>NC_138530.1:69958402-70463191 GCF_964234715.1 Podarcis melisellensis | reverse complement strand
TGTTCTACAGGTTATATTCCTTTTCATTTCAGAAGAGAGAATACTTTTCTAAATTGCACAGTTTAGACAAAAAGGAACTGTAGGACATTCAAACATATAAAAATTATCTGGTAAGGCTTATCCATTAGTAACATTAGGGAATATTGGATTTCTCAAAACATTTTTTCAGGTCATTTGTACTATTAAAAAATAGAAGTTTCTTCTAGGAAATAATTTGGTTCTTTTTGTAAAAGTTCTCATTTCTGAATTAACTCAACAGGCTTTAAAGAAATTATAACAGAGACATCATTATCTTCAGTTTTACTTTAATGTAGCCAGAAAAATCTACAGCAGCAGCTTCCATAGCTAAAAGGATGTCACCTACAAATATCACCATTTTATTATAGATGCTGCCAACTTGAACTTGTGAACATAATTTGCTTCTATCCTGAACTTGCTGAAAAGATCTTCAAAGTGAAACTGTGGAGCAATCATAGTTCAGTGGTAAAGCATCTGCTCTGTGTGCAGAAGTTCCCAGGTTCAACTGCCAGCATCTTCATGTAGCAGGTAGCCCTGCCTGACATGCTAGTGAGCCGGTGCCTGTCAGAGCACTAAATGTCTTGGGTAGGAGGATCAATAGCCTGTCCCTCTACAAAGCAGTTTGCCAAATCCTATGTCACTGAAACCTTGTCAAATCTTGGCCAGGTTAAGTCAAGGAGGTTTGCATGGAATCCAAACGACAAATGATATTTGCTGTATTGTTTTGGACTATCCCTAGGTTCAAACAACTGCTGGTCTTATTTGTATGGCTAAGTTGTTGGATTAAATTCAGCATCAGAATCAATAGCTCCTAAAGAAAAAAATCCACAACATCACAGAAATATCAAAAAACATTTTCATTTGGATTTTCTCCATTCAGCAGTCTTTTCAATAAATCAAGTGATGCATAATAATCAGCAACAAAAGCTATTATAGGATTTATGGGTCCAATATAATTATTATTAATGATGAAGGGTAGTATATAAATTTAACAAATAAATATAATAGTAACTGGGGAGGAAAGAGGTTAAATTCTTGTCAGCTCTCATAGTGAAATTGAAAACACATTTATTCTGAAGTACGTCATTGATTTTACAGAAACGTGTTGCAAAGAATGTGGCCCAAAAGGAATAGTTTAGGTATTAATTGCTGTTCTTCCTGAGACCTCTGTGTTTTATATGAACAGTCAATTATATAACTCCCACAGTATCTCCATCATGAAGAAGGTATAGTAAAATTAGTTTGCCCTTTAATCTGGTATTTAAAACAAACAAATGTGAAATTCTCTTTATCATCAAGGTAAAGAAACAATATTAATAGAAAACTATTTAAAAAGAATGAAAAAGAGCAAATGTCTCTACTGTTCTAAGCTGAGAACTGCCTAAAAAAAAGTATTGTGTCAACTTTTCTAGAGGGGTTATGAACTGCTATCCTTCAAGGGATAAAAATAGCCTAATCAAAATATTTGAAGGTACACACGATATTCCATTTGTACAGACGTTGCAAATAGGCACACAGAACTTCAAAAGCTGTTCCCCAGGTAACTTTGAATGTCCACCACAAATATATTAGAAATTGGTGTGCTTTCTTCATTCAATAAAGCCTTCAGCAGTTAAGTCTTCAAAAATACAAATAAATTGTAATGATATTCTTCAGCATGGTTTCATGTGGCCAAGTGGCATTTTCTCCAAATTGTGGAGAACTTTATAGGAAAAATAAAAGTAGCAGGTTGTTACTTCCTAGTTGTTTCCTAAGCCAGACGGAGCAGCGGATTCCCAAAAAAGAGAAAGAAAAAATTAATTTCCTTACCTGTAATTTTGTCTTCTCTGAACAGGAATCCGCTGCTTCGCCAGGACCCACCCAGTGTTGGTTGCTCTCAGCAACTCTTTAGTACTCTGGTTTCCTGGATTTAGTCAATGCCATTCTCATCAGAAGTTTTCTAGTCAGAGAGAGAGAGAATTGCAAATGTACTCTGCCTAGTACACATTTTCCTTGAGAATGTATTCCAGCCAGATGTTTCAAAATTTTGTTTCCTTGGTAACATTCAGACTTTGAGGTTTTGGCTATTGACCTGAAGAAAGACACACCTGAAGTTCCACAGGCCATGATCAGAGTTTGCTACAAAAACTGGCCAGAAACTTTTCAAACCAGGGGAAAATAAGGACTTTCCCATTGAGAGAAGACATGTAAAGAGGCCAGTTTTTATATCTGTTTATGTCTGTACCACTACGAGATATGAGTTTTGCGATAAAGTTCTTTTTAAAAAAAAACTTCTTCCTACTTAAGACAGTGATGTTTTAATTTGTATTGCAAGATCATTTAAACCTTAGAGTATTTTCTAATAAACTTTGAAATGCAGTTTGGGAATATTAAAACAGCAATATTGATGTGAGAGGTCTGTATAAGAGAGACTTGCATAAAGAACCTTATAATATAGATATATCTGTTGTGAGCAGGAAAAACAGACTTTTCCAAGAAATCAAAACCATTTAAACATGGAAAGAGAAGGTAGGGAAACTTGGATTTGAAAATGTTTAAATAAAAGTTTCAGAGGATGAAAAAGCAGGGTCTACAGATGCCCTACCTTTTAACAATGTTCACCACTTCCTGGAAAAGTGCTCTCTCATCAGCAGCATATTTGACTTCCAATCCTGAGATGCCAGATCTGGTAAGCAAAGGTGCATGTTCTCTGTTACCTGAAAAGCAAATTAAATACTTATTTCTAGTAAAATACTACCGTGTTGTTGTTTTTAATAAAAAACACACATTAAAATTAAGCCATGATTTTTCATTGTTCAAGTCCCCTGCCACTACTGCTCATTGCAGACAATGAATAGTTGGTGGAGATTTCGTATTTGAACAAACTGTGGGAAAGCATGCACATGCTTTTGTATTTTATAGAGCTCTGATTTAAGTAATTATCTTTTGTTCAAGTGTTTATGACCTTTCATCAGCATAAATGTGGTACAATGAAGTGTGACACCTCCCAAGCTTACTTCTAAATTTTGGAGAAAACGATTTAGCTTTTACCACTCAACAGAGTGATAATAAATAAAGGCTCTGTCCACACATTATGGTAAACCATACTCAGTGGTTTACAGGGGAACTTTATTTCAGAAAATGGTTTACCAAGATGTGCAAACCAAGCCAGCCTCATTTGAAATGTGATTCATAAGCAATTTTCTATATTTTTTTCCAATCAGTTCATGAGAGCTTGGCATTTAAAAGCAACTAACAAATAGATGTTTTAAATGAATGCAATTTTCAGCAGTCCTCAGTTTCTAATATACTTGATCCAAAGAATGGAAACCTTTTACACCCACAACAGTATGACTACTTATGTTTAATGAACATTATAAGAGCTGTGCTATATCACATTAATCATTCTGCAAATAATTTTTAAAAACTTAATATTTTATGCAGACATTTACAACAAGTACAAAATTCTGGTTGCCTCAGGTATTAGATGCATGGGAGGGCATCTCTTTGAAGTGACACTCAGGCTATGATGGAGAACATTAAGAGCAGCAGTTGCCAGTCACTAAGGTGGCATGGTGGGAAAGGGGCTAACAATGCTGGGATCTGAGAGAGCTGTTCTGCACTCTACTGCCTGTGCATGGGATAAGTAGGACCACATCCAATATTCAAACTGTCAAAAATGCATTAGTTATTTGATTCAAACAATAATCAGAATAAATCTTATCACTTAACCATTTCAAATAGATGTGAGTTTTAAAAACAGCAAAGCAAGACTGAAAACGATTAGTGGCCTTAAACCAAAATCTAGACAGGACAATATAAAAGTGATAGATTAACCATAAGCTATGCATTACTTTATTCACTGATGTATCAAATAAACCAAAAGACTCAAAAAATGCCAGCACTCAATACTAATAAATAAAGAACTCTGCAACATTAAATGGGGAAATTCTGTGTTTACAATCTAGTCTTATTCATAAATTCTTTTTCAGAATCCATCAAGTTAGCCTCCAGGAAGTCAGGAAAATTTAGTACAATGATCTATTGCTTTAGAAAGTAAAAAATTGAAGAAAATAAGATAAGAACAGGAAATTAATATTCTTAACATCTAGAAATAAAAGTGGATGAAAGATAGAAGTTTTGTCATAATGCTAATTTCTTATTTTTCTCAGAACCTTAAAGCTAGGCAGCATGAAGTTGTTTAATGATAAATCATCTCACAGAGTTTAACATTATTCTCAATATCAAATCTATTTTTTGTTTACTAGCCTAAACCAGTGGTACTCAACCTTTAACAGCTGGAGAGCCACTTCACCATTAACTGTTGTTGCAGAGCATAACATCAAGTACCAACATTGCAACCTTGCATCATGATGTTACATTAATTTGTGATGATGCCGTGCCACCACAAATATCATATGTTACAAGACATTTTGTAATCTTCAGTTTCTATTAGCTGCTGGGAAAAAGAGGGAGGTTTCCCCATTCTCCCCCCATGGCTGCTGGGTTGGAGGCAATTTCTATTCTTACCTGTGGGGAGATCCCAGCAGCTCCTTCGCTTTCCTCCTATGGGAGGAGGTACTTCAGTGACTCCCACACTGCCGGTCCTTTGGTCAGTGCTCCCCGCGCTGCCTGATAGAATGGAGCGCCGATCAGATGCCTACACTGCGAGAGCCGCCTGTAGGGCCTCAAGAGCATCCGGCTCTAGAGCCACAGGTTGAGTATCACTGGTCTAAACAAAGCCAAAAAGGTACAATACAATAAGGGCCCTGTTTAGACCCTACAAAGATCAGAGAAAACCACACAACAACCCTTATGCAATATTTAACAAAATCAACTTGCTATTTCTACTAAAATCAATTTTGACAGATTACCAAAGTTGCTGTTCTCGAACAGTCCCAATGCAAACTAAAAGGAACTGGTCCAGCACAAGGGTTTTGAGTACCTCCATCTAAGACATGTTTTCCTGTTTATATCTTCTGGACTTCTGCAGGAGCATGCAGTGAAATATTAAACTTTGGTTTAATATATTATTAATTGGTATTTAAAAGCATTATAGCCCTTGCAAATGTGCGCAGGAAGATATAAGGCAGAAACCATTACTATGCTTCTCATGATTGGACAGTGAGATGACATAAATTTAAACAACACTAGCAAAGAGCCTTCAAAGCCACATTTTCTCATATTGTTCATTAATACCCAAATATGACAACATTCAAACACTGAAGTAAATTCCTAAAATAAAATTGAAATAAGAACCTTGGCTTGAGATTGTTCTTGTTCTGTCTTTATCAATCACTATAGCACCAGTGATTTCCATTTTATCAGTATTTGGCAACGATGTGTCAGATGATATGCAGTAGAATAGAGCACAGATAGGATCAAATTCAGGATCTGCCTCCAAGTCTCTTCTTGTTCGAGCATGTAACTCTACACTGAGAAGTGTAAGATGTTGAACCTACAGCAAAAAGTATACATTGTTATCTTCTTTTATGATACCTTTGAATCAAATCAAATACGAAACTATCAATTTATTTTACATGCTGGTCAATAAAAATATCCTCACGTTTGCTTGTGGAAATGGAGAAAAATATAGAGTATGCTTTGTGATAATTATAATAACTGGGATTAAATGAAAAGAAGTATAGGAAATCTAGACTGTTGCTCGCTACTATTGAAGATTTATGGATTTTTTTAAAAGTACCAATCTGCAGCAGGAATCTGATACTTAAAAGTCATGTATTTTATACACTGCATTAAATTTTGATATTACTGTATTTCAAACAGCTTGTGTCATTCCCTATCTTCACACTTTCTGAGGATTTTTTTTAGCAGGATGCCAAAACCAAATATTAATATTCAAATGCAATCACTACCAAATAAGCACCCATATAAGAAATTACAGCCAAGATACCCAGAAACTCCCACATCAGCTAATTTTTAATCACTATGTAAACAGAGTAAGAATTGCCCAATTATACAATGTTCCATAATAATACATATTTTTAGCTAATTCAGGATATGACCAGTGTGCAAGAGGAAAACTGACACATAGCATCCACCCTGCTTGAATGGCTCTGAAATTTAAACTTCACATTAAATTTATTTTAAAGGCAGGTGGTTACATTCACAATACACAAAGCATACTAAAATATAACTCAACAGAAAAAAATTATACGTGGATTATTTGAATGTGAAATCCAAAGAAAATACATATTAAATGAGTTATACCTAATTAGTTTTGACACAAAGTAATGGGAATATAAAAGAGAAGACTGCAGATAATCAGGAGGGTGACTTCTGTGAGTTGGCATGTTTTCCATTAATCTGCCCTTCATTCCATCTGCAAGTCCTTTCCCTCTCTTCCTCTAGATTTGAGCATAAGCTTGGAGAATACCATGACATCAACTGCCAGATACCTCCATGTATCTCTACCCCATTGTATGCTTTATGGATTTTAAATGCAAACTGCTTGGGGAGCCAACTGCGGCTGAAAAGCAGGGCAGTAAATTATTTTATCAGAACGAGTTGTTAACTTTCCACAAGCTGACAAATTTTAATGCTAATCAAGCACAGGTCATCAGTGCAAGAGATAATGTAACATAGCCTTTGCCAATCTGGTGCTTATCCATATATTTTGGACTACCGTCAACCACGGTCAGCACAGGCTGGGACCAGACTGGCAAAAGCTGATGTAATGTAATAAATAAAAGCATAGGGCAAACAAAGTTACAAGCAAATATCTGTCATTCCAGATTGTATTTAGATTAGAAACCAAGAACCTCAAAGTCTCGTTACCTTCAAAGAGGATCTTGTGTTCTATATCCAGGCTGCCTACACCTGCTAGATCTCTTAGAAAAATTTCCAGGGCTATGTTAAATGCTTCACTTTTTAAATGCCTGCAATATTTTTAGATAGCTGAAAAAGAAACAGCTGCAGGAAGGTTGCTTTCCTCCTTCCCGTCAGAAAGAACTCTGCTGTAATTGCCAGTTGTCCCATGACTTTGGAAGTGATGAGAATGCTTTTGCCACCAGCCAGAGGCCTAGGGGATCTGTGACGATAACAAGGCTTGTTGAGGCTATGAGTTTGCAGGTAGGGAGATTACTCAGTGTCTACCCAGCACACCTACCCTGGCTGTTGTGATGCCAGGGAAGGAAAGTGTGAGACCTGGGATTTCCAAATCTCATGGGACCTATGAGACAAAGTCGCACAGAAGCTAGGTTTCCTGGGTCTTATGGGTCTTCCTGAGTGAGATATGCAGGCCTACACAAGGCTCTGCATATATCTACCTCAGTCAGGGCCAGACAGACAGTACAACTCATCCACTCTGGGCTTGGCACAAGTTTACCCCAGGTCACAACTGGTTACTCATTTGAGGGTTCAAGAAGCATGTTTTCAATGGCTCCAGATAAGCTATGAAAAAGCACATTTTTTGCCTTCCTTGGGTATTCCATTTTGTGTTACACACAAGCTACATGCATTACTTTGACACAACTTTACTTCTGTTACATTTGATATATATTGACCATTTTACTCCAAGATTTGCCAATCTCCTTATTGCCATCTACAAAGAGCCACTGGGTAGTTGCACCACTTCTATACAAGCAAGAAAAACAGCAAAGAAAGATCAGCTGGGTCCACTTCACAACTTCATCCTGGCATTACCAAACCTCCTCCTCTCTCTTTTCCTTTCCCTTCCCTTCCCTTCCATCATGTATCTTGCCTTTTTAGTTTGCTAGTCTGATGACAAGACATGCCACTGTTTTATTGATGTGAGCAGTTTTGGGAGACAGTATTTGTTCGAAGAGCTGGATAAAAATATAATACAGGCAACCCCCCATTTACATGTGGGTTATGTTCCGAGGCACCACAGGTGTCAGTGAAATCACATAAAATTGAAACTCATTGAAAAAGCCTGCAAACACCCCATTCCAACCCCCTTGGTGATGGTTCAGTGAGATCTTTATGCTGTTTCTGGGTCAATTCCAAGTTTGGCACAATGCACATATACACAATCATGGACATATTGAACGTGAGTAAATGGAAGGCTTTCTGTGCGATATAATAAATAAATCCAGTGGATAAGCAGTCATATACTAAAATTCTTAAATCCTGGATGTATTTAAATCAGAAATCAAGAATCTCACATTTTGGTTACTGCCACAGCAGCAACCACACAATTTTGGTTACTGCCACAGCAGTTTGAGTAAAACACAAACCCTCTTAAATGCTAAATCTGACTGAAGAATGAAAGAAATATCCCACCTTTCCCCCTGACAGGACTCAAGGCAGCTTACAGATAAAACCAGGAATTGCTAAAGACATAGAAAAAACAAATGCAACCATAGGTAAAGCATCTTCAATAATACTGTAAATTACCTCATGTAAAGCCTTTGCTTCCTGAAGATTTTGTACACTTATTTTAAAACCATATGAGTTGTTTAATGATGGTCCTTCAATCTGAGAAGTCTCTTTCTTTGGGGCATTAAAAGGAGTGAATCGGTTCTGTAAAAATAAAACATTAACAACAATAAACTTTTCACTGATTAAGGCCTTAACTCTACCAAGTCTAATTATTGAACAAATTCAATTATTGGGATTACTCATTATTTAGATTACTGATTTTCTTCAGTTGCTAACAGTAATAAAATATATTAACTTATACTCAGTTCCAGGAACAGAAGCCCTGCCATATCAAACTTCTATTCTATTTACATGCACATGCGTGAGAACCATTTCACTGTAGCGTTAGACACACCACTAAGAGTGTGTCTAAATGGAGCAACGGGTATGGCATATGGGTATGGCAAATCTTGTAAGGTTGCGCACCAACTGTTTCCTAACTTTTGGCTAAGCAATAAAAGGCTGGAGGAGGGAAGCAACTAACACTATCAACATGATTCCAGTATTCACACATGCATATCAGTCACATGGAATTGCACCACAGGACCAAGGGGTCCTTTGCTGCTGCAGGTGTATAGGAATGGGTTCCCTAGTCTGACTAGATCAGGTTCTAGGTGCCCGGCATGCATTCTAAATGTATTTAGCACTAAGGAAAGTCAAACTGAATTTGACTGGGGGGGGGGCAATCAACAATATTCACAATCAGAATCACAGATAAGTACCAAAGAGTTAAAGGTACTTTTCTGGCACAGAATGCACTTTCTGCTCACAGAAGGACTGTTTTACAAAACATGCTAGAGCCCTGCAGTATTCAAATACATCCAAACCAGTATTATTACTTGAGTCCAGAAATAAAGTGGGAGTTACTGATTTTCTTTTAACGGCAGACTGATGTGTTCACAATGGTCAGATGCAGTTAATCGCTTGCTGGGTTCTGCATCAGTTGATGTCAAGACACTTTTCAGTGCAAATATTATGATGCAATTTCAATTAAGAAAAATTAGAAGTATAATTATTGTACAGAAGTATCCTTACAGTAATGTAAAAAGGTAAAATGTTTTACTTCAGAACTCAGAAAATAACTAAAATTGAGCCTAATAAAAATGCATCCAATTCCATTTTTACCTTGACTTGAGTTCTTAAAAGTACTTTTCGAAAAGCATCAATATTCCTTCCCCTTCTAGGATTCAATTTCTGAATGTTTGGACCTGGGATGAAGGAAAGAGGAGAAAGTAATGAGTGACTACCACAACAAAAATATACTAAAGCATCCTTTAGGTAAAGGGTAAAGGGACCCCTGACCATTAGGTCCAGTCATGACCGACTCTGGGGTTGCAGCACTCATCTCGCTTTATTGGCCGAGGGAGCCGGTGTACAGCTTCTGGGTCACGTGGCCAGCATGACTAAGCCGCTTCTGGTGAACCAGAGCAGTGCACAGAAACGCCGTTTACCTTCCCGCCGGAGCGGTACCTATTTATCTACTTGCACTCTGACGTGCTTTCGAACTGCTAGGTTGGCAGGAGCAGGGACCGAGCAATGGGAGCTCACCCCGTCGTGGGGATTCGAACCGCCGACCTTCTGATCGGCAAGTCCTAGGCTCTGTGGTTTAACCCACAGTGCCACCCGGGTCCCCTCAAAGCATCCTTTAGTATTACTGAATTAATTTTTCAAAAGCTACAAAATGTTAAGTACAATATCAAGGCATAGAATGGTCTGACACTGCAGCATCTTATACTGCTGGTCCTAAAAGTTATCCCAAGTATAAAAACTAATCTTCATTTCCTTGGTCATGCTAATTACATATTATGGAAAAAATCAAGTTATTCTGGTTAAGGCTATTTTCTATTAGTAAACCTTAAACTACTTGTCTAATAATACTTCCATAAGTGGTTTCAAGCTTTTATTGCCTATCTTCTATTACATAAGTACATATATGTTTGCATAATTTCACTTTCAATTTCTGCAAACCACTCCTTTCATAATCTTACCTGGTAATAATGGAGTGAATCCAGGTGTTTCAGTTATTCCTCCTTTACACATTTCCTCTCTAAGGGGTGTACTATGCAGGCAAGCAGTTTCAGAATTACTATTGCATCCTTTGTTCACAAATGGGGAGACAGTGAAGGGTATCTTGCTTTCCTCTTTGACAAGCTTCTGTTCTCCATCTGTTAATGTTTCATTTTCTTCCATAGAGGATAAAATATCCTCTGAATCTTCTGAGGAAGATTGTTTGGAATCTGGGGATGTTACTTGTTGCCAAGGCGGAAGCACTGATGAATCAGGGGAGCTATAATCAACATAATTCTCCTCATCCCTGTCTGTTTCTATTGCTGCAGTGTCAAGCAGCACAGTCTTACTCATTTCAGGGATATCTGTATCATGCTTTTCCATAGTTTGTGTTGGCATTGGATTTGAGGATGAAAAACAAGTACCTTCTGATGCTACAACACTTTTGCTTGGCAAGATAGAATTCTCAACTGCCTTGGCCATTTGAGAACACATGTTTTTTGGCAAAGACGTGCAGTTCAAACTCTCATCAACCTTTTCCACCTCAATCGATTTGGTAATCATTCTTTTCCTAAAGTGTTCATAATCTTCTTTTGCCTGCAGCCATGACTGAACTTGCTGGCAACTTGGTGCACATTTGCAAGGCATGATCACTATCTTTTTGTCTTCACTAGTTTTACGGTTATTTCTTTGCTTTTTGTCAGTAGTGGATTGGCTACTGCGAAGCGGAGAACCTGGTCTAGGGCTTTGTGCCATTGCCAAAAATGCAGTCTTCCATAGTCGCAGCCCTTCCAATGAGAAGTCTCCCTCAAACTCAAGTAGGTCATTTGGAAGTCTGGTTTCTACTGTAAGCAGTCGTCCTCCAATTTCTCTGTGAAGATATTATTTTCAGTTAACAATAAATTTATCTTACTAGAAGAAAAGAACTGTCAGGAAAAAAGATTCCGTCACATAATATCAACTCTTGTATTTGTCAATATACAAATTAGGCCATCAACATTTCAAAGACAGACATTTAAAGTTTTGATTCACATTTCAATACTCCCCATAGCAACTCCCCATAGCAATAGCTAATGACTATGAATTGTATTCAGTATTGCATGAGCAATAGATCTTTTCCTTTGCCCTTATAAGTCCTTCTGCTCAATTTTGGGTGATACCTCCTGCCAACCTCAACCTTGTGTAATACAGTATGTCATGCCCCCACCCTCAGGAGAGGTTTTACAAGATAGATAATGGAAGCAGGAGGGGAAAGGTGAGACTGACTGTTAAAGTTTGTTTTCTACACCTGCAACATTGAATACAACCCTATGTTAAATTCTTCAAGGTGCCCAGAATTTATGAATCTGCAAAGATAAAGCAGAATATTTTCTTTTTATAGAATTTTAGGATTTCCCAAACTTGGGTTTTCAGCTCTTTTTGGACTACAATTCCAACCATGGCTTACCACTAATCTTGCTAGCTAGAGATGATGGGAACTGTAGTCCAAAAACAGTTGGAGATCCAAGTTTTGGAAACCCTGTTGTAGATTAATGAGCTACTTTAACCCCATGGAATTCTGGCTCTTGCTTAAGGGAACAGGAAAGAATGCTACATTAAAGCTACACCTAATTTTTCCATGACTATATAAATTATGTAAAAGCCAACTAAAAATACATAGGTATAAAATAGAAAAATGTGACTAGTCCACTGGTATTACCACATTACCTTGGCTTTTCTGGTGCATCAGAAGGGTTGCTGCAAAATGGTTCCTGATAAATTGCTTCTGCAAGATCGTGATCCAGTAAAGTTGACATAATTTCTTCACGACTTGGAGGTGACATGAGAGGCTTAAGGATGTGAGCAGCACGAGGTGTAGAACTTCCATTTTTTGACTGTGAGGGGGAATTTGTAGATCTAGGTGAACTATCTGGGGTTGGTGTTAATGCCTCGTTGTTTCTTGAAATATACAGCTCTAAATCTTCAGAAGCTGCATCCATAAGTTCACCATCCGGTGATGATAAAATGGAAGAAAAAGATATACTAATTGAATCAAGTGACTGAACAGGTTCAAAAGTGGCTTCCTTTCTAAAGTGGTTTTGACTCCAATCACTATTTGGCGATGAAAGGTTAAGAAAAATTCCTTTCTTCACTGCATTTCTCTCCAACTGAAATTGTTCCTTTTGGCACATCTCTGCCTGTTGCACATCTAGTGATAAGCTAGGTTCAGATGTTGATGTAATAATGTTATTTTTCCACTGGCTGTGGAGATGGTTTTCATTCGTATCTGGGCACCTTTTATCAAAAAGCTGAGGACTTAGTGGACCAGATCTTAACCAAGCTGTGGGGTCTGAAGAATAATGATTTTCTTCCTTAGAAATTTTGCTATTGTGGCTTAAAAGATCCATTTCTGCTGCTTGACCTGGAAAAAGGTCCTGAGTTACATCGCTCAGAAACTTCTGTGGTAGATTTTGATCTGCTGGGACGAACTGACTTGCAGAATAAAAGCTGCAAAATCCAGTCTGTCCTATAGTATTAATATCAAAATTGTAATTATGATCAGGTGACAGGCTGTCTTCAAGTGAGTAGCAACTTTCAAAACCTGGATCTGAACCAAAAACCGGGCTATCAACAGATAAAACATGGCCAGTCTTACTGTTTTGCTGCTTTGCAGAATCTTTTAAAAGCTTGAGATTTTTTCCTTTAGATTTTTTCTCCCTAGATGTACGAGGATTTCTTGGGGATGCAACTGAACGTGATTTTTTAACTGATTTGTTTTGATCAAGAGGGTAGGAAGCACTTCTGTTCAACTGAGTTTTAAATGATAACTGCTCATGCATGTTGTTTAGATGTGCTTTTTGTTGCCTTTTTTGAAGTAATTCCTTAAGAACAGCTAAGCCAGAATGTCCTTCACTGAATGCTGAAGGTGTTACCAGTGTCTTGCCTTTACACTGGGAATCAGCTTTGGTTTGAGAGGTTGTTTCTGACAGACCCTTTTGTTTTATATTTTTTTCAGGGTTAAAATGTGACATATCCAAAATAAATCCTCTTTGTTTCTGTTCCCATCCCAGCTTTTTAACCGGACTTCTCAAAGAAGCTACAAAGCATTTTTTTGGCAACTGAAAAGATCCATGGCTTTCCTCAGAAGTTTTAAAAAAAGAAGAAATATGCTCAGCATTTTTTGTTGATTCTGGAAGATAAACAATCTGCTGCTGATTATCTTTACAATGCAAAAGTTTACTAGGATGAATCTGATCGATCTTCATTGCGTCTGAAGAAATATAATTTTCATTTACATTTCCAACAGGGGATAGAAGTCTGCACTGCGAATTTGTAACCTCTTCAGCCTTTTTATGCATTATATCTTTAGAACTATATGCATTCAGTGCTACCTGAGATATATGGTGAGACTGGTCAAATAAATTATTTTGAATTGGTTCTTTTGTCTTAAATATACCACTTTGACTAGTAGCTCTTTGGAAATTCATTTTGGCTTTTTCCTTTCCAGACACCACAGAAGTTATGGCTGGATGATGGTCCTCCTGTGTCAGGAGGGAACCTTGATATCCTACAGGCTTTTCATTTTCCAAGAGTGAATGGAAATATATCAATGGATTTACTTGTGCATGGGCTGTCAATGGCAGTTGTGCTGATGGTAGATGCCCTGTTGAACAGCCAGTTGCTTGGATATCTTTTTGGGTACAAAGTGGCTGCGAGTTTCCCAAGCTGTGAGCATTCTCAGGTAAATCATGGTGGTTCAGCACAAGTTTAACCTCAGTTGAAGGAGGAATACTACTTTTTTCATCTGTTACTGTCATCAACTTTGACACTTTTTCTATTTTTTGTTTTTGTTTTGCTCTAGGCTTTCTCTTCACCTCATTTCCGGTTTTGTTAGTCAGATTATTCCTAATCTTTTTATTAACTCTAACAGTAGTATTAACAAATTGCTTTTTACATTTTTTAGTCTGAGCTTTTGCTTGACTATGTTTTCCTGTATGGGAATTAACAGTCTTAGTGCTATTTGTGGTAGCATTTTTAAACACTAATGTTTCTTTTTCTAGATTATTAATAATTTCTTCTGCATTTGGGTCAGTGGGAGACCAACAGCGAGGTGGGGATACATTAACTGGACTTGCACTTCTTTCTGACAGAAAGCCTAATTTAGACATAACATCGCTATAGTTCAAGTCACAGTCTTCAGCTTCAGTGCTATATGATGGTAGAGGGGGAGACAGAAAGGCAGAGGTTCTTCTTCTGAAATATAGGGTTCTTTTAATATTTTTACTGTTCATGTTTTGCAGTTTTCCAACCTTTTTCTTGGTTGACTTGCATTTTGCTTTTCTTTTGTGACCTTTCTTTGGCATTAATGGATAAATAGGATATTTGGTTGCAGGCGAATCAGGAACTTTTGGCCAAAAGTCCTTTAAAGGTGCAAGTTTTTTATATAGATTCATTTTTTCCTCTGTAAGTGTAACTTGCTCCTCACTAGAATCTATTTTTCCTAGTTTAACAAGCATATTTTTCCTCCCTCTGAACCTATTTATAATAATATATTTTATAATAACAGGTGGTAATTTTTTAGAAAGTTTTCTTCGTTTTCGACATTTTTTTGACCCATCAATATTTTCATCATTTTCCAAAGAATGAGGTAGGCTAATTTTTGAATTATGCACACCAAAGCTAGATTCGCTGTCTTCGGTTTCATAATTTATCTTGCGTTTAGCTCTGAGTGTGTATTTATTTCCACATAGCCCAAACGCCTGCTCAGATTCTCGAGCACCATCAGCTCCATCTTCAAAATGGCAGTCAATACAATTACTTGTATCCATAGACAATTTATTTTCTGAAGCACCAGGAGAAACTTGAATGATATCATTTGGTAACAAACTGTCTTTATCAGGAATGTTATTACTAGCATTACCTTGTACATAGCAGCTCTCTTTTGTGGAAGCAATATCGCTGATAGTTGTAGACAGCTGATTGCTAAGAATTACTTTCTTTTTATTTAGTTTTAACCTAGATTGTTTCTTGCCTTTTTTCAATTTATATGTAACAGGACTTAATTTTTGTGGCTGACTGAGACAATTAGAAAGAACAACACTAGGAAAGAACATGTAATGCGCTGCTTGTTGATTAACATTTGTTTTTTCAGCTTTGTGCTCCTGAAATTCTTCATATCTAATTTTAAGGTTATTAAGGCCATCTCCATCAGTGCTACCTTCAGCAGAATAAATACTAGTTCGATTACCCTCTGAGTAAGACATCTTTTCACGGTTTTCTGGTGCTGGGAAGAGGTTATCTGTATTTGTGTTGCTGGCTTTTTTATTTGCTTCATAGGATGCTTTATTTTTGGAGTGGACCAAATCTGAAAAGTTAGAATTTTGAACTGAAAAACTTTCACCCATTTGGTGGTTCATATGCAGAGATAAATCCTTTGTTGTTTTTCTTATTCCAGTGTACTTTCTGTGAGGCAAATGTCTACTTACTGAGGAAATGTCTTCATAAACTGTTTCACACGAAGCAGGGAATATTTCACTTTTATTACTTTCTGTGTGTGAATTTTCAGAATGGAGAATATTATTGAAGGATGTTGGGTATTTCACATTGTAAGTGCTTTCTTTTGTAAGAGAATGGACTGACAATTCAGGTCTTATGTCTCCTTTGTTTGGCTGAGAAAGCCCTTCTAAGTCATCATTGTTCAAAATATGAGAAGAAAGGGCACTTGTGTGTTTACACTGAAAGGTAATCTTAGCAGAAGAAGGTGGTTCCAGAGTAGCAGCATCTTTATGAAAAATCGAAGACTTTACAGATGTTTTGCTTGTTGCAATTATGGAGGTTCGAGAATTCTCATTGTTCAACGGATTGTCTAGAAAGGGATAGATACAACACATGCAACTTTCACTATTCATCTTTTATTTTTTAAGATCAGCTATTTTAAAGATTAGCCAGTCACTTAAGTATTAGGTAAAATAGCAACTGCTAAGAGACCCAATCTCTCTATCTCTTCCTTAATCTTACATTTCCTCTGAAACTCACTTTTGGTAGTTTTTGGTAGTTTTTATTATTAGAACAATACCACACTCAAATATTTTATTGCTGTATTTTTAATTTGGAATTTAGTTACTCCCTACAATCTATATCTCAAAGACAATTGAAGTCAGGCTTCCCTTGTCTCTTAAGATGCTTTTAAAGTGTGCTACTATGTTTCTGTTTTTCTAGGATTTTATTGCATTATATGGTTTTCTTGTATTTTTGTTTAATTGTTATATATATGTTTGTTATTGTAATGGCCCAAACCTAGAACATTATTAAGCCAACATGTAGTCACTTACCTTCTTGTATTTTTCTCACCAGTTACATTGTGGCGATTAATATTTGTTTCTCCTTACTGCTAGTTTCCACTTAATCCCCGCATCTGACTATTCTACTTGTGCCCGCCCCCTGCCCTGCACTTCATCTCTGCAGCCACCATAGCACACCTTTATATTCTCCTGTAACAGCTAACCTTTCAGTAGCTACAGATGGATATGGGACAAAGCAGACTAGAATACTAAATTTAAAGTTAAAAACAAGGCACTAAAATTGTAGTGAAGCTATTTTTAGGTATTAACAAATAGTAATGCTTGTTTGAAGGATTATTTATCAGGCTACACTTAGTTACTTTAAATAGCACTGCATAAACAGGATTATTGCCCCTTTAAGAAGTTAGACATGTAAAACTGCAGTTTTATCCCCTAACCAAGCATGGCCAGTTACCCTATCATTTTCTTTCTCCAATTAACACACAACTCCCATCACCTAGGACTTTACATGCAGGCTTCAACTTGGTCCTCATTTCCTTCGGCCTGGAGTTCTTCACTTCTCTGCAGTCTTCAACCTGGCGCAGCAACAACTGCCACCTCAAGTTTACAATAAGCAGTTGTCACTTGATAGTACCTTTCTTTTCAGGACTGCCACAGAGCTTTGCTACCTTTTACAATCCCTCCTTACCCAATCACTACAATTTGGGTGAAATTCAACCTTTATTGGTCTGTAATTATGAGCCAATAAGATGAGGAAGCATGTCTATGATCCAATTAAAACTGGCTACCCTGTTGATGCCTGCGATACTGAATATAAAGCTAGAAACCACTTCAAATATAGGCATCTTGCCAACACTAGGTTGCAATGACAGTTTAACTGACACTTCGCTGCCTGCTAGTCTTTGATACAATGTATCCCTCTATTCCTGGCAGAAACAAAGGCAGTTTAGTTCACATACTTCATCTTTTTTGAAATGATAAAATAGCCTATAATTTCACCATGTAAACAATGCATTTATCTTTTATAAACTGCTTAAAGTCTGTTTTGGCATTAAGTAGTATACAAATATATGAAATAAATTAATAATGACATGAAAAGTTTGTAATTCTATTTTACCTAGATCTGGAGTTCCCAACATTATGGGGCTTGAGGGCACATTTGGAAATTGATATAGTTGCCATAAAATGGCTGTCATGAGGAGCCTGGCTAGTTGCAAAAAAGTTTAGTGTCTGGTTAGAATAAAATAATAATAAAATTGTAGAGTTGGAAGGGATTCCTGAGAGTCATCTAGTTTACTGTATGTCTTGCATTTGTTTTTATTTGTAACCTACTCTGGAATTGCAGTTGCAATGAAGAATAGATAATAAATATTTTAAATAAAAAAGACATTACAGTTTTGTGTCACAATTTGAAAGTTAGGAAATTTAAACAGATGAATTAATGCAGTTTTAAAATTTCAACCTATTTATGTTGAGAATTCTAATTCATAGACTATATTTGCAGAATATTTAGTACAAAGGTATCTATTGAGATATTTTTTTATCAAGAAGGGAAAACTACTTTCTCATGGGTATATGAAATTCCAAAACTATGATTTACCACTGTTTTCATCTGCAGTTCCATCTAACTGAGGTATAGATAGGCTTGCCAGAAGCAAATTGTTTTCACTCCAGTCCATATCATCTTCTGAAGTGCCATCATCTTCAGTTGAGCTCTGGTTCCTACTTCTGCCCAATGACCTGGAAGTGCAATTTATTTCAGGTATATAAAAACCTTTGGTCAGCCACTTGAGAATTTACTGGTTATGGTGTTAATACATGATACTTTGCTTGGGAAGGAAGGATACAAAGAATTTGAACGTTGCTTACTAAAAATGAACATTAACTTATTACACTACAGAATGTGGTCTAATACAATATTTTAAAGACAGTCATTAAACTGTATTTCAAACTGAGAGGATGCAAAAGTGAATAATCATAGAGTGGTTTCTTCCCCTGAGAATACGAAAATATTTCATGAAAATCACAGTAGGGTTCAAATTTCAACAGAGGTTGAAATCCACCCACCAGTGGATCTTCAGAGTGCCAATACAATCTTACATCAGATTATACTGAATGAGCCTGTTGTTGATTCCGTTTTCATCACAGGACTTCTCCCCCCGGTCTTGTATTTTATCCTGCTTCCGAAATCCTATTTTCCCCTAAAATTTCCACCACTCTTCTGTTACAAGCATGCTACTGTGAGTTTGTGTTCCAAAACCCTGATTCCAATATATCTGTTTCTTGTTGCCTTCTTATTTGCACCAAGTATGGGTGTTCCCTTCTCCAATGGACCTTCTTTAGAGGGCTCATCCTCTTATTTATTCACCCAAACTGTTCACTCAGAAAGCAGGATTTGTGGCCTGAAAATTCCTCTTCTTCCCCTACATCTCTCAGCGATCATCGCTGTAATTTCTCATCAAGTCCACACCTCCCCACCCCTGCCAGTGGTTTTGTTTTATCTCTGCATGCTGAGAAACCTGATTTCTTGCTTGTGGGGCTTCCTGTAACAACTTACACAGACACAGCAGCACTGTTCCTTCCTCCTCACAGTATTTAACACACATTAATATACAGTGGTACCTCTAGATACGAACGGGATCCGTTCTGGAGCTCTGTTCGCATCTAGAGGTAAACGTATCTAGCAACAGCATGTATGCACATGCACGTGCCGCTTTTGCGCATGACGTCATTTTGAGCATCTGCACATGCACAAGCAGCGAAACCCAGAAGTAACACGCTCCGTTATTTCCGGGTTGCCGCGGAGCGCAACTCAAACGCACTCAACTCGAAGCATATTTAACCCGAGGTATGACTGTAATGTACCCATTGAGCAAATATAGGAATACACAGTAAGGAGTAGAATTCTGGAGCAGTCATTGCAGAACACACTTACAAATCTCTCTCATTCCATTCAAGCTCTGGCAGTCTAGTAACCCTTGGGTTTTCTTATCTGCCTGCTCATTTGAGCCACATGAAATTATATCACCAATCACATTTCTTGTCCAATAAACACCTCTCTTCATAGTATACCAGTGTCTGGACACCCACATTGATTTTCTTTATTAAGTATGAGAACTTCAGTCTAAGTTCGTTAGTACCATTTCCTCCGGAGCTATTATTCAAAAAACAGAAGATACCTTCTTTTTGCATTCACGTCATTCGGACTGCTGTCCCATCGTTGGGACATTAGCAAGCTGAGCTCCATTTCTTCCTTTTCAATTTGTGGTTCATTTTCTTCATCATCACTGTTCTGGGGATTTCTACAGCTTCCAGAGGAGAAGTGTTGTGATAATGTACCATGTCCTCCAATTGCGTATCCATCATCCTCCAACCCAGCCAAGAGATGTATCATGGCTTG
This sequence comes from Podarcis melisellensis, assembly GCF_964234715.1. Classification (NCBI taxonomy): domain Eukaryota; kingdom Metazoa; phylum Chordata; class Lepidosauria; order Squamata; family Lacertidae; genus Podarcis; species Podarcis melisellensis. The sequence goes on along the minus strand of NC_138530.1, from coordinate 70,443,103 downwards.
ATCAGCACTACTGTCCACTGAAAGAAAAACAAAAACAAATTCAGACATAGCCTATATCTTTAAAAGTTCAAGATTATCTTTGTGATGTGTTCTTTTAAATAACCTATATTTTCCATGTGCAGATTGAACGCAATATTTTAAAAGCAAGTATTAGACAAACAAAACTTTTTACAGTATCTTCTTTTTGATGCCCTTGTCCTTTGAGAATCTTACTACCTTTTGATAATTTCTCACTTTTGCGGTGTATATTTTAATTTCAAGCTTCCAAATGGAAGTGGTTTTACAGAGCACTAGGACCCAAATGCTCCTCTTTTCAATCAGTAACAGAACACCACTACTGATGAACAGCTAAACTAGAAATACTTTACAGAAATCTATTTTTTGGAGCAAATTCAGTTTAGACAAACTGCATGGACCACTAGAGATAAAACTGCCAGCTTACTGAAGAATAACCTATTATTGTGGGGAAAAAGAATATATTTATGTTGTACTTACTGAACACCGGGGTCTTATTCAGTCTCTGAGATGAGGATTGAAAATGCTGACTATTTTCCATGATGTTCAAAATAGCTTCTTCATTAATAAACGCCTCCTCCTCCTTATACTTCCTGTTGGACTCCTCTAAAAATGAGATTTAAAACTCTGCACATGAGCTGCCAACACATTTCCCCCACAAAAGTAGTCGCTGAAGACTATTAAACATCCAAATTAAATATCCAAATTAGTTGAACAAGATTTTCAGAAGATAGAGACTTATGCTAGTTGAGATGCATAAGTTTATACACCTTACAGAGTCTGAAAGAGATAGGAATTCATGGTGGCAAGACTTTTCTTAATACAATTTGAGCAAACTCACTTGTGGTTATTTAAAACTGTTTTTAATGGAACTCGCAGCAGATCAATACATTTCCAAAGGGTACCTTCTCCTTTCACAAGTTGCCATTTCCCAGGCATTTTGCTCAGAGGAAGTGGCAGAAGATTACATGAGCATAAGAAGAGCTTGCTAGATCATGCAAATGACCCATCTAGTCCAGCATTGTGTTCTCATGGTGGCCAACCAGATGCCTATGGGAAACCTGAAAGTAGATCTTCCTGCACTTGAGAACAGAGGGGTGCAATTCAGATCTCCTCTTCCCAGCAATTTCTGGAAAGAGAATAGAGTTTTTGGGAGAGGGTGGGGCACAAGGATGTGCACTAAACCTCTCTTTTCTTCAAAAATTTCTCTCCCCCCACCCCTGCCCAAAAAAACTATTGGGGAAAGCAAATGCAGAAGGTATCCTATTCCTTGGTGCCACTTCTCACCATCACCACACCCTCAGAAACAGTGAAATGCAAGCATGCAGGCAGAGAAATGTTTTTTCTGTGCCTTTCTCTCTCTCTCTCCATCTCTTCACTTTTGCTTTTCTCAGCTGTTTTATGACACAGAAAGAAAAGAACTGAGAATATTGTAGACAGACATGCAAAGGTAAAGATTATTCCTTGTGCATTCTTCTATGTCTCTTTCTCCTCCTTTGCTCAGTTTTTCCATAAAAGTAATTCCAGCTAGGATGTACTCATGAGCTGTATTTGACTTAAAAGCCAACTGTATTAATACTACTAACCTTTGCTGAGTTCTTTATCTCTGTGTACTTCTACCATATTTGCTGGTGAACACGGAACAACTTTAGGAGATTGTACCTCAGAATGTAGCGTCAACTCTGCAGAGAATTCCTGTGATCCATTACTGTAGTCCAGTGATCCAGATAATGTCCTTATTAATAAATTAAAAAAACTTTTAAAATGACTGTACAACTCACAAATAAAAACAAGAGTAACAGCTAAATGCACGCTTACACAGAGAGATCACTTTGCTTGAGGATTTCTTTAAGCCTCTTCTGAAAGATTTTTTCACTTTCTGTTGCAGTTACAAATCCACGATCTTTAATTAAGGGGGAAAGGTTATACAGGATGGTTAATACAGCAACAAAGAAAATACTACTGAATTCCTAAATAAGAAACTGAAACTTCATAGGCATTCTATTAACAATTAGTACCCTTCTCTTTATGTATTTTTTCTAATACTTTTAAGCTCAGAGCAAGCAACAAAGTCTGAATTTCAAGCAGCTTTGAGCCAATTTTTAAAAGGTTGTTTTCTTTTTACCATGCTTTTTATATAGTTATAAAAATATTATAAGGAATATAATCTCTTGATTATATCCAAATTTGCTGTTCTACTAATTAAGTTTCTCCCACTCACAGAAGGCTGTTTCCAAATTAGAGGAAGAGCACTGTGTGAAAAAACTGACTCTAAATCAAGAGGAATTCTTCTGTTTGCACAAACATTCTCAAAAACGTTTGTAATCACCCTCTACTTGATGCCGCAACTGACTGTAGGAACCTAGAGCACTATCAAATTATAGCTTGTGGGATCACTTTCAGTTGCTGCAGCCCAAGGATGTGAATGGGATGCTTGCAGTGTTGGGACTAACTTACATGCTCTCTCAATTGTTGCCCATAAGATCTGGTAAAATCTAGGAGGGGATTGACGGTATGGGTCCAAGGAGTGATCAGTGGAATGGAAATACACCTAAAGCCTTGAAAAAAGAGTCTCAAGTGGCTTCTGTCGTTTGGAGAGCTTATGCCCAGCCTAGGCTGGTTTGCCAGCTATGGCCATTCCTGGAACAGGTAGCCTGGCCTCAGTTGTCTATGTTCTGGTTATTTCTCATCTGGACTACTGTATTGCATTGTGTGTGGGGCTGTCCTTGAAGGTGGTCTGAAGACTGCAGCAAGTGAGGCTGGTAAGTGGGGCAATCTGATGGGACCATGTGTCAGTAGTCCTAAAACTGTTGCACTGACTGATTAACCATTTTAAAATTAATCAACGAACCAGACAGCAGCTTAAATAAAGAATGTAAAGTTTACTATCATGATGTCTCCATTAATTTTATTAACTACAGTATTGTATTAGAAGAAGAATGGGAAAGCTTCTTGACTTTCTGATTGCTGTGATAAAATTAACAACCCAACAAGCAGCAAATGCTTAATTGAGTACTGACCCATCAAACGTACCTGCCCAGGAATTGTGACTGAGAAATAAATATGTAACAACAACTTTGACCTGTTTACCTTGTGAGTTAGGAGGACTAATTTGAGAGGACTCATTGTTTTCTCTACGCCGTTGTTTCTCATCATCCCATATCGCTTGCAAACCTGGGTTCCGACCAACCTGGGCTGGAAAAAGTAAAAAATACAGCAAATTCAACAGGAGTGTCAAGCTTACTAAAATGTAAACTGCAAAACCTCTTGTCTGTACAATCTATGCTGTACAATCTATTTTCAAGAATTAACCTGACAATATTTTCAGACAATTGCCTTCCCAAAGTGACTACTGTGGTGAGGGGGTGCTATGTTGTTACCCTCCCAATAGCAGCATTGCTGCTGTTTACCATAATGCTGTGGGAGTAACGTGGGACACTGTCTTCAGTACCAGAGTGGCTCAGCTAGCGTACCTGTCCCTGCACCTTCCCAGTAAGTGGCAGCAATGCCACTGTTGGGAGGGTAGCGGCATAGAACCCCACCATCTGTTCCTGCCTTCACCTTGTGTCAATTGTTTATATAATCCCTTCAGTTATATTTACTTACTAGGTTAACTGTAACTTAGAGGTTTTAAATACCACTTAGGATGCATTGGGTTATGCCAGCCTTCCTTTTCTGCTCTGGCTGGGGCAGAGTCCAAAATATGCAGTCCAAAATATCTGGAGGAGCAGCTTGGGAAGATTGTGCTAAGCACGCATAAAAAACAAACTTGTTAATGTCCTAAATGATTACACAAAGCAAAATTGTTTACCTTCAATATCCAATCTGTTTAAAATATCAGCAGCCACTGCATCTACTTCCAGTTCACAGGTACTCTGTGGTTCAACACCCTCCAGTATCAAAGAACTGCAATTATATTAAAATTAAAGGATGATTAAAATATGGTACTACCCACTAAAATTATATTCTCTTAAATTCTATTAGTAGAAAAAATAACTAACTGAATATTAAATCACAATTTATCTTAAACAGTCTGAACATTTTAAAGTAATGATATTTATGCCATAGTTAGATGGTAGGCAGAAGCACATTAGTCATGCACTCTGAATGAACATGTATGCAAATCATCACCTGTTCCCTACCTTAATGGACTCGTTTTACCTAAACAGACTCGTTTTACCTAAACAGCACCACTGAAAGAAAGTATCTACAGAGATTTGCAGGCAGCACGGGGCAGAGTATACAAGCAAGTTAGGTTCAGAATATGTCCCATGGGATAAATACAGCTACCGTATTTTTCGCTCTATAAGACACACATTTTTCCCTCCAAAAATTAAGGGGAAATGTGTGTGTGTGTGTGTTATGGACCGAATGCAGGCTCCTTGGCTTCAGCTCCCACCACACTCTGGAGGCTTCGCGTTGCTTTCGCTGAAGGATAGGTGCCCCTTCAGCTAAGGCACAGCGCCCCTTCAGCTAAGCGGGAGGAGAAATGGAAGGGACTCAGTTTCTCCTGCCACTTCACTGAAGGGGTGCTGCGCAGAGAGGGAGAGAATTTTTTTTCTTGTTCTCTCCCTCTAAAACAAGGTGCGTTGTATGGTCGGGTGCATCCTATACAGCGAAAAATACGGTAAGTCAGGATGTATTTAAATAAGTGGTTTGTGAATGTACCAAAAGGGAGAGACATTCATGTGTTCACAATGATAGAAATATAGGCAAGATTTGTATTTTTATTGTTTGGTGTTTTATTGTACTTGTATATATTTGTGGAGGTGAAGATATCAGTATGCAGCCACATGTGCTTTACCGTATTTTTCGCCCTATAGGGCGCACCGGCCCATAGGGCGCACCTAGTTTTCAGGGGGGGAAATCAAGGGGGAAAAAATGGTTTCCCCCTCCGCAGCTCTGGGAGCAGCGGGCAGGCTGCATGTAGCCTGTGCGCTACTCTAAGACCTTCTCCCTGCTTTTGCGGGAGGTGGCGGAATTCCCCTACCTCCCACAAAAGCCCACAGGAGGGAGAAGGGACTGACTCGGGCCAGTCAGTCTCTTCTCCCTCCTTGGGGAAAAGCCCCCAAGAGCGGTGCACTCTTTAAAGGCTGCGCGGCTCCTGCAGGCTTTTCGACCCAGCTTGTGGGGCTGGCGGTGGGGGGAAGCACTGCTTTCCCCCACCGCCAGCCTCCAAACCAGGTCCGGGAGCAGTGCGAAGGTGTCGCACGCCTTCCCACTGCCCCCAAGCCTGTGGGGCTGGCGGTGGGGGGAAGCGCTGCTTTCCCTCACCGCCAGCCTCAAAGTGCAGACTCTCCTGGCTTCAGCGAAAGCAACGCGAAGCCTCCAGAGCACAGGCTTCAGAAGCTTCGCGTTGCTATCGCTAAAGCCAAGGAGCCTGCATCCGCCCCATAGGACGCACATACATTTCCCCTTCATTTTTGGAGGGGGAAAAGTGCGTCCTATAGGGCGAAAAATACGGTACTTTTCATGACCTGTAACCTTTCCTGACACATGTGAAGAAGTTTTATGACTCTTTGTTTGCTGTGTTTGAACATCTGTTCTGAAGTGCCTCGGGGCAGACCTTCTCAACTGGCACATTGAGCTGAGTGAGCTCTGTTCTATTGCAACAGTGGTGCCCCGCAAGACGAATGCCTCGCAAGACGGAAAACTCGCTAGACGAAAGAGTTTTCCGTTTTGGAGGTGCTTCGCCAAATGAATTTCCTATGGGCTTGCTTTGCAAGACGAAAATGTCTTGCGAGTTCCTGCGGGTTTCCCCCCCCTTCCCCCCTTTTTCTAAGCCGCTTATCCGCTAAAAGCCGCTAATACCGTTAATCCGTCAATGGGCTTGCTTCGCAAAACGAAAAAACCGCTAGACGAAGAGACTCGCAGGATGGATTCTTTTCGTCTTGCGAGGCACCACTGTAGCTATAATAAATGCTGGGTTCCTAAATCTGGATGATGGACTTGGAAATAGTTTCCTTGGGTCCATTGTTTATTCAAAAGGTGATTGTTCCTCAACTGGGTAATGAACAAGGTGGTGTAGAGGTGAATTCTTACCGTACAGGGATTGCGCCTAAAGTCAAAATTGTATATAGTCAAAGCACATTGGGTTCAGCAGTGAGTGGGATTGCCAAAGCAATGTTTCCCAGAACCCCACTCCTTACTTTATATTTATTTTTTGCCACTGGTGTAAAGCTGAATGCACACAAGTGAAATGTTCATAAGTTGAAGACTTACTGTATTTAGTAAATCCTGTTTGGTCAGAACCATATTTTTAACCATGGCTTAACTGGGCCTATCTGTGCTTCCTCCATCCAGCCACCTTTGTCTTGAATCAATCCACCAGTGATAGCAAGTAGACACTGAACCAGGGCAAATATTTCTTTTTCTCACATTTCATGTGTTAATTAGCTAACCAGTGCCTGGACATGTATACTTCCAACTATTTTTTAGTCAGTGGCCACTGTTAATAACGTAATTATCAACAGCTATACTTTTAGCATTTCCTTTTCTTTTGACATTACTGTTTACAATTTCCCCCAAATATGCATATATTTCTGTATCTCAGGGTAACACTTCAAGCCTCTGATGAAGTGGAATTCAATCCATGAAAGCTTATGCTATAACTATTTTTTAGACTAAGTGGTCTCAAGACTATTTAGAGAGAGATATATTCAGAGATGCTAACCTTGGTATTTGATTGTTTTCCCATTGAAGAAGGGTTCTGGTAGCAGAATGTCCTGACAAACTATATTTATAAGATCCACTTTCTTCTAATACATCACCTACAAACAGATAACAGTAGATAAGCTTTCAGGTACTGTGAACTATTATTACTCTAAACATTTTATATTGAAAGTGATTTTTGTTGTTGTTTCTTTAACAAAACATTCATATTCCACTTGCATTGTGAATGAAGTCAGAATCCTATAACAAAAATAAATGCAAAATCAGTTTAAGAAAGGGTGCTTGAGAAAATACAAGAGTATCAGTAGGTATATGATTTTGAATACCAGCTGCTGGGGAAACAAGCAGGGAAACTTATTATGCTCAGGTCCTGCTTGTGGGCTTCTCATAGGCATCTGGTTGGCCACTGTGATAACAGGATGCTGGAATAGATGGGCCTTTGCTCTGATCCAGCAGGATATGTCTTATGTTCTTAAAACTCTCTAATCCCATTTGTTTGCCCTATGTGACCTTTTCAGATTCAGAGAACATTGGGCATAGCATAAGTAGAAGAGAACCTACTAATACTTTCCAACAAAGTTTGAGCTTCTAGAGCCTTAGCTTTTTTTTTGCTTGGGTCACATATTTTATTTGTTCTCAATACTCTGTTCCACAGATTGGTCCCTAACCAAATGCCCATTAGTATAACTCAACTGTCCTCTCACAACAGTACTAGTTTCCTGTTGCATGATAAAAAAAGTATGGTTTTGGAAGAAATTAATCTGAGCCAGACATTTCTGTCAGAGAATTTGAAGCGGTCGCAATCTAGCAGTTGAGGTAAATTTTCTTTGTTTATATTTCTGAGGTTTTAAGTATTTGAGGTTTAATTTATTTTTTTAATGTATATTTTTATCATTGTAAGATGCTTTGAGATTTCGATAGTGAAAAACAGGATGTAATTAAAAAAAAAAAAGGACTAAACCTGCTCTCCCAGTGTTGAAAAGTAGTGTCACGGTAGAGAGTCAAAGATAATTATTGACATTCATGGAAGGAGGAGCTTGAGAAATGTTAACAAGGTCCTACAGGGGAAAGGGGAAATGTCTGTGCACACACATTGCCTCAATCATATACAGTTTCATTATCAGTGGTGTGAAGGCCCAGGGAGCAAAATGGGACTCCCCACATTTTTCCAGTTTTTGCTGGTTTGTTTCTGGAAAGTGGGAAACAAGGCAAATGAAAGTTGCCACTGTGCAAACTCAGAAGTGGAGCTGATACAGCACTTCTGCCAGTGGATTGCACAACACTAACTTTCCAAATATCTGGCTTCTCCCGGTCTCTGCTGCTCGGTAAGCACTGCCACTACACCCAACTGTCTGCTACTGCCTATGACAGATTCCCTAAAGCAGAGGCTCCCCCATATATATGCACTAAATGCTTTTTTGCCTGCTGGCTATGTTCCTGCAGCTGCTGGGGTGATGAGGATGTACAAAGAATGTGTCAGCATCTGTGGTAGGGCTGACAGGAGTGTTCCTGCTTCCTCCTCATGTATTCAGTTAATGCATGAGATGGTTGTCTTATCAGCCTTACAACAAATGTAGGGCAGCTGTACAATCTAAACAGCACAACTTTGTGAATAAGCATAGAAAATTACTAGCCTGAAAACAGAATTAATAGCCTGCTGAATCATCTCACTGCATTCCTTTTTAATGTATTTTAATTCTTTTTCACATGTAATAAACATAATCTAAAATACAATAAACAGCAATGATAGCAGCTAGTCTGTCATTTATTGTGAAAAGTGTAACAGGATCTTAAAGTTGGAACCACTACTTAGAACCGATTTATAATGCCTATTTAAAGCCTCTAATCTAATAGGTCTCTACCAGTGTTTCCATAGGTTTGGGGAGGTTGTCTTGATTGAGCATCACATCTCATATGGGAGCATTTCTATGCTAGGCGTGGAGGAGGGGGCGTCTCTCCTCTAGCTGCCTGCCTGGTGTCTATCCTAGGCACAGAGGAAAAATGAAGCAATTCACCATATTTAGCTGCATGGAATTACTTGTCATCTATGACTGCTGGCTAATGCTTAAATAGGAGGCTGCAGTAGTTCCAGTGTAGCTCTGTATATGCCAGCTAACTTCCTATCATCACAAAAATAACCCTAAGAGAACCCCAAGCTGAATAAATTGTCTCTAAATGTGGGAAAGTACTGTGTTTCTTTCCTCAATTCAAACTACATCTCTACACATTACATGGTATACTAACAGTGAAGAATAGTATGGAAAATACATCGTTTATTAGAAAGGCAGAATCAATTATCATATCTTGTGTCACACAAAGTCTATTCCAGAGATTTGTCAAAAACCGCTAAATAATATTTATGAATTGGAATTGCATACCTTTTTTCTTCGCCTTTCTAAACTTGACAGCAGCCAGGTTTATTAGATTCATTCCATACAAGTTGTAATCTATAAAGAGCTGGAGGAGGTAGGGAATATGAGCTTCATGAGGTTGATAGTTTTTATTCATTATGGCTCCACCTTGTAGAAGCTCACACACTCTAAAATGGGGAAAAGTTAGAAATGAAACATATTACCATATTATTTAAATATAATGCTGGTTTAAACATAGCGCTGGTTAAAATATAATGCTGATCAATACTGAAACACAAGCCAAAAGTACAAAATACACTTTTTCTAGCACACAGAATTATAACTAAGCAGTTAAATTTTTAGGCACTAAAACCATGTTCCAAAGAGCCAATTTACATGTGTTATATTTGCAGGAGCTGATATTAAAAGAAGCTGTTTGCATCTGTTTAAGCCAGAAGTTCCCAAACTATGATCCAGGAGCCACCAGTGATCCACAGATTAGAATTAGAAGCAGCAGCTTCTAAATTGTTTTTAAAGGCAGCCGCTGGGAGAGTGCAATATTGAAAGGTAACAGGGAAAGTGTTATTTTCTAAAGTAGACACATCATATTTTTATTACATTACCTTTTCACCATAGCAGGATTATAAAGGTAGATCTTCATAAATTGTCTTTCTTTTTCATGGTAACCATAAAAAGGTCTGGAAAACAAATATTCAGTAAGGTGTAAGGTTATTGTTTGTCCCATGATCTGTATGCTGAACAACCCTATTGTAGTAAATGGCAGTTCAGCACTTTAGACCTTCCACTAAGCTCCATATTTGGATATCCTCTATGCATCATAATTATGGCTGTTTGCTAGTCCTACATGAGGGGCATTTTATCATCCAAAATCTATGTAGTAAATGGACCAGAGTGAATCACAGGATTTGAAAGATAAGACTTTGCTTACTAACACAATCCTAGATGGCTTTAAAACAAATCTTTCGCATATGGTTCTCAAACTATCCAGGAAATATTACAAAAGCTTACCAAAAATATAGTATGTTAAAGAATACAGCACAAGTGTACTGGAAACCTATGTAGTCGATATATTTAATTATTTTGTTTAATAAATTTATAGCCCACTTTTAAAAAAAAATCTTCAGAGAAAGAAAAGTTGGGGTTGAATTAAACTCAGGACATCAAATTTACAGGGCATCAAAAGGGGAACTAAACTGGTGAGCGAGTGGGAATTGAAATGACTTACTGGGAGGGGAAAAGTTGTTCTCTTCTGTGTATAAGGATACTAACAAGTATTGTCAACTCAAAGCCTTCGCAGAAGTATTTTTAATACACCTTTCTTCAAGTTACAAGAAGGGAGATTCTTACTAAACATTGGGAAGAACTTTCTGACAATAAGACTTGTTTGAGAGTGCAACATACTTCCCCAGGTGGTTGTAGATTCTCATGGCCATCTGTCATGGATACTTTAGTTGAGAGTCCTGCATTTAAGGAGTTTGGACTAGATGATTCTCAGGATCCCTTTCAATTCTATGATTCTAAATCCTTTATTAACTAACAGTGCTTTATAACCTGAATACCTTATAAGTTTCTTTAAATTTTGTCAACAGCAACTCATGCCCCACAACCCACCAAATTAAAAAGGGATAATAAAGTAATACTTACATTCCATATACTAGTGACACTTTGAATACATGCTGAACAGAAGAGGATGGATTTCCTAAAGCTACATTCAGTGCTCGGTCTATGCTGAATGCCAAATGACGCAGATAATGTTCTGCCAGCTGCCCATAACCATCATATGGCACATACAGGTAAGGAAAAATACCATGTAAATGGAGGCAAGTCTTCTGACCTAGAGGACCAGATACCAATATTTGAGAATCATAAAACTGGAAAATTCCAGAAAGTTGTCAAACCTATTTGCCAAAACAATTAATATGATTCACTAACTTTTAATGGTAATAATAAAAAATCAAATTAATTCTATTGAAAGTAACCTAATAAACATAGATTCATGACTATATGTGAGATATGAACACCTTAAACAAGGTGGATAGTTCATAGAAACAGGTTTACTGTGTGGCCTGTTTTTCATCAAGTTTGAAGTCTACACAATAGTATTTCTGTTTGTTTCTATGAGATTTCTAACAATGCAAAATTTACAATCCTTCTTATTCATCCTAACAGACCTAGAGCACCAAACAAGGATGTCTACTGTCCCAAATCCTCTTTGCAAATGCAACAGAAGCATTAGTTCAAAAACATAAAGTGGCTCCTGGATTTCAAAGTATAAACACAAATGATATGAAACATATTACCAATCAGTCTTTTTGCTGATTATATGCTATTAACACTTTGAACTCCGTACTGACATTTTCAGCACTGAAGTCAATTAGACTGCTTCCATAAGGTGGGTGGTTTAAAAATAATTATGCAACGTTCGTTATCTTTTGTATTAATTTATCACTTTTAGTGCAGAAGCACTTGCAAAAATCCATTTTATACTTGACTTTGAAATTCAGCAGCTTTCAATACATTGCTATCATTATAACTAAGATTATTTTACAAATAGGTGATAAACTTCGATCCATTGTTAAAAGGCTTAAGGAATGAAAAAAATGTCTGGAAAATATTGTCCTGACTGGGTAGGAATTCAACATGGCATAACTTTGGCCTGAGATTCAAGTGGCACCTTTTCTCAGTCAGGTTGTACTAGGAAACAGAGTAGCAGTCCATTCAATTAGACTGGGCCCTCACTTTTTTTTGCAGGGGAGGGGAACCAAATAATCATTATGCAAGGACTTAATCTTCAAAGTGTTCCTTGCAGCGCTTATGGAAATAGTGCAAAACTCAAAGGCTGGAAACATTTTCTACTTGAAGGTGGTACCAGCAACTAGCCCTGGATGAAAAATTAATTCAGCAATGTAAACTAGTGAAGGAAGAATACAAAAACATGGCTTCTTGGCTATGTGGTCCCTGTTTATTTATGTTAATTCACAAGATGGAGAGATATGGATGCTGCTCTGATTATTTTGGCAAACCATCTTTGTATGGCTATGGGTGGCATTATTTGGAGTAGACCAATGAAACTAATAGACCTTAGTCATATACAATACTTTTCAATGGCAGTACTATATATTTTAACTGTATAGGGAAAATACATGAATATAAGTTTATGCATTTTTATGCCATGATATTTCAAAGGAAAATTACCATATTTTCCTTATTAGGGAGCATTAAACATTAAATAAAACATAAACCTAATTAAAACAAAATTAGCCAGTTCAGAATGACAACAGAGTAGGTCAGGGAATTTCATATACAAAAAGACCTCATAGATACATACATACATAGAAAAAATATTGCTCATATACTCAATTTTCCTGTTTAATTCCACGACACTATCACAGATTTTGGAAAAATCCAAATTTGGCACCTGAGAATTCCCTCCCCACTGCAGGAAAACGTTACCATATGTGTGTGTGCCAGCAAGTCTGTTCCTTCCTCCCACAGGACCAACAGATATAATCAGCTCCATGAGAATGAAAATGGGATGGGGGCGGGGTTGTTTCTGTTTGTTTGCTTTACCTTATCTGCAGGTGAGTGGGTGGGGGAACTGTAAAACTGAACAATTCCAAAATAGTACACTGCATTGACAAAAGGCAATGAATGAATCCAATCAATCAAACTATAACCATTAAGATAAACATGTAAGACATGTTAGCAAAAAAATAGGAATGACCTGAAATCTCAAGATTTTAAAGCATTTCCTTGTTGTGGCTGCTACTTGGTATCAAGGGATCCTTTTTTTTCTAAGTAAACAGCAATTATAGTAGTACTCCCTGTAGGGCTGGGGGTGGGAATATCTGAGGTGCTAACAGTTTTGATTCTCTACTACACTACAATCCAGAGCTTTATATGTATAGCTGAAAACCATGACTGGAGTGAGGAATCAATATTTTTTGGTGCAGTGGCTTGTAGAAACAAAGAGGCAAATAAAAATTCAGCGTAAGATTTGGAGAAGAAGTTTCAGAAAAAATCTTGACCACAGAATCAAGAATCAGGCCATTCACACTGCTTAAACAAGGAGGGAGGGAACCAGAGAGAGGGAATTGACCTCATATATACTACCCAAACTTCGAGTGAAGGCAAGTTAGCAATGTAACAAAAAATAAATAAAACTCCTTTGGCATGTGGCTGCAGTTTGGTAAAAGCAAAGTATAGCATTCTACCAATTTAGTGGGGTTTTTTTGCCATGCATAGGATTTATACATAGGCCAAATGACTGATAATAAAATGCAAGCCAAAGATTCTCAAGAATTTAAAACTACTTTTCTCTACTTGTTTATTTCTTATTATAAATTATGAAACTGGAATACACATTTCCATTACAAGCTAGTTAATCTTTTTTACTTTCTTATTGTATGAAAATAGTATTAAATCAGTAAAAGCAACACCAAGGGCTACTTCAATATTATACAACAGTAAATTTATGTTTACCAGCATGTGTACAAGGGTGGGAGGAGAGACCAGCTGAGGCCAACTTCAGCTCCCTGGAGTATACAGCCATATCATATGTACAGTGGAAGCATGCATTTGCTGCAAACACTCATTACATTTTTAGATGTACATGTAAAATGCTTTACATACACATGCAAACATATAATTGGTGCAGCAATGTATTTGATGCTCATGTTTCCATTATTTTGTTGTGTCCAATATAACATAGTAATCCTGGAAAGAAAACCTTTTCTCCTACGTAAATGAACACTTCAGCATTTACCTGATTTTTCCAAAATCAATGAAAATTCCAACACAAATATATTTGTTTTTCATTAAAACATGTTTCAAACAAAATATATATATATTCAACCGGCTTTAAAGTGGGTACCGGGCAAGCATTTCTGAAGAGGGATTCAACAACTGGAATGCCACTGCCCCAAACGCGCACCCTCCAGCAACCACCAGTTGCATATCATTTGGTGAGGGCACATGAAAGAGGTCCTTCAGAATCTGGCTAAGTATATATGGGAGGAGATAATTCAGGTCACCTTGCCATAGCTATTTAGAACTTTAAAGGTTAAATCAGCACTTTGAATTATTATTATTAAAATTTCTGTGCCTCCCTGGGAAGAGCATTCCACAAACGGGGAGCCACTGCAGAAAAGGCCTGTTCTCATGTTGATGCCCTACAGACCTCTTGTGGAGGCACACAAAAAAGGGCCTCAGATGATGATTGAATTGGACCTGGAAACAGAGTTGAAGTCAGTGCAAATGAAGATGTACTGATGTAATTCGGTCATGTTAACCAGTCCCTGTTAAAAACCTTACTGCCTGGTTTGGAGGCACCTGAATTTTTCAGACCATTTTCAATGGCAGTTCCACATATAAGAAAATACAGTAATCCAAGTCATGTATTCCCCTTTACTGGCTGTTGCACTGGATTAGTCATGGTATATGTGGTACACTTCTTATCCCCATCTTCCCGATACAGTGGATCTTCAAGAAAATAAGTCCCTTTACTTTATTTACCCTGCTGTGCAGGGAGGGCAGCAGCCAATGGAACAAAATTCCCTCTTCACCAGGATTGTTGTTTGTCTCCATACCTCAGAGCAGCTACCAGCAGGCCTTTGCTACCCTTCTCCCTTACCATTCTCACCCTACTGCTACTAGAAGGCGTTTGTTGCTAATGTGTCAAGTGCTATACAGGACAGAAAAAAGTTTTATGCTCTTTGCACTATACAGGTGTCTAGACTCTAGACATAGTGAATAGCTTAAGGTTAGATAGAAGTATGCAGACGAGGACAACCAAAATGATCAAGGGTCTGGAAACCAAGCCTTATGAGGAACAGTTGAAGGAGCTTGGTACCTTTAGCCCGTAAAAGAAGAGACTGAGAGGAACTATGATAGCCATCTGGTTTACTGCAATGCACTTGTGCTCAATCTAGGAGCTGCACTTGTGGGGCTTCACTTATGTTCAATCTAGGGGCTGCAGTTAGTGCAGAATGCTGCAGCACAGTTGCTAACAGGAGTGAGACCTTCTTCTGTTCTGTGATCTGGGTGTTCATTTGCTACTGGGCCAAGTTTATGGATTTACTATTACTGTAGTAGATAAAGCCCTTACCAACTTAGGACCTGCGTTTGCCTCTACACAGTTCCATCCTTATTTCAGACATCATGATATATGAATATATCGTGATGTTTAGCTGGTGATATGTCACTATGTTGAAAACCAGATATTGCCCAGCCCTGCTGTTTACTTACAGGATTGCTTTACCACATATATGCCCACACAGTCGCTTTGATCTGTAGAACAGGCACTGTTACAGGGCACATAATACTCGTTCAGTGCACACACACACACAAAGTCGATCTCTTAGCATGGTGGCACAAACATGTTAGAATGCCCTGCCTATTAACTATATTTGCTATAGTCTTTTCATTGTCTACTTAAAACATTGTTTTGGCTCCCGAATACCACAAACGCGGAAGTGAGTGTTCCAGCTTGAGAACGTTCTTTGGAACCCGAACGTCAAACACGGCTTCTGATTGGCTGCAGGAGCTTCCTGCAGCCAATCGGAAGCCGCACCTTGGTTTCTGAATGTTTTGGAAGTTGAACAGACTTCCGGAACGAATTCTGTTTGACTTCCAAGGTACGACTGTAATTGTTTTTAGCAATAATTTTAATGTTTTATATTTTGTAAACTACTTTGAGCTTTCTTTGTTTTCAACCATCAAGCAGTATATTTATATTTTTTAACAACATATATAAAATAAAAATCTGAAGTATAGTGGGATAAAGAACCCTTTTAGTGGATGTGCCTCAGCTTGAAAATATTCTCCCCAGAAAGCTTCACCTAGTGCCCACTTTGATGTCTTTCTTGCAGCAGCCAAAGGCCCTTTTATATTTTAGGCTTTGCATTGTTTTTGAGCTAAAATCTTGCTGAAGAATTTGCCTTTGCAAAGAATATACATGTAGTAGGGACATTCAATAGCTATTTGGTATTCTCCTCATTACTCCCCATTAGAGGTTAGATCATTTTCCTGTTAAATGCAATAAAGTTGTCAAAGGGAAACTTTCCATTGTCAGTCTGCATACAAAATTAAGAAGCAACCATGATAATACTTATCTCCAGCCTGTTCACATGGTTGGCTGCTCATTTTCTTTCCCATCCAGAGAAAATACAAATGCTCCCCAACCAATGAAATGCACAAGACTCAATAATGCAAATAATGTATTTACCAAAATACAAATTGAGTAGTTCATGTATATCCGGCTATGATCACTCTAGTATTATATTATGCAATATATTGATTGCTTCACTGTGAGGTTGCATGCTACATCCCGCAGAAAATTTGTTGCTATGTAGAGGATTCCATAAAGAAACTGGTACTGCAGTTCTTTAAATGACCACTGTCCTAAAACCAGGCAGGGAATTTTTTTGTAAATTGGAAGAGCTGCCCCCCCCCGCCCCCCGCCATCAGCAATGCCTTACAAAGGCTAGCCAACAGAGACTAGTAAAAAAAAGTTGTGGGTTGATGTATTTGAGGGACTCACTTGTAAGAATACTCTGGTCACTGTTGTCATGTTGGATCTTATGCAAGTCATGGGAACACTAAATTGATGAGGCATGAAACTTTGATAACAATGCACTAGCTGTAGATTTTTAAATCTTCTTCTTTGGTGATCACTCATAGCCGAGTAAGATGGTCTTCCAAAGACAAGGTTACAATAGCACAGCTATATAATACAGGTATACTGAGGCATGGTACAATGACAAAATAGTAACTTGACAATTTTTGTACTGCCAGATATGCAGTCATTATATGAAAATTCTGTTCAATTTCAAGTGAGACTTCCAGTCCATTCTTATGCAGATTTACTGAAAGTAACTTCCACAGAATTCACTTTGAATATTATTTGGCTTATTCCCAAGTAAGATTGTATAGCAGGCAGCTTTAAGGATGTTGAGAAGCGCTGCTCAAATCTTTTTCCATTCTGTAGCTCTCTCAAGGAGAAGTATCAGGCTAATCTTTAAACTTTTTAGAAGTAAAGAACACCTTATTCCACAGGCCATTTAAAAGTGCATACCATGTTATCAGGGAATTTTATTTAATTACTCTTTATGCTACATTGTGCAGGGGGAGGGGCTTTGCCATACAGGGATGGACAATTTTTATCTTGGCTTGTTGTCAGCCCTCACTTGTGGTTGCCACCCTTCTCTCATGCCCTGTGGCATATGCAGAAAACTCTGGGATAACAGAAAGGTGCTTTCTGGGCATTCCTAGAAGGCACTGAAGTACTGTACCCCCCCCTTTTTGTAAAAGTCCAGTGGGAAGGAAATAAAATATCCTCTCCATCTCACAAGTTGCCCATGAATTGTAGACAATTCAGTAGAAAAGGAGGGTGTTTTATGTCTTTTGTTGGGCTTACACAGGACATATATTGTTTCTCCTCCCCATTCTCTGCACTGGGTATGCAGGGATGTTCAATGCTGCTGTGGATGGGTGTGTAAAAATTTCCTAAAGTAAACATCATAATTGATCACAGTACTCAGGGAGGGGGGAGAGCCACACTTGCTAAACAAGAAGCTACATTTAATGCATAATAACCATGCTGCTCCCACAGCTTCCTTCATACTTATGAATTATGAAAACAATTACTCAGTTTACATAACACTCAAATATTCTCCCTTCATATAATTAGTCTGAAAACGAATTCAAAAAAAGTAGGTGAAAATAACATGTGACGTATTAACTTCTGCCAATAATATGTAGGATACTAGACACAAGCAAAGAATCGTAGAAAAGCTATTAATGTTTTACACTAGCATATCTTGTCAACCTACTTCCTTGTTATTCATTACAATATTTGGCCTAAGTCTGAACTATTGTGTCATTTTCTTCTGTAAGTCCAGTCTTTCACCATGCAATCAGTATCACTGTGTGGTATCATCAATATATACGTGGCCCAGCTGAAACACAAACTGTGTAGTTGTCCAGGTCACTTTATGGCTACCAAAGGTTTATACAACATCAACTAAAACTGGTTTGTTAAAACAGTAATGGGAAATTATTATTATTATTATTTAAAAAACCCAATAACAGTGGTTAGCTTGACTGGTGGAGCAGGAAGATGACAGAGTAGAGAAAAATAAAAAGAACAGAATGTAGTAATATATGGATATTAACAAGGAATTTTGAAAGGAAAACCAGTTTTATAAATTTTCTGAGGGATTAGAATAGTACTCCTGCAGTGGAGACAACAGCTCTTGTTTACCAACCCAGCGAATTTATGAAGTTTGCAGACTGACAATTTAAAGGCCATGGATTGAAAATGTCCCTGTTATGGATGCTTAATGAAACCTTCATGAAATAAGAACACGCTCAGGAACTTCCTACATGTGGTGTGGAAATTCTACAGCTGCGGAGGTTATGCTTTAAAACAGACAACAACAATAAAAACCCTCCCAAGATGAGTTGTTGCTCAGCACTGCCACTAGTATGAAATAGCCCTGTTTATACAGCTGCATTTCATTACGGCTTATAATATTTGTAATACACGGGGGCGGGAGGGGAGCGTATCCATCCACTTCCAGCAGCACAAGCACAGGAAACACTGGCAGTGCACCCGAGACACACCAGCAGTAAGCAGAGCGCCCTCCACCCTCCGACCACCTCCCATCTGTGCAACTGTCAGGGGTCAGCGGCGCGGTCCCTACAAGGGAAGGAGGCGCTCTCCCGGCGTTGCCTGCGTGCCATAGCGAACACAATAATATACAGACACACCGCGGCGGGGGCTGCTCGCCGCCGCCGCCGCCACCAGGCGGGGCCCCGGCCATGGGCGACTTCACTCAACCGCAGCGGCCAAAGGGGTGGCGGCGGCGGCGGCAGGTAGGTGAGGCACCCGCTGCAGCGCGCCAACACCGCAGGGAGGAAAGGCAGCGCCTGTCACTCAGCCAGTCACAAAAAGGAGAGGCAGCCCCGAGAAAAGGGCTGCTGCGCTCGCAGGATTCCCGAGCCGCGAATGGTTTCTCAATGGGGCGGAGGAGGGGGAACCTGCTGCACCCCCCGACTGGGCGGTTCTCTCTCTCTCTTACCTGCCGGGGTGGCTCCGAAGACTCTCACGACGGGCACCTTCTTGACGGGCGCCTCTCTGAAGTGGGACTGGCAGGGGTCCAGGCCGGGCAGAGGGCTGCTCATGTAGTAGTCGGCGGTCACGACCCTCACTGAGAACATGTTCGCCACTGCGGGGGGAGGCGCCCCTGAGGGCGACCGTTGGGCGCACCGCGAGGCTGGGGTGCACCGCCCCCCCACCCCGCACTTACGCCTCCTCAGGCGGCGGCGGCGGCGGCTGCTGCTGCCACCCCGCCGCAGCTCGAGCGCAGCCCCCTCCCTCTCACCCGCCCGCCGCGCGCGCTTCCTCGTGCGCATGGACGAGCGGGCGGAGCACTCATGGGGGGGGGGAGAGGAGGGGCCCGACGTGTGTGTGCGCGCGCACGCTCCAGCCCTCAGGCGACAGCAGCCGCGGCGGCAAGCCCGGGCAAAGCTCGCCCCAGCCAAGCCGATTGTGTACACCTCACATGGTCAGAAGCCGCCCTCCCTCCCACTGGAGCTCCTCAGCAGTAGTTCCTTGGCTGCAGCTGTTGTTGCCATGATGATGATGTCACGGACCCAACCACCGCCGTTGGGTGACGGAAGGGGTGTGTTGGCGGTGCCGACCCAGAAGCGCAGGAAGGGCGGGCTGTTGCTTTCTTTCCCCCTCCCACCTCCAGCTTTAGCGCGAGAGTTTGGTTTCTACTTAGTGTGAGGAGGCATCGGTGGCTCGGCTTTCGGCCGGGCTGGCCTGGGTGGGAATGAGAGAAGCCTGGGGAATGCCGAATCGCGGGTGGGCGGGGCAGCTTCGGGGCTTGGATGGGGGCTGCTCGTGATCAGGGTCCATGTTTGGCCGCCATTTCGGAAACGTTTGTCTGTAGGAAAAGGTGAGTCTTTGGGGCGCTTCACAGGACAAGAGGGGTGATGAGAGGGGAATCTCGGGTGCCGGTAACATTTAAGGGGCGCAGACATAAATGGGGTGGGGGGACTAAGAGAAGGGCCCTTCTATGGTAACGTCTCCTCTGCGCGCGCGCTCCCCATGGCTTCTCGCGCGGGGGGCGGTGCAGAAGAGAGAAAGATGAATGAAGCGCGGGACTCTGCTTATAAAAGGGCGGTTGCCGCTGCGCGTGTTCCCGATTGGGCGGGGCGGGGCTACTCTCGTGCTCTGCGGAAGTGGAAACCGCCGTGCTCCTCCCTTTGCCCGCCCGTTGCCGCAGGTGAGGAGCTCAGAGCTGCTTTCGCTTGAGCCCCTATATATGAAGGCTAAACCCGGGCGCTGTTGAGCAAAGGGCCTCCGGTAGAAGGGGCCTCGCTCCTACTATTGCGTAGCGATGTGTTTTACACACACACACACAGCCCTCATCCTCAAGCTTGCGGATGTATATGTGGGTCAAAACTTGAAATACCTGGAACGTCATGTCTGATACCTGTTGCCCTTCCTTTGAGACGAAACTTTGGGACTCTAGCCATTAGTCAAACCTGAAAGCCGGAATAGAATGTATTAATCATTCCCCCTCCATCCAGATAACTCAGTGTTCAGTGGGGTGAATGATAAATTGAAAGCGTTGCTTCACTTGGCCAGTTAATAATGTTAACCCTTCTGTTTCTCCAGTCACAATAATATAGTGGTACCTCGGGTTACATACGCTTCAGGTTACAGACTCCGCTAACCCAGAAATATTAACTTGGGTTAAGAACTTTGCTTCAGGATGAGAACAGAAATCATGCTCCAGCGACAGCAGGAGGCCCCATTAGCTAAAGTGGTGCTTCAGGTTAAGAAAAGTTTCAGGTTAAGAATGGACCTCCGGAATGAATTGCCGTAAGTTCTTAACCCGAGGTACCACTGTAATCAGTTTGTCTGGAAACCAGCAATATCTGTCAGGTTGTGTTTATAGTCTACTTTCCCTTCCAGCACAGACCTCAGAAATGACCCGAGCTTAACCAAAGGAGAGCAACGCTATTCTGTAAGGATACAAACACCACATCTTATGTGTTTCTGCAGTTTAGGTTATGCTGCAAGTATATTAAAACGAACGCTTTATCTAGTAAAGATAATAGTGCTAAATTATTTGACACCAATAGGCCAGTCTGTTGTGCACAATTTGAAGCTTACTGCTTTGCAAGCTTAAGTTGCTGCACTGCTTTGGACATTATAGAGGTTTATAACATAGGTAACGTAAAGAACATGGATTGTGTTCTTGTCCCCTTTCATATTTGTGGTCCTTCAGTGAAAGAGATTCAAGTCACATAAAGTATTTCCCCCACATGTATAAATAACTTAGGAAGATGTAGGGGTAGCCACTACAGTGGTACCTTGGGTTAAGTACTTAATTCGTTCCGGAGGTCCGTACTTAACCTGAAACTGTTCTTAACCTGAAGGACCACTTTAGCTAATGGGGCCTCCAACTGCCGCCGTGCCGCCGGAGCACGATTTCTGTTCTCATCCTGAAGCAAAGTTCTTAACCCGAGGTACTATCTCTGAGTTAGTGGAGTCTGTAACCTGAAGCGTATGTAACCCGAGGTACCACTGTATTTGATGGTTTTAAAAGGGGATAAGAACAGTTTACAGAGACCAGGTCTATCAATAGCTATTAATCATACTGGCTATGTGAAGCCTTCAGATTATGCTTGAATGAGTTATGGCCATTTTGATTTCCTTGAGTTATTTTGTCAGCCACTGTAATCGATGGACAAGCACACTTACCTACTGTTACCACATGCTTAGTTTTGTTGGTGGCCTTTTGGTCATTAGTGTGCCACATAGATAAGCCAACTGTGGGCTCTTGTGGTTTGCACTGATATAATAGACCTGCCAAACCTAGTAGGGGTTCTCAGCAGTGCAGTAGCATCAGTTAGGCCCATTTATTGGACTATGCTACTGGTCATCCAAGATAAGAAGCACACACACAAAATTCACTGTTAATATGATCAGATATGTATGTATCAGATGCTTATAACTCATAAGTATGAGTTATACTGGGTTGGTAGGACATGTGACCAAGCTGAACAGAGTTTCACATAATGGGTAAGTGTCCCTGCGGAATGCCTCTTTTTCAGGACTTAGGCCAACCTCAAATCAGATTTCTCTAACAGGAATCTAAGAGTAGAAATTCAGGGGATAGTAAGCATAAAATGGTTGCTAAATTTCTGCTGGTTTCTTGTATACTGGCTTACATTGTACCAGTTATAATCTTCCCATCTGAAGAAGAGTCATGGTTCAGTGGTATAGTGGAAAGAAAAGAGGGAAACAAATTGCTGCTTGTGGGGGAAGGGTTCCTTCTTAAGCAGTGCAGACTTTGGAAATGTTCCATGAAAGTTTTCTAAATGTTCCAAGCCATTGCTATAAAGAGGAATGTGCAGGGAAGAAATTCCAGGAACAGACCTTGTTGATAGGCATACTTTGCTGTCTTCACTTTTTCTTGAGAAGCTCTCTGCAGGTTAAGTAAGGCATGCAACAAAACATTATTCAGTTCCCCCACCCACCCACAAATAAGTTCAGTATTTCAACAGTAAAAAATCCACCAAAACATTAAATCAATTCATCTGCAGTGTTTGCTGCAGCTGTGAATCACAGGTTGGATGGTGAGGTTAGAAAGCAGAAAGTGTACAATTAATGGTAATATCAGCTTAGGAGAAAGTGACAAGAAGAGCTGAGAATGGAGAGGGTTTTATTTTTCAGCTGCTCTTGGCTGGTTTCCCAGTTGCTTAAAGAGCAATATGAGTGGGGCAAGCCAACCAACAACCATGAAACCATGGTTAGGAAACTGTCTGGGTCAAACCATGGCTTTTTTGTTAACAGACCATAGTAAAGTGCTTGACTGAAGTCACATGTAATGCTAAACTGTGATTTGATACGATGTGCAAACCAGGTCAAGAGTTGATATTGAGTTAGGCGGACCAGTGGTCTGACTCTGTGTATATCAGTTACAGATAGGTAGCCGTGTTGGTCTGCCATAGTCAAAACAAAAAAAATTCCTTCCAGTAGCACCTTAAAGACCAACTAAGTTAGTTCTTGATATGAGCTTTCTTCAGATACCTGAAGAAGTGTGCATGCACACGAAAGCTCACACAATTTTTTTTTGTTCTGTGTATATCAGTTTCCTAAGAGATAACTAAGGGTCAGTTCTGAAAATATAGGGGAATTTCCCCTCCTTTTTTGCCCAGTACAGATAACCTGTGACTTATGTTCATTTAACACATGCAAGTTCAACTTTACACATTTGGCTGAAAAAATTTAAAGGGGAATAGGTGTCCAGCAATCCTACCCACCACTGTACTCACTTTGAGAGAGTGTTCAGAGGGGGCAGTTGGAGAGTGTGAGCAACCTTGCAGACAGTGTGGAAGGGAAAAGTGTGAGCTGCTTTTGGAGAGTGTGCAGAGGTGCAGGGAGAGACCAATTGTCTGTTTCTGTATTTATCTTCTTGAACAGATGTGTTCAAATCCTGTTTAGAGCTGAAACACATTGTCTGGTAAATTGTCACACAAATTATTTTAATGTTTAAAAAATCATTGTCGACATACACCTCTGAAGTTCGTAGAATGTGCACAAACACTTATTATGAACATTGTTGAAGCTTGTTAGCCACTGTTAAAATAGAAATTTCATAGGGAAAAGAAGATACTTACCATATTATGCAATATCCAAAGGCCCTAATCAGATTTCGTGTTGAAATGAGGAATTTCTGCCCTTTGCCCTTCAGAACTTCTGACATCTGTTGCTAAGCAACATTTACATTCCTCAGTAATCAGCTACAAATTTGAATAAATAACTTGTACCAAAGAAAATTAAGCAGCTCTGCCTAAATGCATGTATTGAATCATTTCTTAGTCACCTATCTGTCCCAAATGGCCTTCTGAGTTGTACATACAGTAGTATTAAAAACAAAATAGCATGACACTAAAAAACTTGGATAAAAAGTTAAAAACAAACCATAACTCCACAAAGCAACAATGGTGCAAATAAATTACACCATTACACAAAATTAATTTAGTTAAAATCAATCTAGCTAAGTTTTTAAATATAATGAAGCTGGAATCAACAGAACATTATTTTGTGAGGAATCATTTTTCCCCTGTCTGCAGAAAGTAAAGATGACAGGGATAGCATTAATTTCTCAATATTAACTGATAAGCCAAAGTCAGCAAAGTTTGAAACAAATGTGATAGATGGACCCTGTTCTGTTAATTTCTATCAGATTTTATTATGTTTAAAAATGCAATTTAAAATGTGTGTATGTGTGTATATAGTAGAGGAATCTTTTTCATAAAAAGTTGCTGCCTTCACTTTATTTATGAAATAAATGCTCTTTTAATGGATTTTTAAAAGTTAAGTTAAAAAATAGGGATGCAAAGAAGTAAAAATGATATTTCTTTCCAATGTTTTCAGGTCCGGGTTCATCTTTCTCATCAAATATACTAGTGAGGCTCCTTCCAAGGAATCACAGGACCATTTAAAGGAAGAGAGAAGCATGTCAAAGAACGAAAGTAGTTTTTTCCCACCAACTATTTAACATTCATTTTTCATCTGAATTAGTAGCTATGAGTGTACTGGTAGAGTGTGCTTCATAGAAAATGAAGCATGTGTCTGTGAATGGTATTCAAAGCAATAGAATTTCAAGTTATGGTTAAGTCTTGTGGATTGTTGTGTAAGATTGATGCTTAATTATCTATGGTTTGTGCTTATGAAAAGGAATAATAATATTAGTTTTGAAAAGACCACCAGGAATGCAAACAAAAATTTTGCTGTTTTGATAACTGGCTCTGTAATGGCTCTATTGTGTGTGTGTGAACATTTAACAACTAGAGCTTGATTGGTGGTTCTGATTAAGTTAAGTTTTGTGATGGTACATTTAATGTCTATTAGTGGTAGCAGCAGCAGAACTACTGGTATTTTTTCCCCCAGGCCCTGCATGCTAATATGTTCTGTTACTCCCCATTCATAGTACCGTATTTTTCGCACCATAGGACGCACTTTTTCCCCTCCAAAAATGAAGGGGAAATGTGTGTGCGTCCTATGGTGCGAATGCAGGCTTTCGCTGAAGCCTGGAGAGTGAGAGGGGTCGGTGCGCACCGACCCCTCACGCTCTCCAGACTTCGCACACCTCTCCGCAAGCAGCGGGAGCCCAGCGCTGGGCTCCCGCTGCTTGCGGAGACTTGCCTGCATGCCGAAGCCTGCGCGCGCTGAGCTCAGCGCGCCCAGGCTTCGCGGACCTCTCCGCAAGCAGCGGGAGCGCTCCCACGGCTTGCAGAGAGCTGCCTGTTTGGAGGCTGGGGTTGGGGGAAGCTCGAGCTTCCCCCGCCCCAGCCCCGCGCCTGGGGGGGAAATAATTTCCCCCCCAAAAAACTGGGTGCGCCCTATGGTGCGAAAAATACGGTAAGTCTTAACAGCTGGAATTGGTTTGCATTCAGTGACTTGGGATGCAGCACATAATAAATAGTTGTGAACTCCATGTCACAACAGCGTAGAAAGTGACATTTGGAATAGAGAAATAGCAGAATTTGTGAAAAACAGTGGACAAACAAAATTTTAGCTACTGCTAGTTTTTTCTAGTAGGAAGTATTTGATTGTTTTGCAGGTCCTGACAATGAACACATAATTTCTGCTGCAGCTCTGTTTGCTGGTGGAAAATGTATGAAAGGATTTTTTAAAAAAACAATCTGTGTTATGTCCAGCAACCCTGAGCATGGAAAAGCTGTCAACCTTGACAACAAGTAAAATACAGTGGTACCTCTAGATATGAACGGGATCCGTTCTGGAGCCCCGTTCGCATCTAGAGGTAAATGTAACTAGTGATGGCACATCTGTGCGCACGTGCGTCGCTTTTCGCCGCTTCTGCGCATGCACGTGACGTCATTTTGAGCGTCTGCGCAAGCAGCGAAACCCGGAAGTAACGTGCTCCGTTACTTCCGGGTTGCCGAGGAGCGCAACTCAAACGCGCTCAACTCGAAGCGTATTTAACCCGAGGTATGACTGTATTTAATAAATGAGGTCAGTTTTTTTCTAGTGAAAACATGACAAAATTCTGTTTTATTTATTGAATTAAATAAATGAACAGTTACTTGTGTTTTCAGCTGCTTTGAATGCTGAGGACCTTGCATGATCCCACATTGCTGTGGAATCTGCAGGAACAGATCATCTCAGTCTAAGCAGACATTGTGAGGAGTTCTTATCTTTCTGTTCTTAGTACTTTTGCCTCAAGCCTGCAATGGCTTTCTTGAAATTGGCATCACAGTGCAGATTCACATTTCATTTACTGCTCATTTTCAGCTTTTGCAAAATGGTTCTCACATTCTCTCATATGTTTTATTAGGTTGTTTTTCTTAAATCTTAATTTTCCTAGTTGCATCTTTTCTCGTTAGCTCTTGCTTACGTTTTAAGCGAAAGTAGGATCCCTTCTTATAGTGTACTGTTGCAAAAGAACTGTTAGCTTTTTCAAATCACTCAACTTGTAGGACTTCTGATTACAGTAAATGGGAAATATGCAAGATCAGTGCTCTGAATACAGGGCTGTAAATGATAAAATTATGCCTAGTGTGAGTTTCAGTAGCATCCCTCAAATTGTGCTGTTTATTCTGCAGTTTTAACTGTTAATCTTTGTTATGTTCTAATGTAAGCATATGTTATATTTATCTTGAGGGTAACATTTAAAATGCTATTTATTCTGATTGAATAAATAGCAAACCACAATCACCCTTTTAATATATTTATTACTTTTTTGAGCTACATTTAAAATTCAGTAGAAGAAAACAGAATTGTTTATTAATATGTGATTGGAAAATGGATTTATCTGTTCTTTCGTTTGTCATGTTAGATCAGGTGTGTGGAACCTTTTGTCCTCCAGATGCTCCTGAACTACAACTCCCATTAGCATCAGCTAGCCAGGAATGATGGAAGTTTTAGTTCAGCAGCATCTGGAGGACCAAATGTTCTGCACTCTTGGAATATGTAGTATGCATTTATTGTTTAGTTTTGATTTGTATTTGTGGCAAGGCTATATCATTGTAATTGTTTGATTTCCTTTTTATGCGTGCTTTTGATATTTAACAAAATGAATACTTGTAAAATTGTTACAATTAATGTTATACTCAACCATATCTTACTGACTCCACAATATTTATATAAGTATTTCTTTACAGAATGAAATATAATTTCTTGAAGTATGAAACCCTAGCATCTCAAACTAAACAGAGAGCTAAGATCATTTCAGTTCTGCTAATGAGCAAACAAGAACATGGCTTCTCAGTTAACAGGCCAAATGCAAATCCATTCCTCTCTGCTTGTATGTCCTCACTTGAACTTGATCCTCACAGATCTGTAAACGATTATAACTCTTGCTATAACTAGACCAATATGAGTGACTATTTTTAGAACAGACTCCTTATTTAGCCCACATAGAACAGAAAGGATTGTTTTCCACAGCTCAGTGAAAAAGGTATAGCTTTTCCAAATGTAACATTAAACATTGTATAACTTCTGCAAAAGTAGAGCCTTACTTCATGACGCCATGGTGTAATTAATTCCAGATGTGATTCTGTACTTCTTTGGAACCATACCAGGGCAAAATCTGGCCCTCAGCTAGTTAGCTACTTATATGCAGTCAAAAAACAAACAAAAAACCACAATTAACTGCACAATCTTGCACATGACTACTCAGGAGTAAGCCGCATTGAGTTTAATAGGACTTATTCCCACATGAATAGGCATAGAATGGCAGCCTAAGAGAAGTATTGTAGTGCTAGAAATAATACTTAATAAGCAGCTAGGTCTCTAACTTCATATGTGGATTTCTAAAACAAAGGAACACAAGCTATTTTATCACCAGATCAGACTATTTGTCCATCCTTGCCCATTGTCTGCTTTGTCAACGACTCTTCTGTGTCTGAGGGCACTTCCAAATTTACTATTTCCAGGTCAGATTCTGTCACATACTGGCAAATTCAGGTTGCTCAGTCATAGTTGTGCAACAAACTTGCTTCCTCAAAAGATCACACTTCTTGTGATAAGGAAAGTGATTGGAAATGCACTAGAAAGTGTGAGATAACACCGCTTTGATGCAATGTCATCTAACCACCTCACAAACAAATCAGAATGAATGCTCCTTCAATAGCCAAATGTCATCTAATTTCCCTGGGGGGAAATCACGAATGCTCAATAAATGGGTCACCTGGGGGGGACCTGAGGTAATCTTTCACATCACTTGCTATTGGAGATAACAGGAACCAGAGTTAAATGTCAGTAATGTTATTTCCTCAGCTTTGGTCAGTGATTTAAAGCAGAGCTATATGTTGTTCAACTGTGGTATCTTATTTTATACTTCAGATTATGTTACTGAGTAAAACAGTTTTTTCACAACATGGGGGGGGATATGCTCCCCTAAAGGCCACCCCCTATGTGGCAGTAATACTTTCATACATTGGAACTAGCAGGTGAACAGCAAATTGTGATTTGTTCATTTTCTTAAGTTGTGGTATATGTTGTGTAATAGACTTGATAGGATTTGGTGAGGCCAAGGTTTTAGAATTTAGATGGGGAGTACATTAGCTTTTTTGTGCATCTTCATTCCGGTTGAGAAAAGGAAGCATTCTCCAAATGACTTTGGCTCTCTGTGATCAGCTTGTTATGCATCCAGTGATGCCTGTGAGATTTAGTGTTTTATCTGCTAGGATTTCCACTGGCAACTGAGAAAACTCATTATGCACATTTATCACATGATCCACTTCATTAGACAAATAGATCTGGGAGAATAAGCTCTCCTCCTAGAAGACTCTTCAGAGGCTCCCACACAAACTGTTTACTGATGGATAGGCTTCTTTGGTCAGAAAACAATGCATTTCTTTGTAGTGAAGTGAATGATTCAGGAAGTTCATTCTCCCCTATCCTTATTCAGAAGCTCAGAGAGGAAGCACGGAAAGGAACATAGTCTCAATGAAGCTACAGAGAACCTTTAGTAATAAAGTGTAAATCAATGCACAGTTAGCTGTCAGCTAAAGCCTTCACATTTGTACTGTGTGCAATGTACTGTGTACCATGTACAGTACGTTGTATTGCATGGACACTGTGTCCATGTGTTAGCTGGGCTTGATAAAAATGTGTTTCTTACATACCTAGACATGAGCCCATTCACATTATTATTATTATTAGTGGGAGTGGTGTAGCAACTAAAACAGCTAGACTGTTAAACTGATTTATATGCAATATTATGTTTGGGCACTGTTTGTGAAATTAACTTTGATTTTGATACATTTAGAGAATTTAGGAACATAGGACACTATGGAGTCAGTCCATTGGCATATTTAGCTCAGTACTGTCTACACTGATAGATACCAGCTTTCCAGAGTTTCGTGACAGGAGTCTTTCCTAGCCCTAGGTGTAGATACAAAGCAGGAGCTTCACCTCTGAGCAACAGTCCTTTTATGAGCTTCCCTTCTGCTGGGAGGCCCTTATCTGTGCTGATAAACTAAGCTGTATAGCTGCTGCTTGACTGTACAAATATTATTTTAATGGAACAGGTGTGGCTATGCTGAAATTCATGAGCTTTGTGCGTTTAAAAAAAAAAGTGCAATGAAGGACTAGAAATCAATTAAAAGGCTTTTAGGACACAAGCACACTGAGGAACTTGTCTTTGCTTCTTCCACTCTTCCTTTTCAGATAAAGGGAAGCTCGCCAAAGCAACTGGCAAGGACCCTTTTCAGGATTCAGCAGCATCCTACATTCATTGTACAGAATTGGAGCTGTGGGCATAAATAGAAGCATTTCTGAAGCCTGATTACATAAGGCCTGAAATATAAGCTCATTGCCCTCCTTTTCTATCTAAATACAAGTGGCAGCACTACACTATAGGGACCCCAAGGTAAGGGTTACCTATTTTTCTGATCCAGGTCTCTAAACAGCAGAACAAAACAACCCAAGGCCAATTCTTGATTAGGACAAGGAACAATCTTTAAATAAACAAATACCCTTTGCCCGATTATCAGAAAGAACACAAACAGAGCTGCTTTAGTAAGCCCTGCCCACTGGCATTTCTTTGAGTACGTGACTGTTTTCTTTCAAATCTAAGTCAAACCTACTCTGTCCCTTCAGTGATAGGATAGCTCCAAGAGGCTAGTTTCTGCCTGTTGCCATGGTAAACTTGTTGTACAAGGATATGCAGCTTTGTTTCTTTAAAAATCCAGGTATTCACCCAAGCTTCATTAATGTGGACAAGTGATAAATTATAGTAATTATCTTTCCCTTTCAGCAGCCTGTCTCGCTTGTGTGTCACAGAGCTACAAACTATTTCTCCCTTTGAACTTTACAGAGGTTAGTAGCAGTCATTCCTGATTCCTACTGCACCCCCAGCCCTGGTAACTTGAGATAAGGGATGCTAGGCCTTTAACAACAGGCCTTTTCAATTAAACAACTCTTTTGGGCAAAGCTCTCTTGTTTATCTTGCTGCGCATGTAGTAATAGGTTTTGGCTTTCTTGTTTAAATGGTGCCAAACAGAACCTAAAAGCGAGGGCGTAATTTTGTGTGCGTTTGCTAATGGAAGCTTCTCTTGTTGGGCTAGCAGCAACTTGAGAGACAAGGTGTGAACAATAGCAAGTGGGGAGGGGCTGCTGTGGTTAACACACACCTTCTATTTGCCACAATTCACCTAACCCCATTCTGCACAGTTGCTGTTGTTAAGAGTAAAAACAGGCATGTTAAGTGCATTTAACCTCACATTTGTTTTGGCCCTTTAGAGTGGCAAATGGGCAGTTCTTGGGACGGTCATTGGCATGCACACGGGGTACACCCAGACACATCCTAATGTTTCAAAAAGACAAGGATCATAGTGAGGAGGAGAAGGTATGGAGCAGCAACCCGGCTCTGTCAGTTGCCATAACCTGTGGGAAAGTGGCAGAGGGAGGAGAGACAAAAGCAGGAGAAAGGAGGAGGAAAACAGACAGAGAGAGATACAGGCAGAATAACAAGGCTAGAATGGATCTGCAGCTTCTGCCTGT
The DNA here is from genome assembly GCF_964234715.1 of Podarcis melisellensis. Taxonomy (NCBI): domain Eukaryota; kingdom Metazoa; phylum Chordata; class Lepidosauria; order Squamata; family Lacertidae; genus Podarcis; species Podarcis melisellensis. The sequence continues at coordinate 70,411,984 of NC_138530.1, read as the reverse complement.
GTCTGTCTCTGGAAGTGGCAGTGGCAGTGGGGTGATTGGCTCCTCCTGTACTGCCACCACTGGAGCCAATCACCCCACTGCCGTTTCCAGAGTCAAATGCAGGCAGAAGCTGCAGATCCATCCCTGCCCTTTCCTTCTGCCTGCATCTCTGTCTTGTGGCTTTGTCCAAGCTCCGCTCACCACATTTTGTAGAGAGAAATCTGTTGGAGTGAGGAGCTGCTTTTGTGGCATGCAAGCAAGGAGATGGAGGATTCATCCTGCCCTTTGCTTCGTCAGTTAATTGCAGTAATGTGATTGAGCAATTTAAGTCCATAACACCTGCTGAGAGATCGTCTCATTCTTTAGGACAGAAAGAAAGACACCATATGTTTTGGCTGGTTTAGGTTAGCTCCTTATCCGGTTAAAGATAACAATCACGAACATGGACTGTTTGTATATGCCTGTTTATCTACAGAAAAAAAAGAATAATGTATTTTGTGTCTCATTTTTTAAGTTTGCATTTTTAAAATAAAGTTTAGTTAATTTTTAAAAACGTTTCAGTTTCTTTAGTTTCCTTGGATAAAAACAATCTCATTTATGATTGTGTATGAGTATGCATTCAATAAATATTCACCTTAAAAGAAAATTCCCCTGGCTGCACACTAATGAAATGTTCGGTTCATGCCTATAGGTACAGTGCAGCACTACAATGGATCAGGGGACTAATAGGGTACTTGTACCTTTTTGGAAGTTTCCTGTCAGCTGCATCTCCATGTGAAATCTAAGGACTGATGCAGAGATGTAGCTGCACTTGCGCGGCCCCCACTTGCAATGCTCCCATCCTATTCAGAACAGTTTTTAAAACAAAAACCTATAAAACACACTGTATTGTATTTTTAAGGTGCCAAAGACACGCTTAACTGTATGAATACACTATGTCCCTAACATTTTTATAAAATGTGCCCAAAATTTATGGGTGTTTAGGGGTTTGAAGAGAACAATGAAATTGGCATTCAATTTGGAGTTAGAGGTTTGTGTGTGCGTCAGCTGAAATACTGTTTTGAGAGGGGAAACTGCACTGCATTAGCTCCTATATAAATCCAATTACTCTTGGTGGGCGGTGGGGGAAGACACATTCTCTCATTCTAAACATGCTCTTGTAGCAACTTTCTACCTTCATGATTACTCCAGATCAATAATTTCTGCTAGGTAAGAATGGCAGCCTTAATGTACTCATTAATTAACTGAGCGCTTATCTCATTTGTTATGTTGTTATTTACATGGAAACATAATGGATTTGGGCAGCAAATATATGGTAATATTTCTTCTTCAACTCCTGGCATGTTCTGAGACTCATTTTCATAATCTATACTATCGGGCCTCCTTTCCCCTTTCACACTAGTTTTAATTAAGTCAAACTAGCAGTAAACTTTCCCCAACCTATTCCATGTTCAGCTTTATTCAGAATGAAGTTCTGTCAGCTTCAGTTGAACTTACTTCCCAGTATGTCGCAGGTTACAGTCTAAGGGCAGAACTGCTCAGAATGCTAAATCAGTCATAGGTGGTGTTTATTTATTTATTTTTGTAATGAGCAATAGTTATGGAACCCTGAATTTGATCAGTACCACAACACACAGGGAGGTGAGCTTTAAGCCTTATCCCAGTTGCAATCCTGTAAAAAAAAACCCTCATGCTTCTATTAGGCTTGCGGTGGGTTGGGTAAGCTTCCATCACTTGTTGAACAGGGAATGTAGCCTTTAACTGTCCTCCACCCATGTCAACAGCTGCCTTCTCAATAAAGATCCCTCAGGTTTACATACAGTATCCCCAGCTGACACTGCTAAAGAAATGCAGTTCATGGAGTTGTCATGTCACAGGATAAGCAATTCTGCATGTAATAGGGGAGACTGACATTAGAGGATGCTGTTTGGGGGAGTAGCCGCATGTCAAGTGTAATGTGCAGCTCTACCCTAATAAGTGGTAGGGTATTCAAATAGAGCACAGATGGTGCTTGACCTGCGTTTAACAGTTTATGCTGCCCGAATCCAGCATAAAATCATTATGCTATGTTTCACAGCCAAACTAGCAAAGAAAACTCCATGATGTATGAAAAAGATTACACACACACACACACACACACACACACTAACCTTGGGGGCGGGTTAATGTCTGTGTTTACCCACAATTAAACTGTTGAAACACTCATGTCTTTCTCTACAGTGAGAATGATAGCAATCCATACGAAAGACCACAGTTTTATTGTGTATATGAAATGACTGCAGGAGACCATTGCACAATGCAAGAACAGCTGGCCAATAATAAAAGGAACCCAGAGGAAACAGGAATGCAATTGTTTTGCTTATTACAGTGCCACTCACTGTACTAACTGGCTGTGCCGCAGACTTCGAAAGCAAGTTGCTAGAAGACAAAGCGATGAGACGTTCTTTCCATTTGCAGTTTGTTTAAATATTGCCAGGGAAGCAACGTGCCTGATCAGTTGCAGAAGGAAACATTCAGAATAAAAGAAAACACATGGGCTTGCATTAACCCAAGACAATTCTAGTGTGTGTGTCTGTGTGCACATGCTGTTCATCACCCTAGAAGGGGAAGCCAGGAAAACCCTGGCTGCCAGCCAACAGTTATACAACGATTGCTTCATATGCACTTTAATGGACATTCATAAAGGCACAACCTGGAGAGTGGGCAAAGGTCCTATCGGAGGAGCAACATATTCCTCTTCTCTCAGCAACCGCAACAGAATGTTCTTTTTATTTTGGGGCCAATTGTAGATGTGAGTGTTCTGAAGCCAGGTAGGCACATGCTCCTGTGGGGGAGGGAGGGTGGAAGGCAGCTATATTAAATTCCGTTCTGTATTTCAGCTTTGTATTTCAGCCGTTCTGTATTTCACCTGTGATGCCTGAAGGCACCACAGTCACAGGCATATACCTTCCCCTCCCTCCCTTTCTTAAGAGCCTTTGCCAAAACAAGCAATTAGTCATGCTTTGGGTCCCCTCTCAGCTTATGGTGCAATTTGAATAATTCATTGTAGAAATCACCTGTGTGAAACATTGCTGTCAGCACATTGTGGCATTAGCCATCACTTAGTTTTAATGCTCTTTAACTGACATAAAGTAGACATAGTCCCAGAATGCACTCTCCAGCCTTCAAACTGAGGGACAATGGAAATTATTTTACATCACCACATTCATTTATAGCAGAACCTCCCCTCCAAGTGTCCTCACCAAGGCACTCCAAGGAGGCAAGCAAAGTTCCATGGAGAAAGAGGATCTTGTAGTTAAGTGATATCTTCTCACGTAATCACACTTGAGGAGACTGCTGAAACCCCACCTCCCGGTAGTGGATCCCCACTAATCCAAATGGTTGGAGAAAACAGCATTCCTACAGCCTGATCATCTCAGTGGGATTTGGGAAGAGGAAATTGGGAAAGAGTTGATACGTGGTTGTGAGATTTCCCGGTATGGTACAAAGACGGGGACAAAGGTAGTTTGCTCTGTTCCTTTTCTAAAGGCTGCTGTGAGATTGCTACCTATCTTTGACAGGACCAGCAGGCTGCATGAACACAACTGCATGTAAGGTCTCCACAGCTGCTCATCAAACAGGTGTTTGGTACTATATTGAGCAAAGGGGTTCAAAGCTACCTCATATATAAGTTCAAAGAGGGGAAATAGAAACAATGGGTATATTCCATCAAAACAGGATAAATTGTGCCAGTCACACTGAATAAAAAGCATACTACTGAAATCAAACTAGACCTTTATCTAAAAATGTTATGAAGCATTTGTCTAAGGTGCCACTTGAAATACTAACATGATTTTGTTCAACATTCAAAAAAGGGTTTTGAAGGTTTTTGTCTCGGGTTGTAAAAAGAAATAAAAATAGCATGATTAATCAGTTTTCTTTACCTTTTTTGCATTTGGGAAAAGCACAGGAATGAATCTAAAGTTCATGCTTCCTTGCTGTATAAACTCAATTTGCATCTAAAATATGAAAAACAACATTAGCCCGAATATAATTGTAAGAATTATGCATTCTTATCCTCCAACCATTCTTTGTGCTGGAGCCCATTCCTACTCAACTTGTCTGCTGTATCACATTTCCTGAATCCAGTGGTTAGGCTTCACATGTGCAAGCCTGTTTGTGTAGGCCTCTCCTTCTGCACTGAATTTCAGAAGCATCAGGGTGGTGCCAGCTGTTTCTTACACCACATCAGAAACTACATGCCCTGCCCTGCTCAGCATTCTCAAATCTTGACAATGCCAGTCACATATTTGGAGGTGGCAGAACTGTGTCTCGTTCCCCTTTCCCCCTCACCTTCACATTGCAAGTACATGTGTCGCAGTGTGCAGGCAACCCATTGATGCATATTCTTGACTGAAGACCCCTAACACTAAAATTGTATTTTCTCATCTGCTGTTTAGGTATACTAGGAAGTGATATCTAAATCTCTGTGTGTGTGTTTTAAATAATATAAAAAAGAAAATCAGTTCCTTACTACAGAACCTGTGTTTTGTTGACAACAATACAGAATAGAATTGTATTTGATTTCTGAAATAACCTGGACTTTTGACCAGCTTAGGGGTTTACCGGTAATTTCCCCCTGTCCTAATTCAATTCAGCTTGATTTCCGAGCCCCCTACAGTCCATCTCTGGTCTGAAATGAGCCTGGATTAGTAACAACTGATGCTCAGGACCTGCTGTGCACACACAGGTGTTTCCTAAGCTGTGGTGAAACCTGTGACACTAGGCTTGTAAGTTGGTTCTCCAAGCTACTTCCCATGTTTCAAATGAGTATCATGAAGAAAAGAAAGGGGTGCTTGACTTATAGCTCAGAAATTGTATCAGGATCTGAGCTCCCCGCTGTCCCTTGTGTGCTGCCAAGACATAGATACCACAAATTTTAGATATCGCAAATACCAGTTGGGTATCTGGGTGAAGAGTCTGGTTAATCTTAAATCACCAGCCATAACTAATCACAACTACGGTAAGTCCTACTGAAAGCAGTGGAATATGACTTAGGCTTACATAGCTTTTGCTGAACTGTGCCTTTTGGTTGGTTGGTTGGTTGGTTGATTGATTGATTTATATACAGCCCATCAAAAATGATCCTATGTTGATGCAAAGCAATGTTGGAAGAAAGAAACTCACTAGGTTCTATCCAGCTCCATTATACAGTAGACTGAAATTAATGGACGTGAGTTAGTAATGCCCATTAATTACATTGGTTCTAATCAAAGTGGACTCATGTTGGATAAAGTCCACAGACACTATTGAAACTTCTGCCCAGCTCAGTTGGTTACAGCATGGTGCTGATAATGCCAAGGTTGCGGGTTCAATACATATACAGGCCACATACATATTGTGGCACATACAGGCCACATACATATTCCTGCACTGCAGGGAGTTGGACTAGATGATCCGTGGGGTCCCTTCCAACTCTACAATTCTATGATTCTAAATCAGGAAGCTTTTTCTCCTGTTAGGAGTGTTCATTGTAACAATGTTTGAAGAAATTATGCCTTTCCCTAACAAGACTTGTGCTTCTTTTTCACAGTCTGGCTCTATGTTTTTGTGTCACGTGAAGAAGTCTGATTCACTGGTGGATGTTCTTTTACTTAATACTGTACTTATCTCCCAGCTGAAAGAGGAACCAACTTTGTTGGCAGCTTATTTGATCCAATCAGAAGAAACTCTAGAGAGATTTTGTGAGGGTGTGAGCAAGCTGAGTTTCTGTGGCAATGGGAGGGCCATAAGGGAGAGCAGATCAAATGCACGGAGACAAAGAATACACTAGCTCAGATGGGAATTTCCTTCCCCGCCTGCCCCATGCTTATTTTCATAGGTCAGGCAGTCAGATTTACTGTTGTTTGTGGATTCCCATCTCTTTCTGGACTGAATCTGTATGAGGAAGTGCAGGCATGAGATAAGCTCATATTAAGGGACTTGGGGAAAGGGTATAAAGGGATTTAAACAGGCTGCAAAAGCCATAAAGAAACTCAAGCAGCCAGTCATATACATTTATCTCAAACAGAACTTCTGAGCAGTTGCAAGTAGCACTGCTTCTAAAAAACATTCAGTACTAACAGGGAACACCAACAAAGCGGCACTTAACTGCAGGACTGATGAAGGACAAGACACAAAGGGCAGTTATTTGGGCGAAAGGAAGCTGCAGAACTCTTTTGAAACGGCAAGCACATGTCCTCACTTACCATCCTGTGGATATACTTAGTATGTAAGCCATGCTCATCCTTGTCCAGCTGGGATTCAGCCCCTTCAACATCCTGTTTGTATTTTGGACTGATTGCTATGATTATCATCACTGTCTTCTGTCAGGGAGAAAGACGCTTTTATGAAATTGTAAAATGCAGTGTGGTTGGGCAGAGCAGCTTGGAAACCTGCCAGTTTGTATTATACGTGATCTGATGTTCTCTGGAAGCATAAGACAATCCAGTGCATTTTGGCAATGAAGCAAAACTAATCTCTGCACACTGTATTTCCTCATACCGGATTTCCAGGCGCTCTCTCTCCACTAGTAAATTTTAACATACTTTAAAATGGAGAGGGGAAAAAATACATTTTAGCATTGACCAGGTTATCTTCCAGAAACATAAATCTAAAAATAATGTATGCATAAACAATGCACCATTACTGTTTATTAATTGAAACTCTATCACTCTTTCTAGTAGAATATGTTCCCTATTTCAGGAGAATCTGAATTCTATGCTCAAATAGACCATGATTTGTGACCTCTATAAAATTGTGACCATTAATAAATATCCTTACTTTTGTTTCTGTTTTGTACCTATTCTCTTCTGGTTATGCTGCCTGCCTGTTTGTTTCCAGACCAAATATAAAGTGCTGGTTTCGTCTTTTAAAGTTCTAAACCATTTAGGATGACCTAAAGGCAAGGGAACCCCCAGTAAGAAGAGGGCTCAGAGCAGGGGATTGGTGGTGGGACAACAATATGTGGTCAGAGGAAAAAGAGGAAGCACACGGGGAGGAGGAGGTGTCGGAAGCTGAAGAGGCAACAGGGTTTAGTGAACAGGAAGAGGCTGTGGCAGCAGGCAGTCCAGACTCAGGTGGAAGCTTCCCACCTCCTGCTCTCTCAGAACACACAGAGGAATGAAGACGGTAGAGCAATGAGAGACAAGATGAAGGAGCCTTAGGCTGCTGGGGAAGGAACCAGGGGAGGAGCCTTAGAGAGCAGAGGGGAGGCAGGGACCTTCAGTCCTCACAAATGCCCCGTTGAGGCAAGTCCTACTCGGAAGAGTTGCCTGGATCACTAGGACTGAGCTATTTTTTTTTTTTTAATAAATAGTTAACTTCACTGACATCAGGTGCTTTATTGTTTTATTGCTGACCTGCCCCAGACTGCAGCTCCTGACAACGAGCCTGCCTGAGCATGAAGATCAGCCCCATAGGCCCTACTGCCTGGTCCACTAAGAAGATGAACAGCAACTAAGGACATGGCCTTTTCAGTGAGGTTCCCATATTTACAGAATGCCCTTCTACAGGAAGTTAATATGCACACCCTCATCACTGGTGATTTTTAAAAAGAACCCGTAAGAGCTTTTTCAGTCTCTGCTTTAATTGCTGTGTCCAGAAGCAGTTTGCCAGGTGGGACAGAGACACAACACCAGCTTCTTGGCAGGTGAGTCACCATGCTGTCATTTCTGCCACCTCCCCGTCCAGGTAAGCAGTAGTGGCCCACTGCTGGGAAGCTAGCGTAGCAGCTGTGCCCCACCAGCTTCAGATTGTGTCTTGATTAAGTTTTACTTTTCATTTGAAGAGGTATAATGAGGATTTTAACTGAATTTTGTTCATACACACCCACACACCCATGAGCCTGTTTTCACGATTTGGGGCCCCTGGAAAGAACTTGTTTATTTTTAAACAATTAAAGCGAAGGCACAATTCTGCCTTCAGCTGTACACTTAGCACTAACACAATGTCATTGTGGAATGCACACAGCTTGTCAACAGTTCTTTTAATCTTATGTAGGTCCTCCTTCCCCAAGTGCTTTAGACTGCAAGCCTAAACCCCATTTTGCCAGGAGTAAGCCTCCCTAAATTCAGTAGAACTTAACCTCTGAGCAGATATGCTTAGGATTGTGCTCTTTCGTTTGTGATCCTAAAATACTTAGCAGTATCTTCTATGCAAAGCCTCTATGTCAAACAGGGTTCCAAAATGCATGGGCTCCCTATCATGAGGAAATCTGGAAATAGAAAGTGTTTGCAAACTTTTTTCATATTTCCTGAGAAGATTGGGGTGGGGTGTGCAATGGACATAGAAAGTGCACCCACAAGGATGTTGGGGCATGGCTGGCATAAGCCCCCCTCCTTCCCCACGCATTTGTTTGGAATGCTTGAAAAGGCCTGATGTGTTTATTTTATTTTGTTATGCATTTATAAGCTAAAAACACAAATGTTTTTGCTTCTGCATGCAACATTTAAAAACCTAAACAAATAAATATGTGGCTAACACAGGCATTTTACAGATCTATGAAAGCCAAGTTCTCCTATCTTAGAAGGCTCACATTTTAAATTAGACAGAATGGGTGGGGAGGCAAGGGTAGGAACAACATGAATAATTAAGTCACAAGGGGGACAGGAGATGCTTCTGTTTCAGTCCGTGGGTTCTTACCAGTATTGTCTTAAGGACTGATTCCTTAAGGATTGCCGTTGAGCTTCCTATGCCGAAAACTGTCTTTGAGCTGCCTGTGGAAAATGCTTGCACAAGAACCACCTCCCCCCCCCCTTTACTTACATCACTCAGGTAGCGTTCCATCCACTTGATAATGTCAATACCTCGAACTGTGTCCTCAAATATATCAATCTATAAGAACGAGAAAATAACATTTCTTAAGCTTTGTGCGCAGAGGCAAATATTTCCATCAATACAAAGAAGATTCACAAAGTATCTCCAATGCATATTGAAGGCATATGACTTCCCTCAAAGAATCCTGGGAAGTTTAGTTTATTCTTCACAAAGCTACGATTCCCTGCAACCTTAAACTACAGTTCCCAGGATGCTTTGGGGGAAGCCATGCTCTTTAAATGTTTATTGGATGTGTTTTGAAGGCATAATATGGTCCTACCCTCAATGTGTAGTTTCCCAGTTCAAAAGCTGAGGTGCAAGTGTATATAGTCTAACAAGGCTCTCTATTCACAAAGAGCCAGGGCATTTCTGCAGCTTGGTAAGTTTCTGCTAGCTATATCACAGCTGACAAGGAATCTCCAGGGACCTCAGCTAATTATTTTCCCCTTCTGTCACCTGAGGCCGACTCCAGATGGGTCTTTGACAGCAGGTGTATTCTGCAAAAACCGTATACACTTTCAGTGTATTTTAATGGTTTTGTTCTGGACCTCCTGCTCCTCCTCCTGCTTCAAAAATGTTATTCTGTACTAATGCATTATTGACTCTGTACTGTCCTCCTCTGATTCCATCCAATCCTTTGTTTCAATTTCCACCATCTGCCTTCCCCTCCATGGTCTTTAGCAACACTGAGCCATGGCTCCATATCACCTTGCCTAGTATTCTGCAAGATTGAACCCCAGTTTGTCAAAAGTGGCAAAGAATCACACCTTTCCCCCTCTAGAAAAAAGAAGCATTATTCAGAGTTTGTGAGGTCATTCCATCTTGTCCCCTGTGCTGTTGTGTAGGATTCTTGTATTCCAAGACAGTTCACTGCCTGGGGTTTCGGCTGTGATGCAAAGTTTAGACCCCTGTTTAAACCTGAACTCCTTCAGTGACCTTGAGGGAAAATACAACCCTATCCACACTTGCCCTGAAGCCCTATTGAACACAGTGTGACTTGCTTCCAAGCAAAACTGCATAAGCTTGTGTTGTACAGGTGATGTGGAAACAGTTTCAATGTTCCAAAGGATTGTCAGTACGTTACTCCACTTAGTGTATTACATAAACTTTGTGTTGGAATTTCAAATACACCACTTAAGCCTCTTCCCCCCTTATTCATATATTTAGGGTTTGAGTACATGCCCCTGCATACAAGATTCATCAGTGCAGGCAGGAACATTAAAAAGGAAGACAAAGCTTTAAAGATATAGACAACCGATTTCATACATTCTTGATTGAATTCCAGCAAAGGGAAACACCCTTCCAGAATAGAGTACTTACAGCTGTCTGAAATCCATTTACAAACAAAAAGTTCACAAATTTCATGACCTCCTCAGCTGTGTCCACAGAGTAGGTTATGAAGACTTTACCTAAGAGAGATGATCAAAGTATTGTTCAAAGTACTAGAAAAAAGCGCTTGTCTTTTCTTTGTTATACTAGCACAGAGCAGACAATAAGCTCTATCTTGTTTGGTTTAGATAATAGTCATAATAATTTATTACTTATACTCCACCCATCTGACTGGGTTGATTATTATTTGTACAATGGAGCTGAACTGGCTCAGTGTCTTGTGATCATGCTAGGCATCTCCATTAGAGACCTCTAGAATAGCTTTAATTTGTCCCATGTCCCTGCTCTGAAAAGCAGAAACCCTCAGAGTATATGACACTTTCAATTGAAAATGCTCCTTCTCCAACCACCTAATGATTCCTGGACCCTAACGTTAAAAAATTGAAAGTTCATAAATACGACTGTTATAAGCCATGAAAATGTCACTTCCTCCTCCAGGCACTTCCTCCTAATCCTTCTAGCTGTCTGTTCTCCAGATTAATTGCATGGTGCCTGCTTAACACTTTGAACTGCATGCTACTTTGAACCCCAAAATGTGGATGTGGTTAAATCAAGGACATGGGGAGCAGCAAGAACCTCAGGCCTAGCAGAGTTGTATCCTGGCAGTCTCCACCTGGAATAGTTTCAGGCCCTTTAAGGTTATAGCTGGGCTTCTGGTGAAAAGGATCCACTTCCGGGACAACTAGAAGATACCAGTTTTAAAAGGCCATGCCCTGGTGTTATCTGCTGTTAGGCTGAGGCAGCACTAGAAGTTGCTGTGATCAGCAGGAGAGTGTGGTTCTATGTATGCATGATTCTGCTAGGACTGGACCATCCACTTTCTTCACTAACTAATGCTATGGCTTTATATACACAATTTTCCAAACATGGCGGGGGGGGGGGAGACTTACGCAGCTCTTCTGGCAAATTACTTGTCCTCAGTGTTCCCCTTACTGCAAAATTACTTGGAGGCCTTGGGATGGCAGCTGGGCATGGTGGGCCATTAGGCTGAGCCATGGAATCAGAAGGGCACCTATAGATGTCCTCATGAGCGCCATAAGCCTTGGATGATGCTCCACCATGCAGTAGTTGGTTCTGAAACTGGCCACTAGGAAAAACATGAAGAATCATTATAAAATGTTAAAAGCTGCTGATTCTAACAGCACATGCATGAGGCCTGTTTTTAATGAGAAAATTTTTCTTTTATGAAAAAGTCACTTTAGCAATAAAAAGGTGGCTCAATGCATGACTGATCTCATGCTGTCAGCTCCTGAAGAGGAAGCCTAAGAGAGTCTCTCTAGGAGGCCCTCCAGCATCTTTCCAGAGGCTGCTTAAAGATCCACGAGCCCCACAATAAGCCCAGGGCAGGGAGCATGTGCCACTAGCCCCTGAAGAGACCACCAGAGGTCTAAAAGAATTCATTATTTTAGCTTTTAATTTTGCTTGTTCTAATATCTTAAATTGCAAAGTTCCTGCTGTGCATTGGCCAAAAACTGGGTTATAAATGTAGCAAAAAAAAGAGATAAACGTACTCGGCATTCTGAAAAACTCTCTCTAGTGTGATATAAAAGCAGTCTGGTACTGTGAATCACCCAGGCCTTTATACCAGGTCCAGCACAGTCAGTGATCAGGGATTATGGGAGCTGTAGTCCAAAATGTTGGAAAGGCACCTGATTGGGGAAGGCTGTTTAGACCTACTTCAGCTGCCACAGTTAAAACAACACCTTATGCATACCAATAGCACCACTGCCACAGTCAAGACAGCCTCTGTCTTGCTTCCGCCAGCTTCTTGCTGCTGCAATTTCCCAGTGAATCTCAGGACAAACTTACTACAATCTTTTAAATTCTCCAGAAGAGCTCTCTCTCTCAGGAAGCCTTTCTTCATTACATTTAGGAGAAGGAGGACTGGAATAATTTGGGATTATTTGCCGGCCAGGATGGATGGCTCTTACACAAGGGCCAGGAACAGGAAGCCGTGGTTGAGGTGGATGTGCGAAGTGTTGGTAGCGTGTTTGCCCATCTAAGAGTAGAAAAGGAAAATTTGAGCCACTGCATAGTTAAGTCACCTTTGAACAACAGAATTTAACAAAACAGCTAATGAATATGATCAAACTACAAGTTTAGCACATTGCACCAACTAGAATCGATAGGCTTAAGCATGAAATTGTGTACTAGAAAATGGTCTCTGTCACTTTAAGCAGAACTTCCAATTTGCTGAAGGTGATGCCCGCGATGTAGTGGCAGGCCGTAAAGTTCGCTTCACTAGTTGAGTGATGGGAATAGGTTCATAGTATACCTAATGGGAATGATCCACTTTTTTACTTCCAGAAAAGGTTAGCAGTATGTTGCCTCACTCTGGAAGATATGGCAGATTTGGAATTGAGAATCTTGACAATTAAGAAAATTGTCAGTGTTGTGAACAGACTAAAATGGTGTGAAATAAAATTATGAGCATCAGTACTGGAGGGTTGTTTTTGTTTAAGTTCACAGTGCAATCAGGTTTCTCTCCTTGAAAACCTTGGGCACAATTCAGCCAAAGTCAAGCATTTCTACTAGGGATTTAAGTATGTGCTTCACTGTCCCACTGAAATCAATAGTCTTAAAATTGGTTAGTTGTAGATAGATTGTGTTTTGTATTTTTCATGGTTTTCTTACGGTTTTAGATTTTAAGAAAACACCTGGCCAAATTAAGCACTCTTTCAGCAAACTAATGAATAGGATAGAGGAACAGGGCAACCCTTTGCATATTGACAGCAAAGGAAGCACTTGATTTTTTGATTGATTACTATAATCCAGTCTGATTATGAGTTATAGAAAAGTGGGAAACAAATGTTGGAAATAAACAAATAAATAAATGAGGCTTACTTGTAGATCAGTGTGGGGAGGATTATGGCCTTAGACGCCATGTTAACTCATTGAAATGAACAAAGTCTCAAAGTGCTTCACTTTGGTGTGATCATAAACTCAAAAAGCTACAAGACTCGTGACGGAAATGCAAGAACTAGGAATGCTCCAGCTCCAGCAATTTATCTTGCCCTTCCTTCCATGGGAATATGAGCTGGTTTCACCTCCAGCAATCACATACCTGTGATTTGAATACTAGGAACTCCCTTGCAAAAGTAACATTCATTTCAGAAGGCATTATCATTGAGAGAATGCAGCTGAAATGCAGTGCTGAGTCTATTATGAATATGAGAGAGCAGATGCCCTGGCTAGATGGCTGCCTGGGAGCACAGCACACTAGATTGTTTCTGTCTAGAAGGTGCACATTAGAACACATTAAGTACAAAACCCTATTGTGAGCGATGATTGCCCAGTAATCATTGGAAATGTGAAAAGCTGTCAGGAAGCCATTTTATGCCTCGTAGAAGATAGGAAGTTAGTAAGCAAAATACTGCCTCCAGCTCTGAACAAGTATGTTGGTTTGGGGTTTTTGTGGGGTGGGGGGAGGCTCTTGCAATATGGCTCAAATTACATAATGGCTCATGTTTTAAAGAAAGTGTTGTTCAAGTAGCACTGTTAAACTAGTATATATTTAACAGGGTGAGAAATGAGGGGGCGGTGTAGTCTGGGTCCATTTAGCAAGTAATTTTTGTCTTTATGTTCTAGGTTTCCCTTCTTAGCATGGAAAGTGGGGTGATCAAATCTGATGTGATAGTGGCTCAAACTTTGAACACTTCCATGGAAAGGCATGATGAATCAGACTGTCCCAGGCCTGGGGATTCCTGTGCATTTTCAGCTATCCTCCTAATTATCACTTATATCTTTTCGAATACAGTGGTACCTCGGGTTAAGAAATTAATTCGTTCCAGAGGTCCATTCTTAACCTGAAACTGTTCTTAACCTGAAGTACCACTTTAGCTAATGGGGCCTCCCACTGCTCCTGCGCCACCGCACAATTTCTGTTCTCATCCTGAAGTAAAGTTCTTAACCCGAGGTACTATTTCAGGGTTAGCGGAGCCTGTAACCTGAAGCGTCTGTAACCTAGTGCAGCTTTGCGCAAGAACATGGCACAGTATGGGCACGTGGTGGGATTGCTTCTAGTTGGAAGCATCAGGGTGCCAGAATGCAGGGATGACACGAAAGAGGACTTGGCATCCAAATATCTGTCAGGTGACAACACTGGCAGATGGCTATAAAAGCCATAAGACCCCCAGGGAATATGAGGAACAGTGAGGTGGGTAAATTCACAATAATGGGGAATCTAAAAACCGCTGTAACTTTTCACAGAAGTGAATGAAACTTGCAGCCCCTCCAGAGTGTGGAGCCTGATAAACTGTAGGCAGATACCCATAGGGGTTTTAATGCAGGAGCAGGGCACCTTTCACGTTTCCTCCCCTAAACACAGACATTACAATTTCTGCAGTACAGCATGAACCTGGGAACTGAGGAAAGGCAGGGGTGTTGAGGGAAAGAAATGTCTATACAGTGGTGCCTCGCAAGACGAAATTAATTCGTTCCGCAAGTCTCTTCGTCTTGCGATGCACGGTTTTCCATAGGAATGCATTGAAAATCAATTAATGCGTTCCTATGGAAACCGCCTTCCCCCGACCTCTTCTGGCGGGCGGCATTTTAAAATCGCCCGGGACAGCGGAGGACTTCTCCGCTGTCCGGGGCGATTTAAAAGCCCCTGGGAAGGCAGGCAGGGGGGACAAAGGCTTTCTCGCCCGGCCGCCCGGCTTCGGGACATCGTTCCGATGCCGGGCGGCTGGGGGAGGCGTTCCTGCCCCGCCGCCCGGCATCGGGACAATGCCCCGAAGCCAGGCGGCTGGGGGAGGCGTTCCTGCCCCACCGCCCAGCTTCGGGACATCGTTCCGATGCCGGGCGGCGGGGGGAGGCTTTCCCGCCCCGCCGCCGGGCTTCGGGACATTGTTCCGATGCCGGGCGGCGGGGGGAGGCTTTCCCGCCCCGCCGCCGGGCTTCGGGACATCGTTCCGATGCCGGGCGGCGGGGGGAGGCGTTCCTGCCCCACCGCCCGGCATCGGAACGATGCCCCGAAGCTGGGCGGCTGGGAGAGGCGTTCCTGCCCCGCCTCCCGGCATCGGGACGATGCCCCGAAGCCGGGCGGCGGGGGGAGGCTTCAAAAGCCGTCCGGGGGCTTTTAAATCGCCCCGGACAGTCCCGGGGCGATTTAAAAGCCCCCGGTTAGGCAGGCAGGGGGGGGCAAAGACTTTTGCCCCCCGCCCGCCTTGGGAAGAGGTCCAGGACCTCTTCCCAAGGCGGGCGGGGGGCAAAAGTCTTTGCCCCCCCCGCCTGCCTTCAAAAGCCGTCCGGGATAGCGGGAAGCGCTTCCCTGCTATCCCGGACCGCTTTTAAAATGCTGGCGGTGGGGAGCAAAGCCTTTCGCCCCCGCCGGCCTTCCTGGACCTCTTCTGAAGTCCGGAGGGGGGGAAAAGGCTTTGCTCCCCACCGCCAGCATTTAAAAAAAGGTCCCCGAGATTTCCCTATGGGCTTTCGTCTTGCGATGCAAGCCCATAGGGAAAATCGTCTAGCGAAGCGTCGCAAAAACCGAAAAACCCTTTCGTCTTGCGGGTTTTTCGTCTTGCGAGGCATTCGTCTTGCGGGGCACCACTGTATTGATTTGCTCAGGGGAAGGAGGGGTGGAAAGTTAGCATTAATTGCCAGGAAGGACTGGGTTGGTGGAGGAAATGTCACCCCGAGTAAGGCCCTTGTTACTCCAAGGGTCAGTGGTGGTGGGTAGACACTTCCCACCACAGATTTTTGGGGATATGTTAGAGATCTCTCCATAGGAGAAGGCATTTAATGGTGCAATCAGAAATCACCCTGATTTGCCTTGTAATTTTGGGTACATACAGAGTTGATGCATACTTTTAGTCTAGTTTTAGCAAGTTGATAATAGGAGAGAAAACTATTGAATCTTCAAATTCTGGCAGAAAGGAAGGAGAAAAATGATGGAAGTGATTAAAGAATGAAAAAGGGAAATATAATATTATCAGGACAGGAAGTTATAGTAGAGAAAAGCAAGTGCCAGATCACAAAATGTGAGGATTAGATTAGCAAAGATTTCTCGTTCAGAAGTGTAAACATCCTAACTGTGCAGCTGATTTGTTGAATGGAATCCCCAGCCTTTATGAGGCCACTGGTGTAGCTAAGAACTGCAAACATAAAAGTGGATGGCAAGAAATGCTAGAAGCCAGAAGCACACGTTTCTTATGATTAAATATAGTTGGAAAAACTGTGCAAAATTCTCTAAGCTACTTAGGAAAAAAAGTATTCTGAATACCTGACCAGTTAACTTACATGGATTCTGGCAATGTAAATCCCCAGGAATGTAGTATCTAGGATGCCACTGAGATTGTGGGGAAGGATGGGCCAGTTGCGGGAACACAGGATATGGCTGAGGGTCCATCTGTGGTAACTCTCTGGACATCAGAGGCCTTGGAAGGTCTTGGAGGTTAAACACGGAAGTAAGTGGCAATGGAGGTTCTAGCTGCCTGATGCCCATAAGATCCAGAGGCTGAGAATCATATCCTGCATCTTCTGTTCGTAGGTCTATTGGTGGTCTATTACATTGAGTTTGGTTTAGATTTGCATTCTCCTGACTTTCACCAGATGAATTTTGGTAAATGTCAGATGAGCTTTGTTGCAGACCACTAGAATTGTGTCCAGTGTCAGGAGAATCAGCTGAAGGCCTAGACCTCAGCAGCTGGTTCCTTTTGTCTATAGATAAAATATGAAGTTCTGATGAAGCTGTTGATTCAGTGACTAGACCAGGAGGTATCTCCCTTCTAGAATCCTGGCATCGTTGCAGGTGATTGTGGTTAGACGCTTCCAGATCACCATTATTATAATCCACACGATTAAGGTGCTTGCAGAAACATGATTGCCTAGTCAATGAATGAGAAGCCATTTGAGATGGATAAGATCCTATGGGCACCAAGTTCTCTATATTTTCACCAGAAGGGTCCAAAGCCTCTTCCAGTGAATGCTCTGGAAATGGAGACCAATCTCCAGTTTCATCATGTTCAACTGGTATACTTCGACCCATCGTATCACCTAAAAATAGAAAATAAATACAGTATAAGGTGTCTATTGATTTGTTATGCATAAAATACAAGCAAAGATGTTTGATCTTTTGAACAACTTGGATAGCTCAGTTGGTTAGAACATGGTGCTGATAATGTCAAGGTTGCAGGTTCAATCCCCATACTACTACTACTAGTAGTAATAGTACTACTAAATTTATTTATACCCTGCCCTCCCCGGCCAAAACCAGGCTCAGAGCGGCTAACATCAAATATATAACATATTACTATAAAAACAAACAATTAAAATACATCCTAAAATCAAATCAGAATCAAATTGAAATCCAATACGATGGCAACCTGCAAATTAGGGATGTGGACCTTAAATGCTCACCAGGCCTAACTGTTTATACTGATCTTGTATGAGCCTGTGAGAAAAGTTGGGGGGGCACTTTCATGCAAGTTCTTATAAGGAGAAGGGGGAGTCAGACTGGACCCTGGCCAAAGGCCTGGCAGAACAGCTCCGTCTTGCAGGCCCTGCGGAAAGATGTCAGATCTCGTAGGGCCCTGGTCTCTTGTCATAGAGCATTCCACCAGGCCGGGGCCACAGCTGAAAAGGCCTTTGCCCTGGTTGAGGCCAGTCTAATCTCCTTGAAGCCCAGGACCTCCAATATGCTATTATTTGCGGACCGTAAGGTCTTCCGTGGGGCATACCAGGAGACCATATGGGACAGCTGGATATTCCTGCATTGCAGGGAGTTGAATTAGATCAGGGGTTGGCAAACTAAGGCCTGGTGGCCGGGTGTGGTCCACCAGGCCCATTAATCTGGCCTGCGAACCTTGCCACCCGCTTGGTCAGTCCTTGTGCTAAACCGGCCTGGCACGGAAGCCTCGCCGCACGGGGACCAACTTCTGTGACGCTGGCGCGGCTTCTGCAGCCAATCTGAAGCTGCAGGTGCCTCTGGGTGATGCCCCTTCCTTCCCACTGAGGTGGCCACATATGGCCAAGAGCCAAGTGGGAGGAAGCAGTGGTGGCGGGGAGGCTGCCTCCACCGCCCAGGCCAGCGGCTTGGGCTCTGCGTCCTGCGGACCCCAGGCCGAGGCAGAGGACGACGACGCTGCCAAATATTAAGTGGCAGCCGCGGCGTCCTTTCCGGAGAGGGGGGTCCTTCTGGGGGGGTGCTTTTGGGAGAGGGTGGGTCTGGCCCCCCCACAAGGTCTGAGGGACAGTGGACCAGCCCTCTCCTGAAAAGGTTTACTAACCCCTGGACTAGATGATCCCTTCCAGCTACAATTCTATGATTCTATGCTCAGATACCTACAAGCAGAATTAAGTTGGGCACAAGCCACATTGAGTGGCCCCTCACCCCCAATCTTTTTGTTTCATACCCAACCCATTGCTCCTGTCTCCAGGTGAGATGTGTGTTTTTATGCCAGTGTTGGAAGGCATTTGGCATTCTTTCAAGGTAAATTTTTCACAGCAAGCAGCACACTGTTTACCCATCTCTGATGTGATTCGTGATTAGACAGCCAAGAGATTACGATGCATTTTATCATCACTAGTTGAATGGCTTTTGAAGAATTAAATTAACTCTGCATAGTTGTGGAGCAAAAATACTAACCTGTTAGGGACGCCATTTCAATATTTTTTAAGAAATCCGTCGATAGATGTACCAACTGCAGATGCAACTGCGCAGGGGAAGACAAAAATATCATAGCTGAGGATCAGAGCTAAACTTTTGATCACATTGATCTCTCAATATGGATTCTTAGTCTCGTGGCAGCATTCCTATCTAGTCTTCTGTACCATAGATGCTGTGTTGGTTTGGATCCTTAGAACCTGGTGTTCTGGTCTATTTTTTTCTAAAAAGTGGGCTCTGGTAATAATAGGTTAATAAAAGGTTCATTTATGCAATATATTGTTTGTGACTGTCTCCAACACATCCCACGTCTTTTTTCACTATGATTTTATTTATAAAATAGCAACTCTTCCCTGTTCCATTCTAGCTATTACACCTTCCCAAAAGACCTTTCATGCTTTTTAGGGTCTCTGATACACAAATATTAATAAATCCCCCTGCTAATCAAAATGTTTTTAGTTTGACACTGTCCTCCATGGTACAACACTTCAGAACCAAGAGTTAATACTTGTTAAGGACATCCTACTTTAGCTCTCCTGAGTTTTCATTTTACAGCA
Organism: Podarcis melisellensis; assembly: GCF_964234715.1. Classification (NCBI taxonomy): domain Eukaryota; kingdom Metazoa; phylum Chordata; class Lepidosauria; order Squamata; family Lacertidae; genus Podarcis; species Podarcis melisellensis. Next base: position 70,392,619 of record NC_138530.1, on the reverse strand, counting down.
TCCATTTGGGCTCTGGGTGTATGGGTAAAATACCCTGAATTTCATAGCTTGTGACTTATCCAAATTAGCAATTTCCAATTCCATATTGCATCTCTTTTATGGAGGCAATAAACACATAAAACTAGGTAGAGGTGAGAATATTCTTTGTTAAACCTCTTACAAGTTTTAGTTACAGTTAAGAGATATGCATTTTGTTACATAAATTTGCCACAGAATGTCCAAGTATGGAGTTGGTGACAGATTTGGATTGGAAGGTGATGCAGGAGAGGGAGGGTGCAAGCCTTTGCCTTTGCACTTTAGCCCCAAATCAAGCCAGTGCCCTCCGAAAGCTGCTATTACCCACAGATGGAAAACCTAAAGGACTTAGGATCCTAACAAGTGAGTGTTTGTTTCTCCATTCTGACCTGTGCAGCTCTCTGGTCCAAAAATTCGTGCGTTTAATTTGAGGAAGCACATGTTATTCATGGTTAATTTTTCTTGCCAAGTTTGGAAGAATAATAATGTGTTCCAGTAGAGCTGATTTGATGTGTTCCTTCAAGCCTCACTCATTTTGCAGTTGCATAAAGGGAAAAGTTCAATATTAAAACTGAAACAAATCCAATTTAACTTCTTCAGTTTCTGCTGAGGAGAAACCACTGAAAACTGCCTGCACATACCTAGAGTCCTGTGGACTTTAAACTGTAGTAACCTCCACATCATCAGAATTAATCACTTAAAAATGTATTTCACTCTGGAGGAACATAAACAGGCATGATGAAAATCTACTCCTAAATGAAATACAATAGGAAATCTGCTGACTAGGTCAGAGAACAATCCTGTCCCCCCTCTTCCTTCTTTAACCTCTAAAATATCAGGCTGAATCTCATCCTTTCCCAAAGGACTGCAAAACCAAAAAATACATGGAAAGAAAAAAGCACCCATTAGTAGCAGAAAGTGAGATCAAATGGACATTGCAACTAGACAATCACTCTGCAATTTATTTTTAAAATGAATGTTTTTTGTTTCCTTTTTTGCTTCATGGTCACGATGATATTTTATTGTAACTGCCGAGATGTTGGAAGAGAATAAAAAAGACCCAGGAGAACATTTTCATACTGTATCCTCAGCTTGAGGAAAGTTCATTCTGACTTTTGTTTCCAAAGGATTGGGGCAAAAGTAATTAAATCCTGGTTTGAACAGCTCTCATCTCTGTCTATAATACGGTCTTCAACCCTCCACTTCCCAAGTCATCTGAATATACAATGAATATATCAGCGTGGCAGGGAAGTAAAAATAGTGCTGCAGTGCCAATGTTTTTAAAAAATAGACTCTTAACCTCAGGGTCGTGGGTTTGAGGCCACTTTAGGCAAAGGTATCCTGCACTGCAAGGGGTTGGGCTAGATGACCCTTGTGGTCCCTTCTAACTCTGCAATTCTATGGTTCTATGGTTTATTTAATTTATTATGACATTTCTACCTCACCTTTCCTTCAAGGAGCTCAAGGTGGCATACACAGTCCTTTCCCTTCCCTGTTTTATCCTCACAACAACCCTATGAGGTAGACTAAGTTGAGAGAGCATGACTGGCCCAAAGTTCTCCAGTGAGCTTTCCATGGCTAAGTGGGGATTTGACCCAAGGTCTCCCCGGTCTTAGTTACACACTGCACACTGCTATGAAAACTTATAGTGCTGATCATCTGTTCAAGGCGTGCATATGCACAGATACTTGAAAGCATGGGAACATAGGTTTTTGCATTATACTGACTTACACTCTTGAACAGTCTAGCTCAAAATTGCCTGCATTAACAAAATTTAGGATCTATTAACTCTTATGTTTTCTCTCCCTTCCTTGTCAAAACTACATTATGCAACCAAATTCCTTCTGCAAATTGCTCTGGAGGTCTTCAGTGAGAGATTTGGCAGAAAACTCAAGCTCTTGTGAGTAGGCTGTTCCAAATCTGAGTTGCAAAAGGCCCAGACAGAGAGGCGGTCTTACATTTGGCCTGTCAGCATGGTTGAAGGACTAGGAAACACTAGAAGCACAGAAGCAGTTTCCCCTTAGCTAAAAGAAAGAGGCACAGAAATGTTGATAACTAAATGACTGTGCCAATGGATAACAGTCATTCAGGCTTCCAAGATGTGGTAGATGAGTAGTAAGAGAAGCAGATGCTAATAACTAGCTAATAATTTATCATGGATGAGTTCATATTGATGGCTGAAATGCACAACATAATAAGATTCAGCATTTAAGAAATATCACATCTTACTCTCATGCTCAGTTCCAAATTCACACTGCTTAGTACAATTCTTCACATAGATTTTTTGAAATCTGTGTAGTTTCCTGCTTAAAGGCTTGTGTCGGCCTACAAGATTTCCAAAGAACAGGCCTCGCTAAACCAGACTGCTTTTGATTAAACCTTTTCTGACAGGAAGAGAAAGAATGCACAGTGAAGAATGGCGTACTAGGTAAATTCCTCCCACTTCAAAGGCCTTCAGTTTCATGCTGTTTAAGACAGGCCCATAGCTAGGATTCAGGCATGTGAAGAAAAGAGAGGAAGCAGACTATTGAGTATATATATATGTGTGTGTGTGAGAGAGAGAGAGGGGGGGGGGCAGAGGGAATAAGAGAATTACACTTGCCTTCATATGCTTTTGTCACAGCATTTTTCTTAAATTAAAAAGGGTACAGGACAAAAGACGCATGTCCAAAAGAACTATTCATCAATCTCACTATTCTGCTTTCAACAGCACTCAGGTCTGCATATTTCATAGAAACATTTAGCAATCTAAGGCATGGAACCCTAGCGACCTTCTTCAGCTATAGGTCTGTGACAATGTCTCTCTCCCATAAAAAGTGTGTGTTGTTTATTAATGTATTTCTATTTGTTATCTTGTATTATTTATTAATCTCTGACAACTAAATCCACTAACATTACTAATTTGCTTAACCATTTAATTAGTAGCATAATCACTTGTGAGCCCCATAAAAACACACAGAGGTCGACACTTCTCACACCCATATGTTTAAGTAAGCTCATTTTGCATTGCATATACGGAGGAGCAGAAGAATCGCAGCCATGGTCTCTCAACCTGTGAGGATCTGCTGTAGCAAGGCCTGACATTTCCCCACGACAGTACTGCAGATGTACAGGACAACAGAAGCAAACTTTCTGTGTTTTCAAAATATTTGTCTTCCCCACTGATAATCGGCTATAACTACCTGCAAAGTGGTCACCAAAGCTCTTAAGCACAGCCCTTTTGCTACTGGAGAGAATTGGCAACCAAGAAGAGCACACCCAGACAGAGAAGAACAAACCACATGAGAGAAAGTGGGTCAGCAGCTAGTGAGAAATATATAAGGAAGTGGGGTGGAAGGACCTTTGAGAACTTACCTTAGACCCCAGAAGATGACTAGGGAGGCAGAGAGGACCACCCTAGCCTTGCTAGGGTCCTTCTTCTCTTAGGACTTCTTCTCTTCCCCTCCCTTTTCTCTCTCTCTCTGTTTTCCTCTGCCTTCCTCTGCCAGGTAAGTTGCTGAACAGGCTTCGTCAGTACCAGGAAGTAAAACAGTCTATGCAAATCACACAGAAACAGAGTGGGACGCCTCTTTCTGAAAAGCCCAGAGGGCAGACAAGGGGGGAAATGCAATCGATAAGAGAGCAGAACGACGTTAAAAATTGACTAGAGATTGTCTAAGGAGGCGAAGCTCTTTTTCTTTCAGCTGTTCGGGGAAGTGGGAGAAGAGGGGATTCTACTTTAATTTCTGACAGAGAAGAAGAATGAAGATCTTCACTTTGTGTTACAGAGTGGGAGAAGGTAGAACAGCTGGATCAAATATTAGCACATTAGCTACAAATACGCCACTACATTGTACAATTCTAAATGCTAATATGAGAGTTTTCACGTTAGGATATGATGGGTGTTAATTTTATTGTTGAAAAGTGAGGTGTACATCAGTGGGCTTGGTTTTAGGTGCCGTTTGTAAAAATGTGTGATTAGAAAAACAACAACCCCAAGCAACAAGACTTAAACATCTTTCAATATAAAGTATATAATTTAAAGTGGAACATAGCACAAGAGCCTGGTTTTAATGTGGCCAATCCTGGGAAACCTAGAAAAGCTGTGTGCTGGCAGAAGCTTGTGGGGTGTTTTCCCCCAGCCCCATCTCTGCAGCAGAATTACAGAAGAAGCTGCACCTATTCCATCAGGTCAGATGCAGTCAACGTGGTGCCTCTCAGACACTGATGGACTCAGCCCAGGTGAACAAGTGAATGGCCAAGAATGATGGGAGTTGCAGTCCAACCACATCTGAAGGACACCACTTTGGCTTCTCCCACATCGGATAGTATCCACGTCTTCCTGAAGGTGGACAGTGATGGCAGGAGTGTGCACTGTTGAGTGTTGCTGCACAAAGATGCATAGAGAGCCTTGAGACAGCCATGTCAACTCTTCCCCTCTTGCTTTTTTCTGTTTGGAAGCTAGACAGGTGGGTGAGGGTTGTATGGAACTGCTGATTTGGCCCCGTGTGGCTGAGGCATTTCAGAACCCTTCGCCACCCAGATGCCAAGCATTCCTCTCCTTCCTAGCAACTTCTTGGATGATCCCACCCACCTCTACTGCTTCAGTGTTGGGAGGAAGACTGGCTGTTTGTCATGCTTGTCAGACAACAGGGTCTGCTCTTGTCAACTTTGGCCCTGAGACGGAAGAGCATTTTTGTTTTATTATTTGAAGCATTTTGAACATCTCTTTAAATGTACTTACTCTTTGATTAAATCAGTTAAAAGGAATATGATTAACGAACTAAACATCTTTAATCAGTGGAAGGGCCTCAGCAAAGAGCAATGGTGATTAGAAATGTGAGGAGAGTCTTCATTCTCCATTTTGAAGAGTACTTACCGTGTTCCTGTTTGCTGGTGAAGTGGGGAAGCTAAAATGAAAAGCATCACAATTTTCAGCCTAATTTTTGCTAGTAAGAATATTTTGCTATGTATTATTTAAATAAAAAGAAAATGGTTATAGTTGTGCGTGCAGGACTGGCCCAAGATGTTTTACTGCCTGAGGCAAAAAACAAGCCTCACACCTCAATTTCATATACAGAAGCTGACCGGCCTGGCAACTTTATTATTACTTGACATCTTTCCGCAGGGCCTGCAATACGGAGTTGTTCCTCCTGGCCTTCGGTCCGGGGCCAGTTTGACCCCCCTCTATGGGACCCTGTAAGTTACCTCTTTGGCCCTTTTATCGGCTCATGTGGGACCAACATGGATAGCTGGCCCTGATGAATACTTGAGGTTCCTGACCCCTATGGTTGTAATTCGTGGGCAATCATTTAATTTTATCCTGATTCTAATTTTTAAGCTGTATTTTAATCAATTGTTCAATTGTGTTTTAATGTATTTTATATTTGATGTTAGCTGCCCTGAGCCCATCTTGGCTGGAGAAGGTGGGGTATAAATAAAAATTTACTTACTTACTTACTTACTTACTTACTTACTTACTAGAGGCCAGTGTCCTCCCTTGTGTTGGTGAGCAGCAGGCAAGCTTTGGGCAAGGCAAACCACCCCTGAGGCAGCCATAACAAATGGTAGGGATGGTCCTCTGTGTATGTATTACCTCACAGTATATTTTTAAAACACATTTCATTTTGATAAGCCCAGTGCAGGCATTCTTCTTGAAATTAAATTTCTTGTTCTCAGGAGCTGTATCTTTTAATACTGTACCACCATTGTTGGAAATGTTGGATATCTAGCAGTGAGTCATTTAGAGATTATTGGACAGGTAAGATACATGCACAGGTGGAAGGCTGAAAATTAAAGGTGCTTTGCAAATAATAAATAATTCAGTGACCCTCTTCCATGAAGCATGAGATCAGGAGGAAGCCCTTCAGAGCTAACTTTGTGGCTTGTTTCCTGGCTTCTCCTATAATTATATTGCCACAGGCAATAAAACAAAGGCATTGAGGGAAGGTTGAGGGAAGAACTTAGCTTTGGCCTTTGGATTAAAATCAACCTTTGTGTAGCTCATTATGTGGCTATTGACATTACTGCATATCAATCTCAGTCCTCAGAATTATACAACACAATCCTATACATGTCTGTTCAACAGTAAATCCCATTATTATTATTATTATTATTATTATTATTATTATTATTATTATTATTATTAATTAAATTTGTATACTGCTCTTCATCTGAAGATCACAGGGTAGTTCACAACATAAAAACACAAAATGATAACATAAAATACATTTAGATCAATGGGGTGCATTCCCAGAAAAATATGTACAGGGATTGCTGCTGCTGCTGCTGCTGCTGCTTCTTCTTCTTCTTCTTCTTCTTCTTCTTCTTCTTCTTCTTCTTCTTCTTCTTCTTCTTCTATCGCTCGTAGCCGAGTAAGATTGTCTTCCATAAACATGGTTTTAACAGTGAGTCCATAAGTGACTGTGGAGGCTGTGGATTCACATGTCCTTCCACAGTGGGGACATTGGTTTCCGGGCAGGAGTTGATCACGGTGTGGATTTGACAAGCTTGCCTTCTTCTTAGCACGTTTCTCCCTTGTGTCCTGAGTTTGAGAGAGCCAGTGTGGTGTAGTGGTTAAGAGCGGTAGTCTCGTAATCTGGGGAACCAGGTTCGTGTCTCCGCTCCTCCACATGCAGCTGCTGGGTGACCTTGGGCCAGTCACACTTCTCTGAAGTCTCTCAGCCCCACTCACCTCACAGAGTGTTTGTTGTGGGGGAGGAAGGGAAAGGAGAATGTTAGCCGCTTTGAGACTCCTTCGGGTAGTGATAAAGCGGGATATCAAATCCAAACTCTTCTTCTTCTTCTTTGAGTGTCTTCAAAGCCCATGACACCTTTGGTAAAGGCTGTTCTTCAACTGGAGAGCTCACAGGCCTGTGTTTCCCAGTTGTCAGTGTTTATACTACTTTTTTATGTTGTGAGGGCAAACCCAAGCTTATACAGCATTCTGCAAAAAGGGCTTCAATCCTAAACAAGCTTACCAGGGAGAAAGCCCCATTTGAACTTGGTAGGGTTTATTTCTGAGTAAACAAGGTGAGGATCATACTGCAGAATGCTAAGCAGATTATTATTATCACCATGCAATGCACTTTTGTAGCACCACTGATTTCAGTATGAGAGAGAGAAGCTTATCTCTTCTACTGAAAAAGTGATCCATTTTCAGTTTCATATCAGACCTAAACTTACTTTCTAATTTTTGCAAACCTGGCATGTTTATTTCTCAGGCAATTTCTCCAACAATAAAAAATGATATTATGCAAGGCAGACTTCTCACTGTGAGCTGACAGCTGTCTTCTGGTTCCCTGATTGCTCCCAAAAGTTTTCCAGACGGTGTTTGCAAGAATATGGCAGCCAAGTGAGGAAAACTATTCCCAGTTGTTGGCCTTGTTACTATTCCATGGTTCCATTGCCTTTAGAAATGAAGAAGATCATAGACTGGCAAAACATAAGGCACACAGTCTGTGTTTCTTTTCAGGATAGAGCTCAAGTTTGAGAATGTGTTCATCCTAAATATTTTGCAAAGGTTTTGATAGTTAAAAAAAACCTACTGGAATCAATGCAGCGAAAGGATATATAACTGTTAGTTCATTTTGTTCAACTTGTGGTAGATGATATAACCGATTTGGCTTAGCCTTTTCTTTCTGTGGGAAAAGGGTATCATATGTTAATGCTGTGTAAGCAGCTGAGTGAGCGTTGTACATGTGTGAAACAGCTGGGCATGGAAGCAGTACGTGTGCTGCGGAGTGCCCTGGAGTTAAGAAAGAACAAACTCGCACACACATTTTGGATTTAGAGGAAACTTTATTGCACAAAGGATTCACACTCTAATGAATTGTGCCACATACTTGTGTGATCACATGAGGAAAGACTGGTGAGAATTGAGCAGTAAAAATGGTGTAGTGGCAGCAATCTCCTTGTTTTTGTGGCTTGTGCCAGGGAAGACGGCTGGCTCATACATGTTGCGCAGGGCATGCTAACTATTTTCCATGCTGTTGCTAACCCCTGCCTATTGTGTGGAGAAATTCATTGATATGTCCCAGTCGCATTACACACATCAGTTGCAGATGCGAATGTTAAGTTGTGGACACTTAAGCACAGAGAGCAGAAAGCACAACACTTGTGCATCCTGCTATATCTGAAGCCACTCAAAGTGGTAAGAGGAAAACACTTTGCACATGCGTACTCAAATGAATGCAGGCTGTGTGGTTGAGCCTTGCCGTCAGTCCTTCTCACAGAACACCTGGCTTTATAGCAGTAAATTTTAGAAGGGAAGATGCAGAGGGTTTAATAGACCACAAGTTATTTGTCAGCAGAACAATACAGCAGCTAAAAAGGCTTAATGCATCAGCAGTGTTGCAACAACAGACATATCATGTCCAGGTCATGAAAACAAACAGTACTATTCTATTCTTCTTTGGGTCAGACTTCAGTGGAAGTATGGTGTTCTGGTCACCACAGTTTAAGAAGTGTGTCAGCAAACTACTGGAACACAAGAAGGTGATGACGACAGTGAAAGGCCTGGGGACAAGGTGCTGTGAGAAGAGGATGAACGAACTGGGTGTATTTCACCTGGGGAAGACACAATGTGATAGCCATCTTCACATAGATGATGGAGCACCTTAAACCGAAGGGTTCACGTTACAAGGAAAGCGATAAGTTAAATTAAGTTTTAATACGTTTTTTAAAAATACTGTCAGCTAAACATTAAGAAGAACTTCCTGATGGCATTAGCTGTTCAACCTGGATGGCAGTGGACTCTTCTTAAAAGTTTTTAAAGCAGAGAATGGATGTCCACCTATTAGGGAGGCTATAGATGCAGATTTCTGGCATCAGCAGTCGACTGGACTGGACGACCTTTGAGGCTGTATGTGTGCCTCAAAACAACAACATCAGGATGCTGGGAAGATTGCTGAGGGAAAGCCTGAGCCCTCTTCTGGCCCCGTAATTGAATTTCTTGTAGAAATCATGAACTATTAACCAGGTCTCTAGGCAGCTTCACTTCAGTGGTTTCTTTACTGTATGACCTGCCTGAACACATCCTCGTTCATAAGACCCTGACGGTGATGAATGAAGCAGAAAATGTGCTCCAGTGTGGCAAGGGCTGACGGCATGAGTTATGATTTGTAATACTGCTGGCAGGAGGAACAGGCTGAATTCATACACACGCCAGGCAGTAGAACAGGGAAAAAAGGCTGCTTGAATATTTCTCTGGTGTGCCAATTTCAAAATAGTGTCAAAAATGCATCTTTGCGCAAATAAAAATGAAAATAAAGTGTGGGGCTAAGGTTTGAAGCATGAGGAAGAAGGCAGTGAGGAAATATATGGTAATATAAGGGTGTCCACCTTGTGCAGTTTCAAAATGGAGGAAGTTCAGAGGCTGCAAATTGCATACAAATCGTTAATATGTGGGTCTGGCCTGCTAAAAAAATTGGCAACCTAATTTCTGCTTATATTGAACAAGTTCCTTTCCTCCATTTTAATTGGGATGGTGTTATCTCCTTTATAATTTTCCCCACATGTCTTCCTTCAAGGAGGTATGCTATGTATGTTCTAAAAAGAGGTACTTTCCTTAGAGATGCACCCTACCTCTAAAATGCCCTCCCAGCAAGGTAAGCCTGGCACCAACATGGCAGTATTTTCCGTACCAGGTTAAAACTTCTTTATTTGCTCAGGCATTTTAAAGGGTTATGTTGCATCAGTCCGCTGTAATTTTTATACTTTCCTATTACTACAATTTATTGTAAATTATTTGAGGGATGTTGTTTTATTGTATTTTTCTAAATTACAGTAATTCATACATTTATTTTCTCATTAATTGGTGAATAAAATTGCAGGATACATTTTTTTAGCACACAACTATTTAATATTCAGATTTTGATCAGTATGTCAAGCTTACAATTGTCACCAGAGGCTCTTCTGCTCCTAGTAGAGGGCAAAACTATAGATTCTAGGTAATGCTGGATGTATAGGCCCAGACAAAACACAAATCATGGCTTTAGCATTATGTACATGAGCCACAGTGCCTGTCTGCTTTCAGGAGGCTATAAAACATCTGATTGTAATTTTGAAGAGTTTCCTGTTTTGTCCAAATATGTGAAACTGCAACATCCAAACGACAATTAGTTAATGAACCAAGATGTCAAACCATGGTTTCTTTCATTTGGATAAAACGTGACACTGTTATTTGTTAGAAGCCTTGAGGGAAATATTTACATTTTCTTTCCTTGTGTGAAGGAGTACAGAAGGGGAGGGGAGCACGAAATCCAAAAGTTTACAGCTGCTCAAAAATGCAATCTGTGGTGCACTATCATATCTGAAGGGGCTCAGAGACACTAACCTGTAGCAGCTGGAGTGGGAATAGCCTCTAAAATCAAATAACTTATTTTTGAGGATCAGTATGAGCAGAGTAAGAATGAGGGCTGCTCTCTAGGTAAGCAGCCTTTACCCAGCTATAATGTTCTGTCACCTACTTACAGCTTCGTGGCTGATGAAGAAATTATAAATTATTTCCATTTAGGGCTGTATGAATTTTGTAGCTGGCTGAATCTTCATCTTATTAGGATTTAAGGCTACAAGATTTGTTACACCCTGCTGAGATGCAAACAAAAGAATGATCACAATGCCTCTATGTTAATTTATAAGCAACTTCCAATTAACTCCCTCTTAATGATAAAAACCTCTCTCGCTATTTATTACAGTTTTCCCCACAGCAATACATATCTTCTTAATTAAGATCAGCAACAAACTAATGCTTTCCTTATTCCCTTTTGCTTTCAATTAACTGTTCATTGATCATTACCTAGCAGACACTTGATGATTAATAGAACAAGAATAAACAATAGGAGAGAGAGAGACAGAGAGAGGAATTTACTTGGAAATTATGCTTCAGGAGTAAAGGAAGATTCAGTCACTATGATGAGAAAGGCGTCAAGAGGCAACAGGGGAATGTATTGGCTAGGAAAAGACAAAACCACACATATACTTGGAAGTGCATGTAGCATTAAGAAAAGCTAAAGGAGTGTTTAATTCAAGATTGAGCATTACACATAATGAGGTGCCAGGGATTTATAGGAGAAGCAAGCTTCTCTGAGTGGATCATTTTTCTGAATTGGGATCCACATGCACACAAGGCTGCTAGTAAAAGATCACAGCCAGTACCTGGGAAAATTGGCTGTACCTGAAATTATCTTCACTCACTAGAACACTCCAGGTACCTGCTGCAGCCTGCAAGAATCTCCCACCTTTTTCCACCAAATATTTGCCTGCTGTTATCGTTTCTGACAGTTCCAATCAACTTTTTGTAGGTGACTGGCTTTCAATTGAATAAATGTTTGTCTGCAGAAATCCTCGTATGCAAGACTATGTGTATGAGGCTTGAAGAATTAGATTTCTGGAATGTTGATGTTAACTGACCTAACTCAGAGCTCCCAGACTGATATGTGGATTAGATCAGAATTACCATATGGATTTTGCACTTCTCTGAATGTTGTGTTACACTTCTCACCTTAAGAAGCACATCAACAAGGGTTTAAAATGTGTGTTTCAGGATAAATGCATAGATTGAGATAGTATATGAATGTATGTGTGGAACTGCTGGAAGAATTGGAAGGGACCACAAGGGTGATCTGGTCCAACACGCTGCAATGCAGGAATCTTTTGCCCAATGTGGGTTTCGAACCCACAACCCTGAGGTTTCCCACAGCTGTCTTAGAGTCATTCTTTTGTATCAGCAAAGTGTTGGGAACTCAAAAGCAGTAGGTAGCACTGAAATGCTATTTGGGATAGTGGCTGTTTTGGTGTTTGTAAAAATTTGATCAAGATTGTCATCCATGCCCAGAGAATGTTATCAGGAAGCCTTACCTTCAGATTTAATCTTAGTTGTTACCAAGTAACCGTGTTTGACGCAGTTACATTTTAAGAGAGGTACACCAGATGCTCTCTCTAGTGGACAAGTCCAAGTCCAAGAAAGCTCAGTCAATGCAATCTTTTTCCCAAAGAGCTCCTGGCTCTCCTGTTTTATTCTCTTGCCCTGTTTAGTACCTGTTCTCTGCAATGTAGTCATCCAGGAGGGGTATGTGAGAGGAATGCAGTAGCTCTGTAGCAAAGAAAACATCTAAGCAGCTCTCCACCAGGAAATTTGATTGCCATGTTTTTTTGTTTGTTTTTTAAAGGAAGGCATTACTACAATGGCAAAAGCAAATAATGAAGTGCAACATCTAGAGGACTACTGGTTTCTCACTCCTGGTTCCACAGGGAAACTGGCATCCACGTTAATGGTCCATATATGCGCAAGACTTTAATGGTTTTGAATAGCATCTTATTTTATAAGATTATAAAGTAGTTTGCTTGCTGGCCAATATCTATATTACTATATTGTTTATAAGCTAACATATGTTAAGCACGGTTAGGAGGTTAAAATTTTTGTATTGTGATTTTATGTTGTAACTGCTCTGAGACCTAAAGGCAAATTTAATAGTTAATAAAATAATAAGTGACACAAAAAGAAAAAGGAATGGGGATAGAAGAGAAAAGCAAGCAGATTCATATATCAAATTTTCAAGTTAAATAACCTTAGCAGAATCATCTGAGCATGTGGGCCTCCCCGCCTTTAAGTGCACATATTCATACAACCTAGCCGCCCTTAATCTTCTGGGGGATGGAGGGTGCCAGACCATAATGCCCCCTCATTTCTGCAGTCCCCATGCAAATGGAGCCAGGTCTTCCTTCTGGCAGGGAAGGAAGAAACTGAGCTTTCTGTAGCTGATTTTTCTCTGGCTGTGGGATAGGACCATTTAACTGTGCTGATCTTCCCGGGAGACAGGGGATATGCAGGCTCCCAGTGGCCCTTGGCCACCTGGTCAGAGGCAGACGTTAGAGCGTGTTTTCCGCTCAGTTATGCAGTCTCAGGGCAACAGGGATGAGAACCAAGCATGTCACACACACACACACATATTTTCGGCTGGGGGAGCCGAGTACAGAAATGTTGCTGAAAGCTCATCCCTGCGCTCACCGACTTGCTCTCATTGCATAGTATAAATAGATTACGCTTGCTGCCCTACTAAGGAGGCTTGCAAATTCTGGCAGGGAGATCTGGAGCTCAGATCCCTCTGCGCTGTAGTAAATCTGATTACTTGAATCCCTGGCAGGCTCTCAGACACAGATGTTCTGAGCACAACTGGTCCGGTAACCTTTAAACCACTTGCATGGCCTGATCAGATTTCAAGGCTGCCTTTTAGACAGTCACCTACTTTTCCTTGGAGAAGGTCCTCAGAGCACACAACATTACAGGAGTCTTGAGGTAATCACAGGAATCATCTTGCGGCTGCTAGATGGTTTCAGAAGATTGCACCCAAACCTGTCATCAGATTGGGCACTTCATAAAATTCTACACAGGACATTTTTTAACATATAAAATAGTGGGGAAATTCCACACCAGCCCTCATGAATTCCCCACCAGTGAAGTAAAACTTTCTCCCCAGTAAAGTTCACTCAGCTTCATTCTTCTACATGATATGGATTCCTTTGCTCCTCTCCCCATGTGCCCCATCCTAGGTTCTTTCTCAGTAAACATAAATCACATCCCACTTTTCACCCTGCTTGCTTTGTGACAGGAGACAGACTAAAATGAATGACACAAATCTTATCTGAAGGCTCATTGGGAATAATAGGAGCCGTGAAGGTCAGGTTTAATGATAGGGCTCCGCTGAAAGAAGTGCAAGCATTGGTGTTAACAGCGATGAAATATTAACTGCTTGCTTAAGTAATTTTCTATCTTAGAATAGGAAGGGGATAGAAAATTTCATTGTACCCAGACTTTTGGATTGCTCCTGTTGTTATAATGGGAGGAGGGTGAAAATTTAAGCCTGTGTTGCTAAATACATAATCATTTAGAGGGTATTCTGCATGTGTGCTTTCATCTAACTTGGGGATCCTTACACAGTGTATACATGCCTTGAATCCTTTGCCAAGCTCCCTTTCCCCTTTGACTACAGATTACTGATTTATTTGATTCTGCTCATTCATTTGCCACCTTTTCCAGAGTTGGGTGTGCCCGAAGCAGCTTACAACAAAAGTTGATTTATTTTCAAAATACAAAACGGGTGTGGTGGGGGGAGAAACCTGTTTACAAAGCATATCAATAAATTCAGATAGGACAAACACCTACTGGTCTTGCCTAATATTAATAAAGAGGCAGCCTTAAGTCTAACAGGGAGATTTTGCTGTAATATGTAAGCCAATTGGAGTATAAGCAAGCACCATTATGTACTCTTCCTTTCTGCGAGAGACAGAGAGGCCTGGGTTTGAGTCTCAAGTTGTGAGATTTGAGTCTGTAGACCAGAGGTAGGCAACCTAAGGCCCTGGGGGCCGGATGTGGCCCAATCACCTTCTGAATCCAGCCCACGGACGGTCTGGGAATCAGCATGTTTTTACATGAGTAGAATGTGTGCTTTTATTTAAAATGCAACTCTGGGTTATTTGTGGGGCATAGGAATTTGTTCATTATTTTTCAAAATATAGTCCGGCCCACCACATGGTCTGAGGGACAATGGACTGGTCCATGGCTGGAAAAGGTTGCTGACCCCTGCTGTAGACAGATATCTCAAGAGACCCGGGGAAAGGGTGTGCATGGTGCCAAATGCTAAAATAAATGCGAAAAGAGAGAAGCTATAGGCACTCTTCAGCCACTGCTATTGCTACCACCATTGTTAAAAAGAGATGTTTTGGAGTTAAGAAAGAGGCTGATGCTCCTCAGTTGGATAAAAGAATGAGGACAAACCACACACACCCAACATGAATTAGAATCTGCAGATGATATACCAAAAAGTGACCAGCTGTGCTGGACAAAAGAAAACTAATGAAAAGGGAGATAGTTATTATCAAGGCAAAGGCTTGATGTGATTTTTAAATAAATAAATGAATGAATAAATAAATGAATGAATGAATGAATAAATAAATAAATGAATTGAAAATATTTGAAGCTGTTAGGATTTGAGTGTGTGTGTGTGTTACCTTGCCCACAAACTGTGGCTAGAATATTGAGGAAGGGGGAAAGTACTCAAATAAGTGATCTAAGAGCTGAATAGAGAAGATGTGATTTCAACGCTGAAATATATTTATCACAGTACTGCTTTACTATGGAATTTTTAGCTTTATGAAATGTTAGTACCTTTGTGCATGTTTAAATGAGTCCTTTTGAGTTCATTCCCCAACAGTTAAAATTCATAAAAACACTGTTCTGCAGGCTTTTTACTAGCAGACCATTTTAAGGCTTGGTTGCCCACAACCGATTCAGTTAGATACTTCAGGGATTACAGTCTTTCTGTGTTTTCTTTCACAGACTATTTTCTCCAACCCCCAAATCTAAAGGATTACTCATACAAAATACCAACCTCTGGGAATTTCCTCTTCTGTTCCTGGAATAATTCATTCGTACTCACATGAATACTCAGAGATGAAGGGCTTTGCCAGAAGTAATTATTTCCGAAACCACTTGGGTGTCTTTTGCCCCTAGAGACAGCATTGTTCAAGGGTAATGTTAGAAACGAAGACTCCTGGAGATATGAAGATCCTTTCTGTATCATGCCACCAAGTCATACTATAATCAGACAATAATTTATTGGCAAAAGCCGGCTGTACTAGAAGCACAAGAAATGATACTTGCCAAGGATTTAAATAACGGCAGGTAAGGAAATCCTCTCAGCAGCATTCTGAACAGATACATTTGATACCACGCTTCAATAAAAAATACATGCATTCTTTTTGTCTATTACACACTCTGAATAACAATTGCTTTCTGGTGTGGCAATGCTGTAAGATTTTAGCATTATGGATGAATCTGTAATTTTTGTTGGCTATGAATTGAAACAGGCAAACCGTTTTCTGAGCCAAACATTGTGTCCTCCACACATTTTTCTACACCATCCTTGCGGAGCAGCTGCTTAAGGTGTTTTCCACATAATTATATGAGCAATTATATGTCACAGCAACCTCCAACGTATTTTCACATATCTCTTCTAAGTGTTATAAATACTGTGTTTTTCACTGTAGAATATCAGACAATGTGCAGATTTGTCTACCTGCTACTTACCCTGAAAACATCTGGAGAACAAATAGCATTGTTACTCATTTTTGCTTAGGTTATCACAGGTCTGCTATACATTGGCCCACCAAACTGAATACAACACACAAGCCTTAGTTTGTGGCCTGTTAGACCCTTATAGATCTCCTTTTTTGCTGCCTGTTGGCAACAATCTCTACTCAGCCATGAAGCTCACTGGGTGGCCTTGGATCAGTCACTGCCTTTCAGCCGAACCTACTGTCACAGGGTTGTTGTGAGGATAAAATGGGGAAGGGGAGAAGAACTATGAGCTCCAGGGGGGGAAAAGGTGGGACATAAATGCAATAAAAATAAAATTAACAGGGGTGGGGGAAGCCGGCAGGTCAGGCATTCAGAAGGCCAAATGTGGTGGACTCTATTCAACATGATGGTTCACAAACAATATAGGCATCAGGTAACCTATTAATGAAGATAAATGGACCTGCCTTTCATGGAGTCAGAGCAGTGGCCCATTGTACAGAGAAGTCTTCTGTGACTAGGAGCAACTTTCCAGGGTCTCGTGAAGAGCTATTTCTTGGCTCCAAGATCCTTTAACTTGTAAATGTCAGCAGTGACACCTGGGACTTGGTTCATTTAAAGTATTTGATCCACCATGAAACTGTGGCTTCATACCTGACAATGTAGGCCTGTTTGTGATCAACTGAGATGGTGCAAAAATCATTTTCAAGAAACGAGATCCTAGCTGCTAGCCCGTGTCAAAAGAAACCAGTTACTCTTTGGGGACACACCATGTTTGCCATGCTGTTACAGAGGACTGATTCACATAATGCATTTGTAGCTGTTTTAATCTCAGTCTGACTCTATACATGGTAATAAAACTTTTGGGCATTTGGACCATAAAAACAGATTAGTGATCTGTACAATGTTTGGAGAGTTGTGTAATTCACACACACTAAGTATACAGGTGATATCGCGTGCTTGAAATGAGATTAGAGCTAGCTTTTGAATTGAGCTAATCTTTGTCCCTTCAGATGTTGCTGGACTACAACTCCCATCATCCCTGACCACTTGCCTGCAGCTGGTAGGTGCAATTGTTAAAAAATCTGAAAAGGCTTTGTAAAGATTGACACAGAGCATTTTTATTGAATGGAAAAATGTCTTGTACTTTTGTAGTTCTAGTGAGCCTTCCTGATGGTGGGGGTGGGGTGGCTGTGCTGCGGGATTTGACATCTGTCCGCAGGGCCTGCAAGACAGAGCTGTTCCGCCTGGCCTTCAGCTTAGACTCACTCTGACCCCTTATATGGGATTTGGTATATAAATTTTCCCTTGGCTTTTTTGCTGGCCCGTGTAGGACCAGCATGGACAGCTGGCAGGGTGAATATCTGATGTTTCCTCCCTTTATGGTCTTGATTTATGGGCTACTACTAAAACAAGGCTGTATTTTAAGCCGTATTTTAATTAACTGTTTGTTTGTTGTTGTTTTCTATTACGTTTTATTGTAATTTATATTTGGTGTTAGCCGTCCTGAGCCTGGCCCTGGCTTGGGAGGGCGGGGTATAATTAAAATATAATAATAATAATAATAATAATAATAATAATAATAATAATAATAATAATATCATCTGCCTGCCTGAGTTGCTGCAGCACACGAGGAGGTGAGGTCATTGCAAATGTGCTGGTAGAGCCAATCCAGCACTCCTGCCAGCACATTTGCACTGCACTGCCCTTGCCACCGATGCATCGCCTCCTTTCTGGGATGCTGCAGTGACTCAGCAAGTTGGGAGGTCAGGTAAACAGGGCAGCCCCACCACATTATCAGCTGCTGGTGGTAGTCTAGCAAACAAACACCCTCTAAGGTTTCTTGTAACATTTTTAAAGGTCTATTAGCATAAATGACCCTTTGGATTCTTCCAGATATGGATAGGCTTTGTTTTGCCTTTGTTTTGCTTCAACTCATTTGCGATAAGAGTTCCAAGTGCGAACGTTGGGAAAAATATATTTATTTCTACATATAAAATAGTCTTCCTTCCTTCTGACAACAGTGCACAAAGACTCACGCTAAAGAAAGTAATTCTTGAATAATTATAAGAGTACAAAACCCTTTCACTTCCAGCCACCCTCTTAGGCTGAATCCCAGCTGTTTCACATCAGCTTCATAATGCAAGGCTGCGGCAAGAGCCAAGAGGCCAAGGACACTTCTCCTCTGCTACGAACCTCCATCTGGCTATGATTTAAATGAAAGAACAAAAATCCAAATGTAAAATACTCTTTTAATTACTAAATTAAGACGGTTAAACATTTTTAAAAATGTAAACTTGCAAATAAAAACAACAACAAAATGTAATTAAGACTAAAATTATTTAAAAAAAAAAACTTAAAAGAGACATAGGAAGGATGTGGCTTTTTTGTTTCTTTTTGGTTAAAGGTAAGAAAAGAAGGTATCCAAGGCTGATACAGACAACTGAAAAAGTAATACTTGCGTGTATCCCTCCATTCCCTCCCCGTTTCCCCATAAAAGAAGTGCATAGTAATTCCACTGAAACACTTGCAGACATATTGAAAGTAATTTCATCAGCAGTACAGGACATTTAAAACACCTACTTTACGATGGGTTATGGTATGTGAAAAAGGTACTCTAGCGGATGCCTGATGAATGGTTAAGCATGGGGACATGATTAAAATGCTATGAGGTTGAGACTATTTGCATGTGGTTGCCATGTTTATTAATTTTTTTAAAAAATCAGAAAATGTTCAGTATACATATTTTGATACAGGAAAGTACTTGCAGTTTCAGTCTTCCAGTCTGAACAGGTAATGGCGCATTTTCTTGCTTTAATAAGTTTGTTATTAAATTTTGATCACAAATTCAAACCACGCAGTTGGCAAAAGTTGCTGGAAATGCTGCACATGATTTCTGAAAGATCAAAAGTTACAACGACCTACAGGTACATAGTCAAACCCAAAAGTGCAATCCAATTTAAAAAGTCATGCTTGGCAAAAGCCAAAAATTCAGTCACTGGCTTTCAGAATCTTCACCAGTGTTTCATGTCTACAAGGAAATTAGTCTTTTTCTGGGTGCTTCAGCATTATGGCTAATCCGTTTCTGAAATGAGTTTCCTCTGCAGTAGCACCCACAACTATATATACAAGTATGTATATATTTTACATATATCTTATATATAAAAGCAAAAAAGGAAAGGAAAAAACCCAACCAACCAAACGAAACCAAAATCCCCAAACACTGGTCCTGATTTTATTTTGTTAGAACGTGAAAAAATGTAGACAAAAAGAGGCCACTTTTGGAAAATAATACTTTAGTTGAATCAGGAGAAGACTAGTTAAAATCGCATAACTTTGCATTATTATTATTTTTTAAAAAAGGAAAGCACTAGGATGTTATTGGCACTGAATTACTATTTACACTGAACAAAGATTTTGCAGTTTACATAACATCAAAACAATGCAGTTTCTGAGTCTCTGATGAAGAACAAAATCAAGTGTTCACTTTTCTGTTCATAGAGGACATTCAGATCTTTACGGCAGGTTAGGTCTGGGAATTCTCAGCTTCTGGCTCCAGTGCTTTTTGGTGCTCTAAGATGCAGCCTTTGGAAGTAGCTAGTCAGCCTTTGTCAGCTGCAGTCGGAACACCTGATAACTGTAGTCTGCACAGACCAGAAAAATTACAGGTTGTCACCTGGCTGGTACTGGGGTTCAGTTGCAGTAAAGTAGTCTTCAAGGAAACCCTGCAAGTACTCAAATGTTGGGCGCTCTTCTGGGTCTTTCTTCCAGCAGTGGATCATGAGCTCATGTAGGGAGATGGGGCAATCCTGAGGGCATGGCATCCTATAGCCCCGTTCTACCTGCTCCAGGACTTCACGGTTATTCATACCTGCAAAAACAACAACAGAGAGATGTACTAAAAATGAATTTTGTTTGGAAAAAAGCAATAGGGTTGGGCATATTTCCCTTAACAACCATCATCTTGTCAAGACTCCATCCAAAGACTGATTAATTTTAAATGAATTCACACCCTCTTTTAGTATACTTCCAGAGGGCAATTAATGTGGTATTGGTGTTCATCATGTTGGCATCAATATGCCAGTCTGTATCCCCCACCACTCATTTAATCTGGATTTGCCATTTCCAGGAAAATTTGTGATAAGCTTTTTTTTTTTTTTAAAGTTGCCAATGACCCTTTTTCTGTGAATATTATGTTGTGGAATAGATTGATGAAGGAAGTTGAAGAAGGCTATGTATGTAAGTATGCATGCATTTCATAAAATGTATATACTGCTTGATTGCAGAAAAACTTTAATGTGGTTTACAAAAAAGCTAAAACAATAAAATTGCCACTTAAAATTTTACAATCATACTCCAAAACATATAGAAGGTTAAAACTGCAGTAAAAATAGACTAAAACAATTTAAAACTTCTATGAATTTTCTAAACAACTGGGTAGCCTTGTCTAAATAAGTATGTCTTCAGCAGGTGCCGAAAAGAATACAATGAAGGTGCCTGCCTGATATTATCAATAGGCAGGGAGTTCCAAAGCATCAGTGCTGCCATACTAAGTCAAGTTCTTATGAATGCCATGAGGGTATTATGTGGCACTCGTCTTATGTGCCCACTCGATTGCTTCAGCTGATCAAAGCAGTTGAGTGGGCACATATGGGGTAAGGTCATCTTGTAGGTAGACTGGTCCAAGTCGTTAAAAGCTTTATATACTAACAGTAACACTTAGCCCAGTAGCAGATACCAAGATGAAGTATTTATCACACATTATCATTATGGTCAGTGGCTTCAACGTGCCAGAACTATCAAACAGAATAGCAAATTCAGTACTTGGAGTGCCTAGAAGTAGTTTGTGGATGAACAATACTTAAATTTGCATTTGATGGCACCTAAATTATAGGTGCATCAAAATTGTGATTCAGAAAAGGTGTTGTCAGGTGTCTGCTGCAAACACATGAAGAGCACAGCGGGGCCATGCACCCAAACCCTTCTCTCATCTCTTTGAGTGTCCCCATCTCTTTGGGGAGTACAAAGTTCTAGAGGGGATTTCCTGTGGGTCTGCAGAACACATGCAGAAGTGCCCCCCCCATGGTTGGGAACACTGACTGAACACGGTTCTTGATTGTGGGAAGCCTTCTACGTGTGCTTAGCCGGACACACTTAGAAATCCCCCTTCAGATCTTCCTACTCGATGTGAGAAGTTCAGGGGTGGAGATGATAAGGGATGGAGCCAGCCCACGTACCCACATGTCCCCTGCGTGATCTGAGCAGAGTTCAGACAATGCCCAAACAGGGCTACTGACACCATACAATTGAGAGAAATTGCCTCTTTGACTATGGCAAGGATTTGAAGTGCAATGCATATGTGGAGGAGATCTCTGTGTGCAGATAAAATTTCATACAGTGGTACCCCAGGTTACATACGCTTCAGGTTACATACGCTTCAGGTTACAGACTCCGCTAACCCAGAAATAGTGCTTCAGGTTAAGAACTTTGCTTCAGGATGAGAACAGAAATCGGGCTCCAGCGGCGCGGCAGCAGCAGGAGGCCCCAGTAGCTAAAGTGGTGCTTCAGGTTAAGAACAGTTTTAGGTTAAGTATGGACCTCGAGAACGAATTAAGTACTTAACCTGAGGTACCACTGTATTGTTTTTGCTGCCTGAAATGAGGTGGGGGTTTTTTGTTGGTGCTCTGCCATGCACATGTATAATTTGTTGGGATCCAAGCATTAAAGCCACAGGTTTCACCCAACTCACATAATTGTCTGAAATCATTTTTAGCATGGTTTCTTATTTCCTTACCTGGATATGGCACTCTCCCTTTTGTTACTAGCTCTGTCAGCAATATTCCAAAGGACCAGACGTCTGATTTTATTGTAAACCTTCCATACAATGCAGCTTCAGGGGCAGTCCATTTTATTGGAAACTTTGCACCTAGGAGAGAACAAAGCAGCTACCATTGAGGTATCAGTGGCTGGCAGGAGGTCACTTCATTTCTTTGGGGAAATAATTCAAAGCTTCTTTCCACTTAATATCGACTTCAGGCCACAACATTCTTTTTTTCTTTTCTTTCTCATATTTACAACATGATGCTTCTGAGTATATTTGCATATAAATGACAGTGATTTGTGTGTGTGTGTGTGTGTGTGTGTGTGTGATCATCAGAAATTAGGGTGCATTTGGCACCATCTCAATCTACGAACATGATGCACCTAAGTATTGTGAAAGGTTTCTACAGCAGTAGTTAGGAACCTTCCATCACTCTCAAACACATGCCTGTAACACCCATCTAAACACCCATCTTCTCTCTTCCCTTTTCCTGCCTTTTCCCCAGCTATTAGCACGTCAGATTCAATCCTTGTGTATTAAACCCTATGTGGTTCCTGACCAGGGTATCTGAGAAGTCACCTCTCCCTCTAATTTCACCCTGGTCTCTTGAGAACAGTGGATGAAGATTTGCTGATAGTGCAGCATGCCATGGTGGTGAAGCATGCTGTCACTTGAGCACATGATTTTATCACTGTTTGCACCAGTTCTCTGGAATTCTTATCCTCTGCAAGTGAAGCAAGCCCCAATATTTTGTAGGGGGCGGGATTCTTTTCTCCCAAAGCTTCATGAATTAGCCCATTTTATTTCTGTAGTTTTTAATTTTTATTGGCTTAATGTTTTCAATATTGTTTTATGGTTTGTATTATATTTTCTGTTTTTCTACCATAGTAGCATGCTGCAATGAAAGGGTTAAGCATTTCCTCCCCAAGTGTCAACCCCTCTGAAAATCCTGCTCCTCCCCTCCAGCATGACAGTTAGACCCTAGTGGGGGGAGTGGAGTCTCATTTATGTAAAACAAGTTAGCTTATTTTTCCCTAAAATAAAATCAACATTTTTTAAAAATACATAATTACATATGAAAACACAGGCATTTTGTGTGGGTGTGTCATGAACAGGGAGAGATGGATCAGTCTATTAATTATTAATTAAATCTGTATACCAACCTTCCAGTCTATGTCAATTTCAAGTGCATTCATTCCACTATAATATGTTAGGGTTGCCATATTTCAAACAGTGAGAATCCGGACAGAAAAGTTGAGCTTTTTTTGGGTTGGGTTGCCATATGTCCACCGCCATGAAAGCTGCTTCCAACAGTCTTCCAAATATGTCCAAGAAATTCTGGACGTATGGCAACCCTATGATATTTTTAAAAAACATTATCTGCATGGAAATTGGTTTTGAAGTTGTATTTTATCATGCATTCTACGATGCTATGTTTCTAAATGAATGTTGCCCTTAAATATGCATTTCAAAGATGTTTTGGTGAAGGGCAAAATCCAAAGGATAGTTACATTCCAATCCACACGTAAGTCTGGGAGGACTAGATCCAGTCAGTTCACAAAGGAATTCACAGAAATTTAATTTGTTAAGCGCCTGTAGATCATGACCTGGCCACTCATTCATAGTGATCAACACTTGCAGCCAGACTTGCAACACTATGCAGGGCAGAGTGAGAAGGCAGGGACAGCTTTTGCTGCATGCCAGGGAAACCACATGTCAGTGCATGCCCACCCGTTGCTTCCACATGATTGATAGGAAATAAATAAAGTTTGCAGGCCTATTTTGCTCTTATAAATAGTCAGCGTAAATGTTAGAAAAACACTGAAAAATCAGACTCAACGAATAGTACCACATCTTATAAGACCACTGGAGATGGGTATCAACACCATCTGCTTCCTTTAGCAATTTATTCAGGGACTCATAGGAGCACTTTTTAGAGAGTGGAAGAGGAGGAAGTCAGTTCTATTAATGTCAAGTACACAAACTATCAGGTGGCAAGGGGGAAAAAATGAAAGCCAAGTGTATTTGACATGCAACCTTCAACTCTTAACAGAAACAAGCGCTTCCTGTCTCCAAAAGCAATTGCCAGCCTGTATCATACTTTCCCAGCCAGTCTTCTGTTCCTGTGTGCCAGAGACACCATAGGAACAGTAGCTGGCTAGATAAACACGACAATCCCCCAGCTGCATCCCTCTGGAAAATCTATGTGAGAGGGTCGTGGGGGAAAACATACAAAAACAGCTATTGCTTCAAAGTGTTACTATGCCATCAACAGCCCCTCTGGAATTAAGCAATGTTGAGCAAGAGGAAATCTGTACAATAAAAGCTTGCTTCAAAAATTATTTTAAATATAAGGGAGAAATTCCAGATAGTGATCTGAATTACAGGCTCTGGAATGCATATAGAGAAGTCATTGCCAAAAGGTCTGAATTAATTCATGTAACTAAGGCTGATTATAGAATTTCCTCTTGCAGACTGCATATGCAGAAGAATCTACAGAAGAATCTGCAAGTGTATTACAATCAACATTCATTTAATTCTGCATTTTTATATAGAGCATACATTTTTGGGGGAACTATTAGCAAAGCAGTTTGGTTACTGTGGGCCCCGGACAATGATATTAAGTTTGCCCTTTAAGAGAAGATCCTAATGCTTTTCACAAAAGCAAGGTCACTAGTGGAGGCTCTCCTCCACAGAGAGGGCCTTTTAAGAACATATGATAATCCCTGCTGTCAAAGGCCTATCCAGTCTAGCATTCTGTTCTCAATGGTATTTCCACCGGTGAAGCCCTGTTGATGGAAATTTCTCGCTAGGGAAATTTGCTTTGCTTACATGTTTTTGGTGCCCAGTAAGACCTGTGTTCTCTTGGGCTTTTCTTTTTTTCATTTTTAGACTGTTTTATTTACTACTTTTAATCCGCTAAGGGTTTTTAACTGTGAATTTGTTTTATTTTAGTTTTTGCTCTACTGTATTGATTTTACTGTGGCTTGTATGTCCTTATGTACTGCACTGGCAATTATACTGGACAGTATTCAAATAGATATGATAAAGTCAAAGTAGCATAGTTTAAGTATGCTATGAATTAAAGCATGGTACAGGCTGTGAAGTAAATTCACTTCAACCAATAAAATATTTAGATACTAACAAGAAAATAATTGGTTTGCATGATACATTTTTACATGATCATGCTACAACCAGAATGTTTGACTGTTACGTTTAGTTTTCCTTGGGATGATAAATTTCAAGATATGCTGGCTGTACGAATCCATAAGAGAAAAAATACTATATGGACTGATCCATATATGGACTGATCCATATATATGGAGTGAAGAATTTACAGAACAGTTTCTTCTAAAATGTTCTTAACAGTACACTAAGGAAATAATATTCCACTTTAGTTATAGCTGTTGTTCCCTTTGACAGGGTTTTATCCATTGGTTGCTTAAGCTCACACAGCTGATCTTTCTCTCCGTAGGGTCAAAAGCATCCTGAACAATAGGAGCTATTCTGTATGGGCCTATATGGGTCTGCAGTGCAGGGGATGAAATGCCTAAATTTGGGATATTCCCCTTTGCACTGCAGCCCCATATTAGACAGCCCTCATGATTTAGGCACCCAACTAATGTGAGATGGTTTTGGGGGTGCAGAGAGCTGTGGTGGGGAGGCGCCAGAAAATAAAGATCATGTGCACAAGTTGCTGCCTGCTTGAGCAGCCATCCAACACAAGCCATAGTTTATGCTGTTGTATGGTACTGCGTTTAGGGCAGGCATAGACAACCTCGACCATCCAGATGTTTTGGGACTACAACTCCCATGAGCCCTAGCTAACAGGACCAGTGGTCAGGGATGATGGGAACTGTAGTCCCAAACATCTGGAGGGCTGAGGTTGCCTATGCCTGGTTTAGGGTCTTTTTCCTTTTCCCTTACACTCAGCAACAGAATCCCATTCCTCTTTATCTTTCAGAAATTCTTATTGAAAACTGCTGGTCAAATTGGCCAAAGAGGTCATATATTATACAATTACACTTACATTTCCCATGCATTGGAACTGATAAACAGTTTCATAATTCTCTATCTGTACTTGTGAATTGAACATTGATTCACATTTCCTTTACACTAGATGAGTAGGAAGAAGACCCATCAAGATTTTGGCATGTTTTTCTATCACCTTTGAAAGCTACAGTAAAAGTTATAGTGACTACTTATCCTACCTTGTCTGGCTGTGTATTCATTGTCTTCAATTAATCTTGCTAGTCCAAAATCAGCAATCTTGCATATTAGACCATTTCCCACCAGGATGTTTGCAGAACGCAGGTCTCTGTGTATGTAATTCATTCGCTCAATGTAAGCCATTCCTGCAGCAACCTGTTGGATTTACAATACACTCTACTTAATAAAGAACACAGAACCTTGACATGAGTACATTGTACTAAGCACATAGTTAAAATTTACCTGTGCTGCCATATCCACTAGGTTTGGCAATTTCAGAGCTCTTCCTTCTCCATCTTTTAAGAAATCTAGCAAACTTCCTGCAATACAAAAAAGGGGGGTTTAAAGAGGTTTAGGTACTCAGTGCTGGACAATACACAGACACCAATGTTTTTGTTTGAATATAATGTTACATTTTTTTTTAAAAAAAAGTGTAGGTCATACAATTTATGGAAGATTTCAGGTAAGATAACCAGATGGAGTTTACAGAGTTACAGAATCTGAAATGCTAGATTAATTCAAGTGAACTACAATCCTACTTTCATACTTCAAACCTATTATAGTGGTACCTCGGGTTAAGTACTTAATTTGTTCCGGAGGTCCGTTCTTAACCTGAAGCACCACTTTAGCTAATGGGGCCTCCTGCTGCCACTGCGCCGCCGGAGCACGAGAGCCAGTGTGGTGGTAACCTGAAGTGTATGTAACCTGAGGTACCACTGTACCAGATTTTCTAACACCTAACTATCCCAACCTAAAAATCTCCTGATGTATATTATTATTATGACACCAGCATAAGATTATTGTGCTGTCATAGTTGCCTGTACACTCCATCTTAAACATTTATGGGCATATATTCATGAAAAGGATTCATGAGAATCCTTCCAAAAATATTACTGTAGAAGCTACTATATGCCTTGTTTAGACTGGCCATTATGCCTTGCTCACACCTTTTCTCACTTAATACCATTCATTAATTTACATTTTAATATACAGTGAAAGATACATAGTTGCATATAGAGATAGGTGGGCAAACAAATGTTGAAAGTGTATGTCTTGCTGTTTTGACACTTGGCTGAGATAGGGCTTTCTTTGCTTGGGGTGCCTGGGTTCTGGTGAGTGAAATTCATTTTGAGCAACGCAGAAATGTGCATCTTGAGAAACTGTTATAATTTTCATTCACCTGGCTTGTGTGCCACACCAAACCAAACTATGTCTTCGCATGGACATGCAAGTGTGTGAACTCTGGGAAAGGCGACTGCAGCTCCTTTGCACCTTTCCAGTTGTTCTGCTTCTGTGCTGCACTCTGCTAAGCCATGGCTTGACTTTGTGTGCAGTAAGAACCCGGGGTTCTGATTTAGATCTCTCTAGATTAACCATGAGCTGTAACCAAAATTTAGCCTATGGTTTACTGTTTGTGGTTTGTCTGGGAGAGCTAAATCCCATCCTGGGTCTGAACAACATGTTAAACCAGATCATGGCTTAGCACAGCACAGAAGCAAACTTTTTGGGAAGGGGAAAAGTGGCCATGGCCTTCTCTCTTGGAAACTACATACTTAGTTTGTGCTAAGCCGTGGTGCAAAGCGGTCCAATAGATCACATCACTAGGATGTATGTGCTTTTCATTAACTATCACCAAAGCTACCTCTCAGAAGCAAATGGAATATCTAGCAAGTGTATTCAGTAAACTATGTTTCTGGATATAGAATACAAGACATTAATATATAATAAACTTAACAAGATATAGTTCTTTTATCCCTAAATGTAAATGCAGCGGGAAGTGTAAAACAGCTTAATAAAGCTCCCTTTGCCAAAACAAAATAGGGGAAAACAAAGAAGGGAAAACAGTGTTTTACTCTGAATTTACAACTTTTAGTATCAGTTTGCATGAAATCAGAGCAAACCCAACAGAGAGCGAGTCTTTAACAAGATCAACCATTTACTTTCTATGAATATTTTTTAAAAGGTAAAAGATGCCAGTGCCCATGCATGGCTAACTCATCATTAATATGAGTTCTCACCGCCCTAACAATACCTTGCAGAGGCCTTCTATGCAGGTAATGTATTTAGAAGGTCAGTTCAGAATGCTTCGTTAAGCATTCCCTGATGGAGAAAGTGGCTAGATCGCACGGCAATGCCTGAGCTCAGCAAATCCATGGAGCCACAATTGCCTTAGGAAGTGGAAATCAATAACCCTTTCCATTTAAGAGAGTAAGATGGAGTAATATATAAAAATTTAAAGATACAGTGTTAAGGGGAAATAGCCTGGTATGGATTGCAGAGCAGCTAGGAACAGCAAGATGGGAAAGAAAGAAATGGACCATTTTTCAACACTGAAATGACAAAAAGGGTTAGGTGGTTGTGATAATAATATCACCAGTCTTAAAAAGGAATTTCTTTTCTTTGTTATTCTGTAAGAAGAATGTAGCACAGAAGCAAGGGTTAATCTTTTGTGCCCTGAACCATAACTTACAGAATCATCCATGTCTCCAAAAACAAAAGTAATATCTAAAGTGATAGATTTCGCAAAATTCTTTTAAAAAATGGTTTCTGTCCTAAACAAACAAACAAAAGCAGATGTTCATCTCTATGAAAACATGGTTGCTAGGAAATGCTCAGAGCAATCTGAGAAGGGATGCGGAAAACAATCTGACAACAAAGTGAAAACACAATTAAAAATACATAAAAGTATGTTTCCTTTCTAGCACTTAAAAATAGTAACTTAAAACTCTTTGCTAGATTGTCACCCACAACGAAGTGGGCATAGAAAAATATGCATGCAAATAATTATATAGAGAGATATGGAGGGGTTTTGACAGTGATATGCAAGGAGATTTAGTGCAGTCCTAACTGTACAGCAGAAGCAACAGGGGCAGGAAGACAGAGGCAGTTTTAATGCTCTGGGACCAGAAAGGTTTTAGTGAAGAAACACATTCTGTCCAAGAAAACATTGCCATTTGTGAAACAAATGCCCTTTCATGTGAATTTATATTGTGTGTACCTACATAATTTATTTTATGCTGCCTTGTGGGGAATAGTACTATTTTAGTCTTTGGGGTAAATACATGATTTAATTAAAGTTGATTAAATTAATTTCAATATGTTGTTCAATAGGGCTTCATGTGTATATGATGAGGGATTCAAGATTGTTAAAATGAATCAACAACCCTCATTCACTCACGCAGGTAACCCTGGTGTGTTCTGGTGAAGACTATCAGGCTGAATTCTAATCCCCACTTAACTTGGCACCCACAAAATATCTAATTCTGACATGGAGTAAATGGCAACTTTTATACCCTCCAATTAATCAAAGGCTGTTTTCTTTACTCATTAAGAGTTTAA
Organism: Podarcis melisellensis; assembly: GCF_964234715.1. NCBI lineage: Eukaryota > Metazoa > Chordata > Lepidosauria > Squamata > Lacertidae > Podarcis > Podarcis melisellensis. The sequence goes on along the minus strand of NC_138530.1, from coordinate 70,363,181 downwards.
TTAATGAGTAATCAATTCATTTGACACTCAAAGAAACCAGAGGCCATGTTTATACAATACAACGAGTCAACGCAATAATAATTAAAGGAGGCATTCTCCATCACTGCTTCAACAATGCAATGGGAAACAGTGGGGAAACATGTAATGTAGAGGCTCAGGCATAACATGCCGATGGCAGGTCAAATCCTCCTTAAACTGTCCTGTGAGCAAGCAGAGGGTAGTGCTGTGAAATTCCAGAGACAGCATACTCACCCAGACATGAACTTCATCTGGGGGAATAGGCTTTGAGCAAGACATTCTTTTTTCAACAATATGGTGTAGTCAAACCTTGGTTCTCAAACAGCTCCATTTTCTAATGTTTCAGCTCCTGAACTCCGAAAACCCAGAAGTAAATGCTCCGGTTTCCGAACGTTTTTTGGAAGCCGAACGTCTGACATGGCTTCCACTTGAGTGCAAGAAGCTCTTGCAACCAACTGGAAGCCGTGTCTCGGCTGTCAAATGTTTCAGAAGTCGAATGGTCTTCTGGAATGGATTACATTCAACAACCGAGGTTTGACTGTATCAGACTACAGCCAGGGAGACTGTAATTTAAACAAACATTTATTCAATGAAGCTCAGTCAATGTGTTGCCTTAGTACAACCAATCTGACCTATTTCACAGGATTGTAACGGGATAAAATATGGCCGAGGAGAACTTATTTATGAATTGCCTTTTACAGCAGTCTCAAGGCAACATGAAACAGCTAAAATAAAACAGAAAAAAAGAAAATGACTGTAAATGAAATATAGGCTTAAAAACAACACAAAATTAACATATAAGGCAGAGATCTTTTCATCCAGCTGAAAAAGCTTGCCAAAAACAAAACAAAAAATTATTCAGTTGTTTTTGTTGTATCTCAACTGGGATGCTGCTTCATAAAACTGGAGCAGCCATACTGAAAGCCCTGCTTTGAGTCTTGATAGTTTTGAGACCTGAAGCAGAAACTCTCCTGTAGAATGCAGAGACCTACTGGAAATGTAAGGGTTAGACAGGGTGCTCTGTCAAATAATCTGGTTCCTCTAACAGCAGAACTGGATTAAGGAGCACCACTGGAATATGCACATGCTTCTTCGGGGAGAATGCAATCATATCCAGGACAGGCAATTTACTGACTTCTCAAACCCACCACCAGAGCTTCAATCTTGCCAGAATACAGGCTCATTTTATTAGCCTTCATTCAGCCCAACACTGCATCCAGACACTGGTCCAGGGCTTGCTCACCCATTCCCAGTTGAGATGTTATAGAGAAAGGCACCTTGCTTCAAATCTTCTAAAACTCACTCTCAATGGCCTGTGATACCACACAGCTCTAGTGTCAGGTCTCTGGGAAACACTCTTCCAAAATCATATTCCCTGGAGATAAGATGAGAAACGCTGTGGAACAGTGCCCCAATATGCATCTCTCATAAAGTCCAGGTTACGGTATCAAAAGCTGATGGGTGATCCACCAGGAGTTGCACTTCCAGTGTTCCTCTCTTGATAAAGGGTGATCAAGCCTGATTCAGTCCCAAACCCAGGTGTGAACCCAGATTGGAATGAGACTAGAAAACCAGTTTCCTCCAATGATGCTGGCAATGGCACCACCACAACCATCTTGTAGACCTTGCCCAAAAAGAGGTATTTGTGACTAGGTGGTAGTTGTTAAAACACCATCAGGTCTAGGGTCCCCTCCCCTGAACTGACCATGCTACGGCCTCTTTCAAGGTGCCAAGCACCACCTATTCCCCAAAGGTGTGTTCATCACACTCTGTATCCACCCAGTCTTGTGTACATCATCACCTTTTGTCACTATTTATATCACCTTCAGCTCCTTGGAGAGAGAAAAAATGCAATAAAGAACAATTACTTCAAATGGGTAGCTTTAAAAATAATGGGTAAGCAAATGGTTGAAGGTGATGCTAATTTGCATTAATCAAGCTAGAGAGTAATTCCTGACTCACATCTACAAGCAGCACGGTGTTAACCTACCTTTGCTCATATATTCTGTGACGATGTAGATAGGTTCTTCGGACACCACAGCATACAGCTGGACCAGTTTGTCATGTTTTAGCTTTTTCATGATCTGAGCCTCCTCCAGGAATGATTCTGGGGACATTGTGCCAGGCTTCAGAGTCTTTATTGCCACTTTAGTATTTCCATTCCAGGTACCTACAAAACACCCACAAATGCTGTCAGCAGAAACATCCAGTGTCCACAGAACTCACAAGACTCTACTCGCAGTAGGTAAACAAAGAACAGAAGTAACAAAGATCAGTAAGTGAGACATCTAAGCAGCAGTGGACATTAATGAGGCTGTGCATTTTTTGGTTGCCAGTTATTGTAATCTAGATCCATACACTGTAGTGGCCAAAGGGATGAATACACATATGCTAAGCTAGTTTAAACTTCTTTGTTGTAAACGAATTGACCAAGGACAAGCCATTGATCTTAGGCTAATCTACTTCATACTGTTATTGCACAGCTGAGACACAGCCCTGAGCAACTTGGAATAAATTTTTCTGCCTCTATTATTAAAAGAGGCCATAATTTTTGAGCTCCTTACACAAATCAGGAGAAGTCTAATTTAGTTGACTGAATAGTGCAGACTGATATTTCAGTGCTAAAATTAGCTCCATTTATTTGAGGGAATTCATTATAAAAAGACTTCCTAATGGAAGAAGAAGAACATATATATAGCTTTGGCCAAAACAGCACATCACATAGTGTTTTTTTATTTAAAATAAAACACAGAGCTAAGGAATTCATTCACTCTTAGTTCTGCATTGAACCAACAATGGTGAGTGTGTTAATACAGGAATTCACACATTAGCTCAATACTTTTTTGGTAACTATCTATAGATTCCGCCTCCCCTGAAATGAGAGGCACTTATTTTGATCCAGAAGAGAAAGCTGGATCATAAAGGGGCTATGCTGACATGCCTATAGATGTTAATACACACAAGCAACTTGTTCTCACGTATTCTGCAGAATAGGTAGTCTTCATGCAACTCCCACCCCCAGGGTTGCTTAACTACTTATTTGCAACCAGTTTTATAGGAACTGAGGCAGTAGTCACTGGCAAGGCATCATGACTATTTGACCTCCTGCCACTGGTATCACTGTGGCTTATTGGCAGGGAGAGATGTGAGGTGGTAGCAAGGTCCATGTGATGCAAATGCATGGGCAGAACCATGGGCAGAACCGATCTCCTGCTCCCAGCAGTGTGTTTACTGAGCTCATTGCCGTCTCACCCCTCCTCCCCAGCAGGCTGCAGCAATGCAGTTGACAGGTCAGGTAAGCAAAGATGTCCTACCTTGCTGACTCTACAGGACAGAGTGAAGGTTTTTTCCTCACTACAATGAAATCTCCTAATGTAGTGCTTTACTTTTCCCCATTGATATATGTGGAAAAGTGAACTTGGGGGGACAACTCTTCAGCGAGCTTCAACCTGCCCAGTGCTGCCTAACCCTGGTTACTCTGAAATCTGGAGCAGGTTTTCTCCCTTTTCAGATGTACCGTATTTTTCGTTCTATAAGATGCACCAGACCATAAGATGCCCCTAGTTTTTGGAGGAGGAAAACAAGAAAAAAAATGTTCTGAATCCCAGAAGCCAGAACAGCAAGAGGGATCGCTGCGCAGCCTGCATTCGGTCCATAAGACGCACACACATTTCCCCTTACTTTTTAGGAGGGAAAAAGTGAGTCTTATAGAGCAAAAAATATGGTATTTCAAATTATAGGTCATTTACTTTGTTTCATAGAACTCAATAGGAACTATTGACAAACTAGTCAGTACATATTTGCATAGCCCCAATCTTCATTTCATTTCTGGGACCAGTTAACAAATGCTGAAACTTAGGAACAGGTACAAAGGGCTGTATTCAACCAAATACAAAGGATATGTACTGTATTATCTGACTGCAGTGCTAGAATAAATTTCTGCAATATCAGTGTTGAAGTTTGTGACACTGCACAAAGGCAGCACTTGGTGTGGTCTGCTCAAAGCCCATGTGGACTTGCATAGCTAGCATGTTGACAGACTAGGCATCAAGAGACCATATTAAAAATTTAGATTTAGGTGTCACTAACTTTAGATTTAGGTGTTAGATTTATTTCACTTGGTTTAATGATAGCTTTCTGATTTTGAAACGGACGGACAGGGTTTTTTATGACGGCTTTAAAGTTATCTATCCCAAACAGAACAGTTTCCACTGCCTTACCACTCCACACTTCAGCGAAACAGCCCTGACCCAGCTTCTTTTCCAGAAACAATGAATCTCGTGCCACTTCCCATGCATCCTTAGCCAATCCGACAGTTTGTGGAGTGCAATTCGATGCAATCACAGTTAAGTTAAAACATAAACCATCAGCTTTTTCTACAGGAAAGGAAATTAATAAAAGAAATACTTATAATCCACACAGTTATTACATGCACAGAGAAAGATGGAAGGTGGTTTTGTTCTTCAGTGCCCATGCTCACTTAATTTTGAGGTAGAAGGCTCATCACAACCTTTACATAATTAACAGATTAGAGTGCGTGAGGCTTGACTCTTAAGCTGAAGATAGTTTGTCAAACCTGACACATAGAGCCAGGAGAGCATATGAGATCATCTTTCTTTCTTTCTTCTTCTTCTTCATCTATAAATTACTCAGTGCTCAGAATGAAAGGTTTTCAAAGTCAGAAGCATGTTATCCTAAGTAATCGAAGACATCTGCTCTTTGATGTTGCTGGTCACGGCTCATTTTGCTTCCACATTCCATCTTCCATACTTGCCCCCAAAAGTTGGGAGACTATGGGATATATATATAGATATGTATTTTCTCTGCATACCCATCCATACTTCCCCAAACTGCCCATTTCCCAGTCTCTTGATCAACTGTAGTGACTCTCGTGGAATTTCCCAGACATCTTTGGTTTTGACAGACAGATCAGTAAGCCTTGGCATTCCTTTATGACAAGGGACTACTAAGCGGCAGCAAAGACCTGCAGCTCTCTCTGATGAAGCAGAAGTGAAGCAGAGGGAAAAGAAAAGAGTAACAAACATGAAACATACACAGGAAGCAAGAAAAACAATGCTAGTAAACAAGTTACATCATTTGTTAGTAGCATTCTCCCCCAAAAGCTTGAAGATAAGCAAACTGTACACTTAAAACATTCACTTTTGAAATATTCACTCAAGGGCATTTATTAATCCCATTATTTGTTTGGCACAAGGAGTGGACAAATCATCTCTTAGTTTCTTCCTGTTATTGCAACATTCTGCATTTATGGGCGACTGGCATAATGTATTTCAAAATATTCATTTAATGCTGACTGACTTGATAAATTATTTATTTGTTAAATTTTCAAATTATTTAACAAGTTAAAAAAAACAAAGCAGCACATAAAATGAAAATCCTCACACCTCAGTCTAACTTTTATGAGAATCTTACTTTTTATAATAAAAAGTGTTTTAAGTTACAAATTGTGGTTTCCATTCAAAGAAGAAGCACATGTTGATGAGATTTGTGTTTCTTCTCCCCACCCCAAGCCAAGGAGGCCATGAATGGATGCCATACATGTTACATCATTTTGTATTTTAATGTCACCATTAATGTATGTTCACATTAATGTTGATCTTTAGAATGTTTGGCATGACAAAAGTCTGCAGAATTCTTTGAGCTACAAGGAAGCATGTGGGGCAGGGAAAATAACTTCAGCTTAGTAAGTCCACACAAATGTGTGAGCTCCTGAAGATGAGCTTGCAGCCACTTTGCCCTGTCCTGATTCTAAAACTTGGCATAGCAGCAAAAGGGACCAGGGAGGAGAAAATGGCTGGGAGCTCCCTTCCAGGAACCTGCATGTTCAGGCAGTCTCGCCAAACCATGGTTTGGCTTAGCATGCCCTGCAAATCAGCTCCCTGTCTGTACACAGACAATCACAGATGGACTGATTGTAAAGTTATCACCACAGTAAACTAAGCTAAGCTAAACTAAAGGACCCCTGGATGGTTAAGTCCAGTCAAAGGTGACTATGGGGCTCCGGCACTTATGCTTTTCACAGACAGCTTTCCAGGTCATATGGCCAGCATGACTAAACCACTTCTGGTGCACGGAAGACCATGACAGAAGCCAGAGCACATGGAAATGCTGTTTACCTTCCCGCCGCAGCGGTACCTATTTATCTACTTGCACGGGCGTGCTTTCGAACTGCTGGGTTGGCAGGAGCTGGGACAGAGCAATGGGAGCTCATCCCATCGTGCAGATTCAAACCCCCAACCTTCCAATCAGCAAGCCCTAGAGGCTCAGTGGTTTAGATCGCAGCACCACCCACTCCCAGTACTACCTGCCCCAACTGCTTCCTTGTAGTGTTACTTTTTATTATTTTTTGCTTCTTTCTTACAATGAGTTAAGAGGCTCCAAGTTAGGAATTAACACAAGTAGTGAGGACAAATATTGAAAGGCAGGAAAAGGACATTTAAACTGTAGGCTTGTTAAAATAACAGCAATTTGATGGGCTGCAGTATCTCCTGGATGGCTTTATCTAAGATATAAATGCAGTAGTGGCTACTGGATTGTCCACTACTGGGTAACTATATATGATTTACTTGTCTTTATTGGTGCTTTAGGAATAAGGGACATGGGGAAACAAATGCCCAGAAGCAAGTTTGTGGTGCCTTGTTTTTATTTTTTAAAAAGCTGGCATTGATTTAAAACTAATACGGCCCAAAATCATCTAAGCCCCAACTATGTGAAAGAAGGCCTTCTCTCATACCAACTTGCTACAGTTTTAAGATCAGTAGGATAAGCACTGCTTGTGGTCCCAAAGCACAATGAGATTCATGGGGCAGGAGTTTGTGAGTAGACTTTCTCTATAGGGACCCTCAGCTGTTGCTGCTGGTGCTATCTGTAACTGAAGCCTGCATTTTGTTTTATGCTGTTTTAATTTTATTGCTTAATTCTTGCTTAGGTTTGTATATGTCTTTCCTGGGACCTGGTTGAAGAGCAGATTATAAATAAATGATAAATAAACGTTTTTCTTTACACCCATGAGTGCAGAAATACATGGGTATCAGACAAAATCAATTAATCGCTATTAATACAATCAAGTTTGTTCTTTGGAGCTGATAGGTACATGTTATACCTCTATTATAATACACAGGAGCCTGACCTAGAGTTTGTAAATCTTTTAAATGGGGTTTTCTGAAATAAACATGGAGCAGATGCAGCAAACTTTTGCAGGTAAGGAGAAGAAAATGGAGAAATGGTGGACGGGGTGAAAGAGCTAGGGGAAACCAATTAATAGACAATTCAGGATGGTGTAGTGCCAGAATATGCGTGGAGGCTCTTGCAGCTTGTTTATGAGCTAGCTCAAATCTAGGCACAAAAAATTTCAAAACTGCTTTCCCAACACTATCAGAATTTGCAACATGGCCAGTTATGTTCCCAATGGAAACAAAACCATAGCTTGAGGCAGAGGTTTTTTGTTTGCAGTGGCGTAGCGTGGGTTTTCAGCACCCGAGGCAAGGCAAGTAATTTGCGCCCCCTAAACCTAACCCCCAGATGTTGCGCCCGGTGCGGCCGGGCCCCCCCTGCACCCCCATGCTACGCTACTGTTTGTTTGTTTGTGAATTTCATTTGTTTGTGACCTTCATAGCAGAAGGCCGGGGGTGGGGTGGGGAGGTAGTCTAAAAGAGGAAGGAGTACTGGGACAGAACACATAGCTAGGAGCTGTAGAGGAAAAGAGCCGACAGCCATATATGGCAGTGGCTGGTGAGGTGGAGTAGAAAGCAGCAAATGGCTGCCACTGACAGGGAGGGGAGGCCTGTGCCCTTACGATGAGTGGCAGCAGAGACAGGCAGTGGCTCATGGAGCACCCATGCAGATACACTGCTGGCTAATGTAATTGACCACACCCAAAGAGAGAGATGCTGGCCATTCATCAGCAGCACACCTGCACACCGCAGGGAGAAGCTTCTCCCTGCTTCAAATACCCTCAGAGAGGCCCACCTTTAAGTTTAAGCAGCTTCCCAGGATAGAAGAAGGAATTTCAATAGATGTGGCTTGCATGACCATTTGTATCTGCTGAAATTCCTTCTTCTACACAAGTATTAAAAGTTTTAAGAAGCCCTGTACTTAAAAAGCAAAACAAAACTGGCTACCCCAGACATCCCACCCTCTCAGTTTCTGTTCAGTGGTGGCAATTTACTGCTTTCCATTCTATCTCACCAGCCATCACCCCTCAATTTGAAATAGCCACCCAAATGTCCAGGCTGAAACCAATGTCTTTGCAGCTACATATTTTCCTACCAATGGCAAAAAACTGTCAAAGATAACATTTCCAGCACTACACCAATAGAAGAGCTGAGACTAGAAACCACAAAGTATTAGAATGTGAAAGTCTGAATGTGTATAGGGATAGAATAAATAGATCATAGAGGCAAGATTGAGGGCTTTGGTGCAATGCAAAACAGGGAGTCAATGTATGAGAATTAGACGTAGGATTAATATTAAGAAATAGTTTAAGCATAAATTGTCAGCACTCCTCTAGTTAGCATAACCTTAGACCAAGCAGAAATCGAAGGTCAGATTTTCTTTCCAGAGAAGCTCTGAGTAATATTACAAACAGAAATAAAATGATGCAGCAATAATCCCAAACAGATTCCCCTCCCCCTACAGTTTATGAAACATTTTAAAGATTGAACAATCTTAGGCACCATTATAGTTATGATATCCTAGACTAGAATAAGCAATTTAAAATATAGTTATAAATAAATTTACTTTAAAATAATGGTAGGAAACATCTTGAAGATAAGAACTTTGCAGAATATTTATAGAAGTGTGTGTTTGTGTGTGTGTGTATGAACATTTGTAACAAAATGCACAACAAAAAAGTGTGAGGAAACTATTTTAAATGATTAAGCAAATTATACAGACATTCATTTCTAATTATTTCACAGCTGTGCTACAATGCAAAGTATGGACTATTACTAAAGATACAGTATATGGAAATCAATGTAATAAAACATGCATGTTAACTATAATGTACAGTACTATCTGGACGGAGACAGCCTTACTACAGTTATCCATACTCTGGCAACCTCTTGTTTGGATTACTGCAATAAAGTATATGGGGCTGCCTTTAAAATGATTTTGGGGGGGCACTTAGGGGGATGCAGGATGGGGGAAAGGAAAGTGAAGTACTTTTGTACAAGCAGAAGTCTGGTTGCACAACATTGGATAGCATCAAAGAAAGAAAAATTACTGATATGCTACATAGGTAAAGGTAAAGGTACCCCTGCCCGTACGGGCCAGTCTTGACAGACTCTGGGGTTGTGCGCCCATCTCACTTAAGAGGCCAGGGGCCAGCGCTGTCCGGAGACACTTCCGGATCACGTGGCCAGCGTGACATCGCTGCTCTGGCGAGCCAGAGCCGCACACGGAAACGCCGTTTACCTTCCCGCTGGTAAGCGGTCCCTATTTATCTACTTGCACCCAGAGGTGATTTCGAACTGCTAGGTTGGCAGGCGCTGGGACCGAGCAGCGGGAGCGCACCCCGCCGCAGGGATTTGAACCCCCGACCTTTCGATCGGCAAGTCCTAGGCGCTGAGGCTTTAACCCACAGCGCCACCTGCGTCCCTAACGATATGCTACATAGCTAGCAAGAATTATCCAGTCAATGTTCCCAATAGTTTCTTTGTGGGTTTGTACTCTAGCAGTGCAATTAATGAAGAACATTGCTTATGCAGTGCAAAGCTGCCTTTATTTTCTTGGTTTTTTAAAGGAAACTGTTTATTTGCTCTCATCAGATATTGCTGTGTTACATTTGGAACAGTTTAATGTGTTTTGCAATTGTATCTGTTTTTATAATTGTATATTCTATTGTTGCAACCTGCTCTGGTACCTCATGGTGAATAATATTTAAATTATTGAATGAATGAATGAATGAATGAATAATTCCTTAATGTATTATACAGAAAAAAGTTCTATATACACTATTGATATCTTATAGGAACTGAGAATATATACCAAACATTTATCTGCAAAATTACCTGAATAATGCTGAACAAGCTGTTGAAGAGTTTCAAATTGTGCCCTGGTTGTAATGTAATATCCTCCATTGTCAAGTTTGCGAATTTTATAATGTTTGACATGATCTCCTTTCATATCATCCCAGTCACGAATAGACAATGAATAGGCACCTATTAAACAATTTTTTTAAAAGCTACATGTAGTCAGAAGTAAAGGAAATAGTCTTAATTCAAACTAAAAGTAATTTAAATACTTTTGATAACATATTACAGTCCAAAGAAAAAAAAGGACCATTCACTGTAATTACAAAAGGCATAATTAAGGCATTGTATATAACGTATGCCAAAAGAAGACATTGCTGGAAATACAAATTTACAGCTACAACTTTCAGTATTTTAAGTTAGTGATACCTCTATATTGTAGTCAGCTCTGAACAACAATTATAACACCTGTATAGGTTGTTTTTTTAAATCAAGAATTGCTTGACTGTTTTGAATTGCATGACAGTTTAAAACTCATGTCTAGGGCATGCTTTAAGTGATAACTTAAGCAAAATTAAAAGGAAATCATACTATAAATGCTATCTATGTGCACAGGATCCCTTCATCTTCAACCTCCCCTTCTTTTAAATATATATTATATTGATACACTTGATCAAATTCTCAACCAATTGCAAACAGTGATTTGCTATTTATTGTGTCGAATATAAATTTCTTTTTCTGAGCTTTGCAAAATTCCACAAGCATGCAGCAAAAGTTGGAGACGTCACCCCATACCCCTGCAGTTGCTTTTCTATACTTAGGAAAGGTACTACAGAAGTAATGAACTAAAAATGATGATTATTCAATACCAAATACTGGTAAACTCAACACTGACACTCATAGGTCACACAAACAAAAAACCAATGTATGTATGATAGATTAGGCCCACTTGTTATCGGCTTATCGCTTTGTAAGCATCCATTCCCCCCCCCCCCCCGGTTTACTTAACAATTAAAATACTGGCCATACTACCTTTGGTGGTTTCACTCTCACGAATCAGGAAAGTTCCTCGAGGATTTCCAAATGTTAGCAGCTGCCTCTCAGCATCCTTTCGTCCAAGTTTGCCAAAGTACCATCTACCAAAAACACCGAGAAAGAAAACTTCATTTTAAATAGAAGGCTGAGCAATGTTATTCTAATTTGTACAAACAGGAGGTTATTTAAGGGTGATTTGTGAGGATCTTGTGCCCTGAAAATACAATCTGGAAACCTGCTATGGATAGTAAATGGTACAGGACTCTTCTTAAGCAGAAGATGGAAAAGGACAACTGCAGTACCAGTCAAAAGTACGGTTCACCTCATGAAAAGTCAAACCATGATGTAATGGAGGTGCGGGGAACTTATGATCCTCCAGATGTTGCCAAACTACAACTCCCATCTCCTAGCCATTATCCATGTTTGCTAGGGCTTATGGGAACTGTAGTTCAGTAACATCTAGCAGGCTGAAGGTTGCCTACCCCCAGTTTAGTCTGAAGCGGGCTCTCTGAGAAGAGTTCATGGCCACTTTGATCCTCTCTGATGGTTTTGCTTCTGCGCTGTACTAAGTCATGGCCTGGCTTATCCGGTGGTCTGAACCTGGGATCATGATTTAGCTCTAGTCAGACTAACCATGAGCTGTAACCAAGGTTTACTCTATGGCTTATGACTCAGAGTTTCTCTGAAAAAGCTAAACCATGAGCTGACTTAAAACGACATGCTAAGCCAAGCCACGTCTTAGCTCTGTGCAGTGCAGAAACAGAATGACCAGGGAGAAGTGTGCATGCACACGAAAGCTTATACCCAGAACGAACTCAGTTGGTCTCTAAGGCGCTACTGGACATTTTTTAAATTTTTAAATATATTTCGAGAGAGACTAAAGTTACTAATTTCTCTGGGAGGCTATACACTCATCCGTTCACACAAAGCCATGGTTTGGCTTAGCATGATGTGTGACTCATGCAAATATGAACAACTTGTACCTGTGGTGACAACTGCCAAGACCTGACTCCTGACATTTATTTGAAATGCACAATGCAGAACAGAAGGATACAGCTATAGCTATTTAATGTGCATTCAGAATAGTTTCCAAACTGAACCACTTATGCTGGCAGATCTAGAAACCATTGAATAAATATGCATGTTTAAGATTTAAATCTTCAACTTCAATGGATCTTGCACAGTACTGAAAATGCAGCAAAAAATTCCCATAGCATTTACATTTAAATACTGTAGTCACAATTATAAAAAGTTTGTTCAGCTTGCAATTATTACGCCTTTATCTCTAGTGAATTGGCATGTGCAAAATTTATACAATTTGTCTTCTGTGCTGACATACCAACTGCAACATGAAAGACACTCAGGCCAATAATTTTCGGGTGCTCCTACCTAATAATTTTCGGGTCCTCCTACCTAATGAGAATGAGTTTAGTTTCCCCCCTTCCACTAATTTACCCAATTATTTATCATTGAGCTGAAGAAGGAAACCAATGTGAAATTTGAAAATCTCCCCAATCAATCACACACAAAATCTTTTGCACTTTCTTTAAGCACAGCTTTAAATAGTTTCCATAAAATTAAAAAAGCATACTCCTCTGCTTGGATGGAGTCGACTGGAGCCACATAATTACTGGGAATGTATCCAGTTTCTCCTGTAGTCAAAGAACGGGCTTCCCACCAGTCTCCTTCCCTGAAAAACAAGAGGAAAAAAGCAGTAAGAGAATTCCCACTCTGAATTCATAGCTATTTACCATAAACTGTTATAGACTTAATTTGACGGAGTTCATTATACATAAAAAGAGAGAATTAAAGGAACAGGACAGAAAGAGTCAGAAAAGTGACAGAAGAGTCAAATGTGTATTGAAACTATTTATTGGTTTTTATTTTGCTACCGCTGCCTAGAAATTCCACTAGATGGAGATATTTTATCACACCCATAAATACTGTGGCTGGTGTCGTTTAATAGGGACTTCTCCAAGCAAAATAGAGAAAGGGATTGTTTTGGATTGCCGCATTTTGTACAGTTTGCCTCTCTGTTAATGAATGTGCCAGTATGAGCAGCTTCAGAAGCTCTAAAGTATATGTATCTACACCAGGGACTTTCCTTAATGGCAGCCCCCTGAGGTGCATTGTAAGAGGGTTTAGAACAGGGATGGGGGACCCGTGCCTCCTCCAGATTCTGTCGCATCTGGCCCAGTCAGCATGGTCACTGACTGGTCAGGGATGGTGGGAGTTATAGTCCAGCACCATCAGGAGAGGCACAAGCTCCCCCCCCCGCTTTAGAGGCATCTGTGTGGGCAGGACTCTGGAACAGGAATGTGAGAAAGAGGCTGTGTACACTTTACCGGCTTAAAGCACCGAGTCTCCCCCTCCCCGTAACTTGGATAAAGCTGGTATCAGAGGGAGAAATGCATCAAAATGTGGTATTTCAGGGAAAACCATGAAGGGACAGTTAGAGGATAGGTGTGGATTATGGTTAATTTTGTGTGTATCCCTCTTGCCAAACCAGTGGTAAGGAGTGCCCTGGATGCAGAGTAAATGGGAGTCTAAAAATTCTGTGGCATGAAAAATGGTATTGGGGCAACAATTATCTAAGGTTTATCTAACGATTATCTCCACAAGTAGGAGGCAGCTTCCCACCTCACACTTCTCCCTCCAACTTGTGGAGGGGGGATGGAGACAGCGATGGGGTAAGGGAAGAGCTAAGTAAGCACATCTGTACTCATCCTCTTTGCAGGTAGGATTTACACTAGAGCAGAATGCCTAAACACACACACACAAACACACACTTTGCTGTGCCCCAAGATTCTTGACAGCAGAGCACCTCAGACTCACCCATTGCAGTTAAGAATTTGTCATGGATTTGTTTATTATTCAATTATTACTTTCTTAGGCTTGCAGCAGAAGCACTTTGAAGCATAAAGGAAAGTGTACAATGTAAATATTTTGTTGGCTTTTTTCACTGCCAATTTAAAAGAAAAGGGTGTTTTCATTTATAAATCATAGCCCAAGTGACTGTGCTTTTATGTGCATAAAAGCTGTTCAGGTAGGCAGAATAATGAAGTATTCCTTGAAATTATTTCATCTTTTTACTTCACTCTTCCAGACATCACAATGATTTATTTGCAATAAATGGAAAACTATAGCTAAATACTATAACTAAACACCCCCATCGCTCAGCCCAGACACTGAGGTCCAGAGCCAAGGGCCTTCTGGCGGTTCCATCACTGCGAGAAGTGAGGTTACAGGGAACCAGGCAGAGGGCCTTTTCGCTCCTGCCCTGTGGAACGCCCTCCCATCAGTGTCATGGAAATAAACAACTATCTGACTTTTAGAAGACATCTGAAGGCAGCCCTGTTTAGGGAAGATTTTAATGTTTGAAGTTTTCTTCTGTTTTTAATGTTCTGTTGAAAGCAGCCCAGAGTGGCTGGGGAAACCCAGCAAGATGGGCGGGCTAGAAATAAATTATTATTATTATTATTATTATTATTATTATTATTATTATTATTATTATTATACCTTTGGTTTGCACATCACAGTAAACTACAGTTAGAAATACACGGTTTATGATGGTTTACCACAGTTATTTCCTACTGGTCATGCAGACCAAAGATATTTGGTGACAGTTTGTGCAGTGACGGCAAAAATTTACTTGGCTCTATGTTCTGCTACAAAAATCCATGAAGATGGTCACAACCTCATAATGCTCTTAATATTGTTTATAGTTTAAATGTGTTGTTTTAAAAACTTATCCAAACCAGAGCAATGTACAAGCATGGTCTGAAATAAACATTCTGCAAATTGCATCAGTATAAGCACTGACTTCTAAAAGGTCATATTTCCATTGCTAATTAATTTATTCCATCTTTCAGATTCAAGGACTAAAATCCAATTCAGTATTTAGCTGCGATCATGAAAGGTAGGACACAGTGGATCCTTGCTTGAGTGGGTGGAAGCCAATAAGCCAAGGGTTTCGGACAAGTGAGAAGCAGGACTGTCTCGAGTATCCTGCGTCTCTTCCTCCAGCTGTTTAGCTTACAGGCCCTGATGCTGTACTTCTCATGTCCACTTGCACCAGGAGCAGAAGTTGCTCTAAGTGTGAAGAGTTCACACAAGAGCTCCGCTTAATCAGAAAAGGCCCCTCTCTAGTCCAACATCCTGCTCTCTCAGTAGCCAAGCAGATGCTTACAGGAAGCTCACAAGCAAGACATTAGAGCAGCAGCATTCTTGCCACTTCTGATTCCCAGAAACTGGTACAGTCATACCTTGGAAGTCAAATGGAATCCGTTCCAGAAGTCTGTTCGACTTCCAAAATGTTTGGAAACCGAAGCGCAGCTTCTGATTGGCTGCAGGAAGCTCCTACAGCCAATCGGAAGCCATGGAAGCCCTGTCAGACATTTGGCTTCCAAAAATAGTTCGCAAACCAGAACAGTCACTTCCAGGTTAGCAGCTTTCGGAACTAAGCTGTTCGAAAACCAAGGTACAACTGCATTAGGAGTTATTCTGCCTCCAGTACTGGATGATGTACACAACCATCATGGTTAGTAGCCTTTAGTATCTTTATCCTCCATGAATTTGTCTTAATCCCCTTTGAAGCCATCCCTGTACATCTTTTGGGAGTGCTGCTGAAGGTACAAATCACTCAACAAATATTAATAAAGTCATGCGGTAACATAAAACTTACGAGCTGTTAAGTATCTGAAATTTTTCTCCTTTATGAAAACTTAAATCATCTTCTGTTCTTGCTTCATAATCATACAGAGCCACAAAAAGAGTTACACCTAAGAGAAATAAAACGGCAGTTTACAAATTTGCTACTGCACAATAGGGGTAGGGGAAAATAGATGGCCAACAAATTCTGCCTTTTTAAAAAAAATTACAGAATTTGGTTCAGAATTTGGTTTAAAATTTTTTTTTTGTTCCACTTACTTCACAAAGTATTATTTTTTAAAAACAAAAACTGTGCAAGACAGAGGACTATCGTTATTCCTGTACTGCAGATAAGGAGTGTGTGTGTCTAAGGAAGAGATAGCAGTGGCTTTCCAAAGGCCACCAGTTGAGTTCATGGGTCATACAGGTGATATCTGAACGAGGGAATTCACATCTCAGTCTCTCAACCATCATGCTACCCTGGATTGCACGTGAACTCAACAAAACTTTATTATTTATTTAAATGAGGTAAAAATAGGTTAGAGACTTTGAAATCTGTGTAGCTATTGCCTGTAAGAGCTCTGGCTTCCATGTACTCTGTGGGAAAGAGTTCAGCACAAACAGCAGTAGGCAATGTGAATCACAAGGTCACCTGTTACAGACTGCAAGTATGAATGTTGCATAAGTATGAGAGCAGCATGTAAATTACGAGTGCAAGAAGTGTATATACGTGAGTGCTGAGAATGAGCAGCATGAGGGGGCTCTGTGTGCACTGTGTGAGACAGTGAAAGGGGAATGGAGACAGAGAATATATTATACCCAAAGTCATATCTGACTTTGTGCAGGCCTCCATTTGTGTGCTCTGCTTACATTGTGAATTATTATTATATTGTGAATTGTGTCCCATATGAGCAAGAATAATTTCATGTCTTCAGATCAGAGGTGGGTGTTGCAAGAATGCAAATGATCCTCAATAAAAGACTGATTTTTTTGTTTTTGATTTTTGTACTGAAGAAACCTAATATGCTCTGAAAAAGATAAAGTTATTCTAAATGATATACCTGTGCCTCCTCTTGTTCGCAGTGTGCCTGTATGTGACGAGGAATTCACACCACCGAAGACGGTCAGCCCCTGTCCACCGGCTGTGGGGAAGTTGTTGTAGTTTGGAATGGAAGTCACACCAAAATTTGGGTAATGTTGAGGGGTGGGATCTGTCCCATAACGATAACCTGAACTCTGGTTTAAACTGCCATCCCTCTCGTCTGTCAGTTTTGTTGCTTCTTTATCCTTACATTGCACACAGCCCATTATCTAAAATCCTGCAGAAAATACAAACAAACAAACAAACAAACAAACAAAAACCTGTTTTCATTTTGATGTCTGATATACTTTACCAACATGATATGGCACATAAACAGTTAATTCTACCAATCAGCAAATGCAGAATTATTTTTGGGATACATCAGTATCAAGCAGCTAAAGGCAACATATCTCTTTTCTGGGACATGTCTAGGAAGCAACTTGTTGAACCTTCCATTGGGTGTTTGTGCTCCAACTGAGAAACATGGTTGGGCAATAAAGAAGTTTCCTTTACAAGGCAATGCCCCCCTTTTTGCATTTCTAAAGTGTGATTCAAACATGGCTTATGCCAGTCCTTTGTTTGCTGTGATGCGAACAGCAAAAAGACAGACTATGGACCAACACAGGATAAAGTCTCCTACAATTCATAAAAAAGCATCTTTGCACCCAATGATTTTAGCCTCTTGTTAACCGATCTCATAGGTATCTCTTCTGTAGTTCTCCTGTTAAAGTATTGACTTTAACAGGAGAACAGCCAGCAGTTGTGTTGGCTTTCTGAAGTCATCTCACATCCTTTCTGAAATCACTTCACATCACCACTTTGGAAAATACTGCTCATGAACCACTGAGCATTTGGTTTCTGATTCCATAGTCTCAACTTCTCCCACCCCATTACAAAAATTCCCCAACATTGAGCAAGCTGCAAGTAGAAAAGGCCACCAAGCTCTTCTGTCTGTTGTATTTGCTTTGACAAGAGATTTACTCATGCTCTAGCTGCCTGACCTGGGCAAACCCTAACCCCACACCAAGTGTTAGCTCAAGGTTCTGACCATCCTCAGCTAAGATTCTCTGGAGAGAGATGGATCCCATGGCTCCTCCAATAGTCCTCCTGCTCCACACCTCTATTCACCTATTCTCTGCTACACTTTGGGATGGTAATGGCAGCTGCTCACCCTCAATATAGCCAAGGAGCTGGCATCCATTTTTGAGATAGTTGCACTTTTATACTAGAGGCTGTTACCTCGGGGACAGCTGCTGGTTTATTGCACGTACAGTTCCTACATACATATACATGCTGCATTCAGAGTTTACACTGCTTCACTTTCCACACATAGCATGATTCAGAATATACCACTCATGGAAGAGATCCCAACAAAAGAAGAGTGGCAGATGAAGTTAATGGACTATGCCAAGTTGGCGAAACAAACCAGGAAAATTCGGAAGCAGCAGGACCAGACCTTTTTGAAAGACTAGAATAAATTTACATTGTATTTGAGAGACAATTGTGAACAACTGACATCGTTAGTAGGGCTACAAGAAGTTTTGTACGGTTAGCTATATCAATTATTATCAATATGATGTTTAAATGTTGTATTTAAGATTTGGATTTAAGGGTGGTAATAATAATAATAATAATAATAATAATAATAATAATAATAATAACAACAACAACAACAACAACAACAAAATGCAGTATCAGAGCATAATTAGGAAAACCATTAGTTGAGGAGGAGGGAAGTCTCAGGCCAAGATGGCAAAGCGGTCTTTATATATTATATGTAAGATGGATGTTTTGTCAAAAAATATTTATAAAATTCAATCAAAAAATTATATATATAAAAAACAGAATATACCACTCATATGTAAGAGCCATATGGGAAAAAATGGTGTGGTGTGGGTTTAACCCTCTATCCCTCCCCATGCAACCCCACCAGAAGATTCTAACGGGGACAAATGTGGCAGAATTTTGTATCATGCAACATACAGCCTTGCCGGGTGGGTGGGTGCTCTAAGCATCTCCAGGGGCCAATTATATCCCACTGGCTCCTAGAGGCCTCCACACAGGATTGGAGAATAGCTGCACACTGTGATTTCAAACTGCACATATTGGAAAGGGCAGAATATGCTTTGGAGATCGGAATCCCAAAATAAAACAAACCTCCAAAATGAAACAAAAAAACTTCTGCACCCACATTTGGGCATATGAATTTATGTGGAATTTCTCTGCCACTAGGTTTAGCCCCCATCTCTATTTAATAGTGCTTTATAGATATCTGAGCACTTTCACAATCTGAATTGAGCAAGGATATACTTTATTACAGAGGAAGGGGAGGATATGGCCCTAAATGTATTATTCACACGCTGAGCCAACAAAAAAGTGAATTATTAACTTCGAGGTGCCAAAAAGAAAAAAAAGGGAAGAAAGAAAGAGGAATAAAGCAGCTATTCAAGAAATGCAGGCCAACTAAACAAGTAACAGAAAACTAGGCCAGCAATGAATAGGTACACAGGCCTTCCAAACTGTAAAAAGAGAGAGACCCAAACGAAACAGATTTTTATAAGAGGTAATAGTGACATCAGTGCAACATATTTTAATGAATATATTTTATTCAGTTTCTCCTCTCTCTCTCTCTTTGCTGGCATGTATTTTCTTTGAGAGAGGTGGGGAGGAGCAGGCAGAAAAGTTTGATGGAGAGGTCATTTCCCTTTCTATTGTCCTCTTCAACTTGGCTCCAGTGCCTGGGCAGTGCACGTATAAAAGCTGCTTGATTGCAGGACTGTGTGAGATGTGACAGAGGGTGTAACCTACATGTTTCTTTTCAAGCCAAGACTTTGAAAAGCTGTCCATTCCTTCTTGAAGACACTAGCTATGGATGATATCATTAGTCGCCTAGTTAAGTTTCAGGAGGAAGTACAAGCACATTGCTGGACTTGATTCAAAAGGACTCCAGGGTTTTTGTAGATATTTTTAAATACATCCTCCATTCAGCAGTAGCACCACAGCTCTGAGCAACCAGAGGGCAAGAATCTATTTTCCGCTGTTATCACAAAGCATCTCAAATTCAAACCTGAGCTGAATGGAGGCATTCATGGTTTGGTAGAGCTGAAAACATGCATGCTCAGGACAAGCGGTGATGATATCATTCAACAAAATCTGGAAACTATTTGTGCCAGACCCCTTGGAGATTTATGTTCAACACCACAAGCGGTAAACAAGATTTTAATATGGTTCTGATGGATGATGTATTTCTTCCTCAAATGTTTGGATTGCTGGGTCATAGGACCGTTTCAAAGTTTGCCATTACCGTTACAATAATTTTAGCAGTTTAATCTTGATCCACTTTCCCAAAGCAGTATTAGGAATTTTCTGAAGAAAGCTAAACAAAGTTTACAGGAATAATGAAACTTCAAGTGATAGAGCACAAGTTTACCTTTCAAAATATTGTTCAATTGTACAGAATCAACAATTGTACACTCACCAATGTGTTAGTGAAGTTGCAACACTATACATCAGAAGTGGGGAGCCTGCCATACATTCTTACATGGGCTCCATTAAACTTGATAGGGCTTACTTCTGAGGTGTTATGTATAAGAGTCACTATAAGGCTGAATCCCATGAGTAAGCCCCACAGTGGGGCTTGATTTAGAGAAAACATGCACAAAATTATGCCAGAAGTGTCTTCCTTATGTATGAACTGTATGCATGGCTGTATTAAGTAAATATCTGTGGAAGGGATTGATAGTTAGGATCAATGACTCATCTAATTCTGTGAGGAACCATAAGAGTTACCTAGTTCAACCCCCCTGCAGTGCAAAAGTCTTTTGCCCAACGTGGGGCTCAAACCCATGACCATGAGATTGAGAGTCTCATGCTCGACTGACTGAGCTATCCCAGCTGTTGAGAAGTTTTGTACTGTTGATGTCAAGTTTATTAAACGTATCTTATGTCATTTGAAACAAGATGATCGTTTAACTGACATGTTCGTGCTGGAAGCTAGAGGAATATATTGTATTGAAGATAGAACAGCAGACAGAAAAGTGTCAGTTAAATTGTCACTGCAGTCTAGCATGGGGGGGGCGCTTTGCTTGGAGAGGTTTCTGGCTTTATACATATGCCGGGGTTACGTTCTGAGGCACTACACATTTAAGTGAAATTGCGTATATCAGGAACACCATTGAAAAAGCCTACAAACACCCTTTAAACCTCTGAAAACCCTTGAAAACCCCTTGAAAAAAACCAAATTCCACCAAATTCCACCACAATTACTCCTTCCAAACTGCCCTGTCCAAACTCCAACTCTCCACAAGACTCAAAAGTCAGTGCAAGGGCTCCTGAGATTGCACTTGCAAAGGCTTATGAGATTTTGCCCTTTTTGCATTCTTTTAGGGCCACTTTTGCACTTTTTTCTAGTCACCTCTGGGTTTGTCGTGACGTGCACATGTTTGTGGCTATGTGTCAAGCACACATTGAACGCACGTAAAACGGTTGTTGGCTGTATTGAGACTCAGTCATCAAAAGGGTGGTCAGTTTTAATTTGTCCATTAGTGGACATTCTACCGCGTCTTATTGACTCATAAGTCAGTAAGAGGATGGAATTTCACCCAAATTTTAGTGACTGCATGGAGAGTCTTGGCGGATGTAAATAAAAGGCCAGGTTTTGTATTGGGTGGGTAGAGCAGCTCTTGGAGCTGAAGGAGGGGTGGGATTTAGGAAGGGGCCACAGTGAGCTGGACTTAAGAGGCAGGCATATGAAAGGTCTGTCATATGTAGCCCTGAAGTGGACACAGGCACCTTGGAGGATGGACTGAACCTCCCATTGACTTTGGGGAACACACAGGATCCCGTGTCATGAACCCTGGGACTCCCTATGAGGAAGGGTACTCCTCAAAAGGGAAGAGCTCTCTGAATACCCCTAAACAGCAGCAACTGCGATTAGGTGGTGGGATGGAAAGACAGGCTATATTAGCCCTTTCTGTGAGCTTCCCAGTTGTGAAAAGCACAGGCCCTTAACTCTGTTCAGCCTGACTTCTTGTTCCTGCCTCCTACACTGAATGACCACTGCTAACCCCTTGCTTTTGAAATTTTGCCTACTTTTAGACTGCTTAATTTTGGCTTTGTCCCATGTCCCTGCTATTGGACCACATCCATTCTTGGCTTGCATCAATGTGCTTGACCTCAGCTTCTCCTCTGTGTTTTTGGATAGCCCTGATGCTACTACCAGATCAAGATAGGACAGGGTAATGAAGATTCAACCAGGAACTGATAATACTGGGGCAAAGAGCTGAAAGAGGTCTGCTAACAAGAGAAAAGGATTGTATGACAGCCCTCAAGGAAGAGCTACGGGTAAGTAATAGTTGGCTGTTGTGAACCTGATGATTGAGGGTTGAAGACCAAGGCTGCAATCTGTGAGCAGCCTGAAGGACTCCAGAATGAAAACCATGTTGGAGTCTCCACGTAAAGTCCTCTAGATGTATTAAGTTGTGTGTCAACTGGGGAAGGAGAGTGACAGGGTAATTGGCAAGGGTTCAGTTAGGGGATGGAAGTTTAATCTCATATTGTTACCTCCTTAAAGGGACGGTAATTCTGTTGCTTATACAGGGTCATTTATTCAAATCCTTGCACTCCTTCATGAACTTGGTTGCTGTGTATAATATGGCAGGTGTATAACAGATAAAAATATTAAAAATACAGCTTTGATTTTGGAACTTGTGTAAGCAGTATGTTTCAGAAGGGGAAAAACATTTTTTTAGACTCTTTTGATCTTGCTAAACGGGCTAGAACCCGTTAAATAATTTTTTGTAAACTCTTGCCCTTGCTTTCCTCCCACTCACTGTGGTCATCAGTTTTGCATGGAATAGACAAGAGCTGCCAAATACACAGAGTCCAGCTTAGCAGAATCCTTGCTACAATGCTAAACACTGTGCTGTTTTCATTGGGTATTGGTGCCTCCAAAGGAGGTGATTCTCAAATCTTTCCAGGCACCCACCTCACCTCCTGTAATGTGTGCAATGTTGTGTGAAAGCAGTCACCTAAAGGAAAAGCGCACATAAAACATTCTGTTCATGTAAATTATACTGTCAGCTGTTCCATATGCTCATAACTCTCCAGCTATTGAGCAGCTCTATTCACACAGCACAGCCCCTAACAGAGACAACACAGTTAGAAACACAAAACTAGAGCTCCAAATGCAATGCAGAACAGAACACTGGACAGGTATACCCAGTTGCCGACTACGCATTAAGTCACATTCAACTACAATGCAGAACACATTAAGGAATTAAATGGCAAAAGTGAGCAAAAACCTTAAAAATAGGTTGAGTCACACTTATTCGTTATGTGCTCAAGGAGCCAAGTATTATAGGTAATTGTTATCCATTTTAGAGATGGAAATAGTGAGGCAGAGACAACTTGCATAAGCAAGGCTTTGAGCACTCAGACACAAGCCATTGGCCTGCCTGGTGACCAATACAGGGGAATTAATAAATGGACCTCTAAAGTGTTTTTTTTAATCTTTACTTTTTGATTTTTTAAAATCTGCACAGAGCTCCAAGTCTAACCAGAGCAGCAGTACTAGAGTGGTAATTATCTGCCTTCACTATTTTACCCAGACTAAATCATTTCCTCACACTGTTATAATTTTAAAAGGCACAATTCCCTTAGCATCAGGCATCCTTTTTTAGTTCAATATTTTAAAACATTCTGAGCAGTTTATCCCAAATAAGATTTCTAACTCCATTGTCTGCACATCCTGCTTTCTGTAGGATCATCCCCCTCTCCCTCCAATTCTCTAATAAAAAATGAGTCACAGAGAAAACAGCGTGAGGTAGGTATTGCAGGCTTTCGACTCCTCTTGGATGAATAAGTGCCTTGCCTGCTTCATCATGCCTTTAAATCAGAGTGTACTCTTAATATATATATATTCCTATCATTTTCTGCTTAGCCCAGAATGTAGAGAGGCATCCTAGTGGAATGTGACAGAAAGATAAATTCATGTCAATTCTGCCTTCTATTCACAGGGACCTCATTCCATTTTTAATGCAAAGTATTTTATTCCTTGACCCAGTGGGAAGAAGCATCTGAAATCACTAATACTTGACAAAGTCCAGACAGGTATAACAGCAAACAACATTCCAGGCAATATTGTGGTGTTTCCTGCTTATTTTCCATGATGGAAATAAAAAAGAAAAGTGAGAAGAGGAAGGAGAAAAGTCCTTCACAAAGGAATGCTGATCTCAAAGTCATGTGGTCTTTTCTGCTGCATAGAGATGGGAAAATGAGGCGGAAATTAAGTGACTTGCCAAAGTGTAAGGTGTGATCCAGAACCAAGCAAGAGCATAATGTGGCAAGTGGGAGGTATGCCTGTTTAATTATGTCAGTAGTATAACATCTGTGTTGCTAATGCCAGATTTCTTTACCGGGAAGGGATAGGCCCTGCTTTAATTAGGACCTATTACCCAATACTTTTAATTCTCTTTCTTCAGTGATAAACAAATTTTTATTTCAACAGTTTTCATACTAACACTAGGATTTATTTATTTTTTTAAAAATACTATTTTGTAACACTTTTGTTACCTTGGGAACTGAGGCAGTTTCAGCAGCTTGTTTGCGCAGTTCAGCTGGGAATTGGGAAGGTTGTTCCTCCTTTCCAGCTGAGAAAGCCCCAGTGCTCCCCCCGCTCACGGGTGAGTGGGCAACCACCAACCATGCACCCTTCAGCTAAGCAGCTTAACGGAGCCCCCATTCTTCCGCTGGCTCATGGGAGACAGCCCTGGGCTGGGAGCTCCTTTAACTGCTCAGCTGAGGTAAGGACAGCTGCACACTCCTCAGTTGAGCATTTTAAAGATGCAAAGGGAGGAACAAGCTATACCAGCGCCTCATACTGGTTATATCGCCCAGGCCTAGTATGTAAGAGAAATGGCACTGTACGCCTCACAGATCATTTGCCTGTTTCTTCTTTCTGTCTTAATGACCTAGCACCCCAAGAGCAAAATGGCTGAGAGATGTATATGCAGTCAGTCTCACATGATTATGGTATTCTCCAATTCTCATGCAGCTGGGAGGAGCCTTTGGTCAGTTATATGCACATAGCTCAGCTTTGGAGTCCATTATAGTTTCTGCTTATAGCATGCTTATTCCAGGACAGCTGCTACTCACCTCTACCTGCTATAGAAATGGCACATGAAAAGATGTCCTTGTTGCCCACTGAAGACAATTTCCTGGCATTTGTCAAGGAGGAACACAGACAACAAAAAGATGACTTATCTACTGTACCATGTCAAGTATGCCCTTTCTTGTTTTCTTTTCTGCTTCTCTCAGTTGCTACTTTCCATATCTATGTTACATGGAACAAATTTATGGTTATATTGTGCCATTTCACAGCATTGATTCAGCCCCCAATTGGCACTGATGTTTACAGCCAGTAAGGACACAGCAAGACAACAGCAATGTTACAATTATGGATGTGTTGCCTTTGCTCTGGTGGTGAGGGGGTGGGAAGAAGGACACACACTAGAAATAAACCCACATGATCACCTTTTCCTGTGAACAAAACTGCCCCTCTCCAGAACAAATGCTGTAGCTTATGAGCTATCTTTCATTTTATATGTACAGATAAGCCTCACAGAAAGAAGCTGATGGAAGGAAACTGAAGAAACCAAGTAGAGCACTCCATGGGATGAAAATCCACTATTCTGGGTGATGCAGTAATCAAGAAGAAGAAGAATTATCTTGCAGACCATCATCAAAAGCCATCTTCTTTCTTTTGGCATTCTGAGAACCATTGAGGTACTTTAAAAAACAACAACTCACCAAAAACAACCTTAGGATATTTTCACCACTAGCTGAAAAGGAACAGGAAAGTCAGTGTTCCATCTGGACAGCAGTAGCAAAAACTGACTTCACTTGCTGTGCTTGTTTAAGGAACAGTCGCTGTGGTGGAACTGGCAGGGTGCCCATGAGTCAGGGGGTCACCTGGCAAATCCACAAGAAAACACATTAGCACAAAGTGGCTGTTTGAGCAGGCGTAATCAAAAACTCTCCAATGCAGGAAATGAAAGAGAAGGAGGCTCACCTCCAAGCTCCCAACAAAAGGCCACTTTGCCAACTCTTCCCATTTTGAACAGAGTTTCATTGCCAGATAATTCTATGAGTGTTAGGGCCTCCTTTTTTTGTTTTGTTTTGTTAACAGTGAATTCTTTTTCCATTCTCTTTGCTTGTACCAGTTTCAGTCAAGGAAAAGAGCAGTGTTCAGTTGGAAGGAGAGTAATTTCAGCAAACTTGTTTAAGCAAGTACCACTGAAATCCATCTGCAAGACAGGCAGATTCTGTCATTTCCCCAGAAATCTATTTATATTTTATAAAAAGAACTTATGCAACATTTATATCATGGAGCACTAATTAGTATAAGCTGCTTCTTTGAAGCAGAAATATATAAATTGTAAAGATCTATTACTGTATTTTTTTTTCAAATTCATACTGTTATTAAGTTATGCCCTTAGTTTTAGAAGCTCACTTTGATTTGCCCAATCATATTTATTGTGCACTAAAAGTTTAATGGAAGATCCAAAAGATACACCTTTGTACCCTTTCACACTGCTTTCACAAAAGTTTAAAGCTTTTAGTACTCTTTAAAAGGAAGGGGATTATCTTGGTCACTTTTTTTCACGTATTCCCCCCATGAAGATACTAAGAACGGGGAGGAAATGACACTGTGAGCCTCTCTGCGCAGTCTCATTACTTCTCTGTAAAAAATACAGCTGCTCCACATGATTCCTTACCACTAACTCTCAACTATTTACATTTATATGCCACTCTTAGTTACCAAAGTAGCTTACAACAGATTATAAACAAAAGCAAATCACTGACACATTATAATAGACTACAATAAAACAAGTGAGAGACAAAATACAAAACCAGAAAAATTGCAAATGCCTGGTAAAAATAAGGCTTTAAGTGCCCTTCTAAACAGTCAATAGTCATTTCCATGGGGCATATAGCAGATCCAGGATAGGACTTCTTTGGGAAAATGTTATCTAGGGGCCATCATGACAAGCATCCATCAAGTGCTTGTGTTAGGGAACAGCAATCCCCTTTACTCTATGCATCGGTTAAGAGAGTGGAGGAGGAGGAGTTGATGTAGAAGGAGGAGTGATAGAACAATTAGCAACGAGGAATACATAGTACTAGCAGTACACTTGTGCTATTTGGCTTTTCCATTCACTTACAGTACATGTGTTCAGATCATGTTTTCATCATTTGGTCAACTAACTCATCAGTCGGATTAGAAAGATGCCCGCAATTAACTGAACTGAAGGTTTTGTTTTTTAAAACTGTTTTAAACTTAAGCACCTACAAAAACCAGAGCTGATAAGTGCCATAGTGTCACAGGGGAACTTCTTTACCTCAGAAGTAGATGCCTGTTTCAACACGTGCAGCAAAATATATACACCTGAAAGGTCTAAAAGAGTAATCTTGTCATACGTTAGTTACTTGGTACTCCAACTGCTACTAAGTACTATAACGAAAGCATTTTGTCAACATTTTATAGGATATAGCTTCTAAGGACTTTACCCAGCTATGTTTCCTTCAGGCAGCATTATAATAACGAAATATTTGAAGCTCCAGTGGCCTATTTGGATGTGTATGAATATGTAGTAAAACGTACTTCACCCTGCAGATAATTCTCCTGAAACTCAATTCACTGTTATGAGCTTAAAGACGAAAATGACTTGTAACAATTAACTGGCTCCATTTTAAACTCTAGGGAGCAAGTAAGTTTAGGAAAAGAGGAACTGTTTAAACCTCTTTGATCTGAATCTTTGTCTAGAATGTAAAAAAAAATTAAGGAAAAGATTAACATTATCTTTATGTATTATGATATAATATGCACAAATGTATCCTTTTGAATACATTTTAAAGTACAAGCTTTGTTGGTTTTTGTTCTCTGCAATTGTTGAGGCTACATTGCAAAAAGAAGCAAGAAAAAGAAAAAAGATAAGCGTCTTTGGTGGTTTTTTTTTGGGGGGGGGGTAATTTCTCAGCATGCTGGAATTCCAAAGAAACTGGACTTTTTATCATAGAAACATTGGGAAGGAAATACCATAGGAATAGCTCCATGTTAAATATGTAAAAATTGTTAAATAAGCAGAAGCATTTACATGCTGGTGACAGCAGATGGACAAGTCTATTGCCAGTAGTGAAAAAAACAGGACAGGGAATAGGGAATGTTTCCCTAAATGACATTTAGAAACTTGGAGAGATTTCAGTCCACGTAGAACAGGGGCACAAAACCTGGTTTTAGCAAGGATCATATTGTGGAAATAAACCATTCATTCATTCATTCATTCATTCTTTCACCACCTTTTTTCCCTGGTGGAATTTAAGGTGGCTTACAAAAAAAGAAGAATCGCTAAAAACACAGAGAAAAAAAATCATCAAAAACAATCAAATATTAATAGAATTAAAACTATATAGATATATAAAATCTGTTTAAAACATACAAATAATTACAATGAAAACAGGACTGCACCAGCCCTTTCATCAAAAGCAGTTAGTTCCCCAAAGTCTGCTGAAAGAAGACAGTTTTCACCTGCCGGTGGAAGGACAATGAGTCCAGTCTAGCTTCTCCAAGGAGAAAGTTTCAGAGTCTGAGAGCAGCCACCGAGAAAGCCCTTTCCTGTGTCCCCACTAAGTGGACCTCTGAGAGAAGGGCCTCCTCTGAAGATCTCAAAACCCAGACAGGTTCGTATGAGGAAATACGGTCTTTCAGATACCTTGGGCCTAAGCCATGTAAGGGCTTTATAGGTCATAACAAGCACTTTGAATTGTGCCCAGAAACAGACAGATAATTAGTGGAGCTTTTTCTAATACAGTGGTACCTCGGGTTAAGTACTTAATTTGTTCCGGAGGTCCGTACTTAACCTGAAACTATTCTTAACCTGAAGCACCACTTTAGCTATTGGGGCCTCCTGCTGCTGCAGCACCTCCGGAGCCCGATTTCTGTTCTCATCCTGAAGCAAAGTTCTTAACCTGAAGCACTATTTCTGGGTTAGCGGAGTCTGTAACCTGAAGCATATGTAACCTGAAGCGTATGTAACCCAAGGTACCACTGTAAGGGAGTTGTCTGCTCCCTGTAACCAGCCCCAGTCAGCAATCTGGCTGCAGCTCTTTGAGCCAGTTGAAGTTTGTGAGTGCTTTTCAAAGGAAGCTCCATGTAGAGCATGTTGCAGGGGCCATTGCTTTACTAGTCTTAAACATCATTGGTTGTGCTACATAACCTGCGAAGAATGCAAAGTTAAAGCTTTGGCAGAGTTGGACTTAAGTGCATGTCTGATTTTATCAGGTGGGATAGAAATTGCAAGCTTGAAGAACTCTTGAAGGAAGGGCCTTTTGTTATAGGAGTCACCCTCTCTGGCAATCCGTCCGTCAGCATGTGCATTTAGTGAGCTCCAAGGACACAGTGCAGGCTTTTGTGCTCCTTTATGTGGGACCACGGCCAGGGGCTTTAGTCCCATCAATGAGTGTATGGGTGGGTAGTGGCTGAGCTGGAAAGAGGGGAGTTGTTTGGCCCATGGCAGCTGCTGTCTTTAGCTCATTTTGATTCCTGGAAAAAATCCCAGGCAGCACAGTGCAAGGAGCAGCAACTATAAACTCTATTAAAAGAAAGGAAGAAAAAAACCCTGAGTAAGTGGAAATGTACTTTATCTAGAAGCTCAACCACATATTTCAGCTTCTAGGGTTAAATGAGGTATAATGTCAGCTGTCTAAAGGTTTATTTGCTAATAGAATTTTCTATATGGATTGGCTGAACCTCCAAGAAAATGTAATTTGGAATTTCACCCCCCCTTCCTATTATCCAATATATATTACTCTTACAATTTCTTAATTTACCTGGATTTTTATGCAAGGAGGCAGCATGGGCACCGATATTTTGGATTTACAAATCGTTTTATAAACAGATACTTTTTGCCCCTTAAGAGGGTCTCCCAAGTGGCTCCCATACATAGTAAGAATAACAGCTGTACTATAGACGCTCAAAAGCATACTAATAACTAAATGAATCCAAAAATAGCCTGAGACTGGCCCTTGCATTATGCCTGTGGTGCATTAGTGGCAGCAGCACTGATCCTTCCTACACTGCCAGGGATATGCACCATACATTTAAAGCACCCCCTGAATCCTGGCACTTGTAGTTTATCCCTCACAGAACTGCAAGCCTGAGCACCCTTAACAAACTACAGGTCCCAGGATTCTTTTTTTGGGGGGTGGGGGAAAATGTGGCTTAAATGTATGGTGTGTGCACAGCCCATGTGGGAAGAGTATTCTTCCTATGCTTGGGAGTGAGTCCCTGAGTGAACTCCTGCTGCATGGTCATGGGATTCCCATGTCACCTGACTGCATGGGAAGGAATGGGGCTGCTGCAACTCCTACGGTGCCAGAGTAATGCAAGAGAAGCCAGCTCTGGTGCCATCCTTTTTCTTTTCTTTTTTATTAAAGATTTTCTTGTTTTATAGAAGTATGTGTAATGTCTCTCGTATTTTTTCCATGTAACGTTTTTACAAATCAGTTTCATTTGTTGTGATATTAGGGGGGGGAGGGGGTGAAGATGGGTGGGGGTGAGGTCGGGTGGCGATGTTTCTATTTTGCTTAATGTATGTAGGGTTTGGTGTCAGCCTTGGTCGTGCTGTTCATTTGTGTTTCTTTGGTGGTGAGAGAGGTTGGGGTTGGCCTAGGGTGTGGTTGTTTGTTTGTGATTGCCCTGGTACCATCCTGAGTAATCCATTCACACACCCATCAGCTGGTTATTTTGCTCAATTTTGCATATCTTTCTGCATTCCAGGAGCAGAACCTACCAAAATGTATTCTACAGCAAAAAATCAACCAATCATAGAATCAGAGTTGGAAGGGACACCAAGGGTCATGTAGTCCAAACTCTGCATTACACATTTCTTTAATCAAGGCACAAATGATACCCCTTCTTACCTTTCGGTTAGTGTTTATATGGATTAAAGCCTGCATTTTACCACTGCAACAAGAGCTAGGTTATCCACCTAGTAAAACTAATTCGTATTAATGTCTACTTTAATGTCTTAAGGCTTTAAACACGTTCAATTTTAATAGTGACCTATCAATACATATCTCATTGCTTTGCATGGCTTCAAAGAATCACAGGAACTATACTTTGTTAAGGGTATTGGGAATTGTAGCTCCATGACAGGGAAACTACAAGTCCCAGGATTCTTTCAGGAAACTAACGTGTTTTAAATGTACATTGGATGTGCTTTAAATGTTTGGTGTGGATCTTCCCTTAGTAATTTTAATCACATATTCAGTTAAAAATGTATAAAACAATGGATTACTGAAAGTTGCAAAGAAAAACAAATTACAAATGGCAGCTGTGTGTATACACACATTCCCAACATAACTTCTAAGATTTCTTTACACTTGCTATGGTGGTTTTTTTATAACTCTCATGTCATGTTTAAACAAAATTCAAATGACTAAGAAATGCAGTATGTTTCTGCTGTTCAGCTCCTTCAGAACTGTAAGTGCAAGCACTTAAGAGAAATCAGTGGTTCTGGTCTCTGTTTTTTCCACTGCATGTTGCAAAAACTTTACTCACTTTTTCCTTATAACTGCTTATTATTAATAGATGGCATGTGGGAGCTATTGCCCACATTGGTTGTTATCAGCAACTGAGTACAAAATGCTACCTAAGCAGCAACTAGACTTTTTACCCATATTTATGAACTCTCAAGGTGCCCATGAACTGGGTCAAACAGTTTTCCATCTTTGCCTATTATGAAAAATTATGAATTGTTGATGTGATTCAAGGTACTCACTAAGAGCTCATCCAGACTTCTGTTTGTCCCTTGATTTCCAGTTACAGGTCTGAAAAGTTCTTTCGTCTTGCCACTTTTCCTGGGAAAACAAATTGCCAATCAGGTTTTCTGCAGACTGACGTTTGTTCCAATTCAGCAGTAAAGAGCAGGTATTCCTGGGGAAAGCGGCCGGAAAAAACTAAAACCTGTCAGACACATGACTAGAAATCAAGGGAGAAACAGAAGAAATCATGGAACAAACAGAAGTGTGGATGAGCCAGCACAAGACAGAAGAAACTGTCAGAAATGTGTACTTTGGCCTGTACACAAACAAAAGTAAATTTCTGAAACTGAATTATCCTTTGCTCAGCTAACTTGCCTTCGGTCCAAAATTTCCAGGGCAGTTTGTATTAAGGACAGTTTGGATTTGGGGAGTCTGCTTCTCAGAATATGTATACGTACACGTACACACACACACACACACACACACACACGGTCTGCATGTATTCAATCTGCTAAATTCAATCTGCCTTCTTAACAGTAATTAAAGCATTAATAGGATTGCTCAGTAGATTAATTCATTAAGTTTAGATTTAGAAGGTAGAGTCTTAGCCAGATCTTAATCAGATTTGTCACCACCGTGCTTAAGATAGTTTCCCAAATAATACATTGTTTGTATGTCAAATACCGGTAATCTTAATTGTAACATAGTTTTTATTCATCATCCATCTTTAAACTGTTTAACATGGTTGCATTGAGATATATCTTTGTCTATATTAGGGCATATGTCATGCAACAATTACATAAAATTAAAAATAAAGCAATAATAAAGACTCAGATAAACATTTCTGAATATATTAACAAACTTGTGTCAAAGTATATAGCTCAGTCAGTAGAGCATGAGACTCTTATCATCTAATACTATAAACAAATTAAAACCTTAAAAACTTCACACAACATTACACACACACACACACACACACACACACACACTTACTTCAGAATGCACAGGACCAGAGTCAAGGAATAACAGATAATCAGTTATATTCACTACATTCAAAGACTTCTAAGCAATTGGGTCTTTTTCTTATCAGTGCAATTGTTGGGGGGACAAATGCAGCTCTACCTATAGAGGGTTCCACACTGGGGGTGACATCTAAAAGAAGACCATATCTCTTGCCATTGTGAAACAGGCCATGAGCAGGGCCAACACCACTGCTTTTAGCGTATGAGCTGGCAGTATTGGAGAAGGTGATTCTCCAGTCACCTGTGGTTCAAACTATCCAATGCTTCAAATACTAACACCTTGAATAGAACCCAGTGCCTCACAGGTAACTAGTGCAATACTTTCACAATTAGTGCTATAGTCCAACAGCTGAACAGCCACATTCTGCACTTGCAGCAGCATCCAGACCAGTTTCAAGGGCAGTCCCATGTACAGTATGCATTGCAGTAGCATAGTCACAAGGTTACCCAGGCATAGATTTCTGAAGTTAGACTATCCTGGTCCAAAAACAACCATAGCATGTTTCTGCACGGCATCTCCTAATTCCGATGGAACTGAGAGACACAGTCAAGTAGTATCAGCATACTGATGACACTGTGCTGCAAATCTTCAGATGACACCTCTCAATGTCATCATACAGATGTTAAATGTCATGGGGGAGAGAATAGAACCCAGTGGGATCCAATAGCACAAGTGCTAGGGACCAAGCAGATGTTCACGAATGCTATTTTCTAGTAGCAGTCCTACAGGAAAGAATGAAACAACTGTAACATGGTGCCGCTGACTCCCAATCCACAGAGCTGCTTCAGCAAGATAAGGTATCATCTTCTCCCCAAAATGCAGTCTTCATTCTTCACCTTAATGTGCACATTCAAAATTGACTTTAGTTAAGCTGTTACATTTTACAGAGCTGGACAGCAGCTTCTCTACAAAGTCATAGATAGAGAGATAGACACACACACACACACAAACTTATATTCCCATACTAACCCCCTCTCCCAAAAAAGCAGAGAGGGAGAGTAGGAGAGAGAGAGCGAGACATGAAGAAAGAAAGAAAGAAAGAAAGAAAGAAAGAAAGAAAGAAAGAGAGATAAAGGTGGAAATTAATTTTATCCATTCCTGTTAATATTTCTGTAAACGTTTTCTCATCTTTAGAATAGTTTTCTTGAAGCATAACAAACAATACTCTCGCTTTGTTTGTAGCTATTCTGTTTTAAATGCTTTTAATCACTGCGGCAAGAAAAAGTAAACAGAAGAGTGTTCAGCACCCCTCATCATCTCAGTAGCCTATTTTCTGCATGGGCAGCTTTGTCCTTTAGTTTCTTCAGCATAGAACCTAATCATGTCGTCCCTAATTGTAAGTGATACATACTCGTACATCTGTTTTCTCTGTAGAGCCTTTTAGAATTCTCTGAAGGGCACAGGAAGGATGTGGGCTCCTTTTTAGATTCAAATGAGGCAAATTAGCCTTACATTGGGTGCCACAAAGTAATGCCTATGTTACATTTAAGCGTGAGAAAGCGGAAGGAAACACACCACACACCATTCCTATGTAGGTTAACAACTTTGCCAAAGTTCACTTTGCCTTCCCGCTCAAACTGATTTTAAAACCTCTGAGGTTTCTTTCTTTCTTTCCTCAAGGTAAGGAACGGTTGCCAAAGAGACACAGAGGAAAGTAAGAAAAAAGTGCAATAATTATGCAACAAAGAAAGTTAACTATCGTTTCACCTGTAGATATTTTTACATGCATTTACATGCATCAACAGTTCTGAAAATGCACAGAACCTATTTAAATGCAGTGCTCTTGAAACAATTCCACACACTTGGGAATTGAATGGCATTTCATCTGTCCTTGTTGTGAACCCACGTGGTTTCACTTCAGCCCTAGTATTGCATCTCTGTAGGAAGCAAGGTAAGGCTGGGAGAGGGTCACAGCCCAATGAAC
Source organism: Podarcis melisellensis (assembly GCF_964234715.1). Lineage (NCBI taxonomy): Eukaryota > Metazoa > Chordata > Lepidosauria > Squamata > Lacertidae > Podarcis > Podarcis melisellensis. The sequence continues at coordinate 70,328,635 of NC_138530.1, read as the reverse complement.
TGCAAGATTCAGGGGTAAAACACATAATAACTGTATTTCACAAAGTCAGACAAATGGTGCATATCACCTGCTATTGTAAATCTTCAGTGGCAGGGTTGTCCCATGGCCTCAGGCAGAGATCATTTTCAGTCTTGCTACCAGAAATGGCCAGAACAGAAGATGAACCTTACACATGCAAAAGCACCCATCCCATTGAGGCGCTGCAGTGGATCTTGCTCTTCTCCCGCACGTTGCTACAAAAATTGATTTTTTTAGTGACAATGGCCTGATTCACATGCCACAGCAAGCCAAACCTTTGCTTAGTATGACCACATGAGCCTGCAGGCTTCCAGAGGAGAATGTGGCAATGGCAAATAATAAGCTGGAAAACCATAGTGCAAGCCTTTGATACAGCTCATGATTAGTCTGGAGAGAGTGGTTTCAGACAACATGCCAAGCCATACCTTAATGCATGAGCACTAAGCTGCCACTGTGGTTAGTAACTGTGAGAAATGGATGCTGGACTAGATGGGCCTTTGCCCTGATCCAGCAGACTCTTCTTATGTTCACAGGAGTAGAATGAACAGGGAGGAGCAGATTAGCTGAACCTCCTCTCCTGGAGTCTACATACCCACACATTCATGCTAAGCCATGATTTGGAAAACTACTCGAGAAATGGGATTTGGAGATAACTAAATTTGGAATTCCTGGGTACTATATAATTTCCAGACCTTGTGATGAACATGCAATGCTTAGTGAACACGCAACTGCTATGTAAAAGTATGCCATTCATTTGGTATAAGAAGAACTTGCTATTTAAAACGAAAGTGACTTTCTAATTTAGCGGGTTCAGATTACCAGGCACAAAGGGTGAGTCCAATTAATCAAATTTCAAGGCCAAGAGTTATCTGCTCCGCTTGTCTCCTCCTGTTTTCCCAAAGTAGAGCAGGTTTCAGTCACAAATTTTACACTAAATACTGGCACTTCCATATTACTATTGCCTTACACTGGCAGTTAGCAGAGGAGCACATATAGCCATGCTGTACCTCAGGCACAGCAGGATTTCTCAGAGCTCATTGTAAGTTTTTTTATAAAATTAAATTTGAGAATTTCCCAACTTCAAAGCGTGAAATGCGATGACTGATAAAAGTAGCGAGGAGAAGAAATGAGTCTGAGGAGAACAGCACAGTTTCAGATTAAATGCAACTAGTCGTCCAAGCAAGTTAGAAAAAAATAAATCATGTGAAGTTAATAGGTATGTATCTTGGTAATTAAGCCTTAATTTAAAATTATCTTTCTTCAAATACTTCTCTAGGCAAGAACCCTATAATTATGCCTGCATATATATATATGCATGTCATAATAAAATGCCAGCCATATGATTTTCACATACATTTAACTTTAACAATTATTTATGAAAATGGGAATAGGAAAGGCATATATTGGTGCACAGGATTTCCCAACAGGACTAAAAAGGTCAGAGTGAGAGTAAGTGTAAACTTTCTCTTTCTCTGTGTGTACACAATGTATGCAAGGTTCTCTTTTCCCCAAAGTCAAAGGTTCCTCTCAGTGAATTGGGTTAGACAGAATCAGGGGTGAGGTGGCAGTTACTGCCAAGTTCATTCCATTGAATAGGAGACATTCACTCATACAACTTTGGGGTGTGGGAGCTCCGAGTACCCAATGTTTGGGGTAAGAGTCAAGTTGTGTCCCACAACAATTGTATTCCATTTTCTTTGTGCCGTTTGAACATAGCTCTTATTAAAAACTATCTCTTCCAGCACAGGTAGTTTAACGGTGGTGAAGATGACATGTGCAGGAGGTACAAATGGAGCAGAGACATGTGCCCAGGGGTTCAGAAGGAAAACGTGACGGGGAGCATGAAACCATCAGGTCTCAACTCAAAGCCTGTCTCAGAAAGAAGGAGTGGGCAAATTGTAGAAAGGTAGTTAAGAAGCCGAGTACCACAGTGGAAGGGCAGCTAGTAGTAATATAATTTATTTATACCCCGCCCATCTGGCTGGGTTTCCCCAGCCACTATGGGTGGCTCCCAACAGAATTAAAAGCACAATAAAACACCAAACATTAAAAACCTCCCTGAACAGGTAGGATCAATTATACGTGCTGAGCAGAGAGAAAAATGGTAGTAAGAGATAAGCAAGGTATGAGTGCATCTAAAGAACAATGTTTATGCAATTTAATCACATTTCAACTAGGAAGTGCCCGTATCCTCCAGTAACTCTAGGCATTCATTCTTCTTAACAATGAATCCCTTAGCCCTACTACACTTGTTTGTGAGGTACGATTTCCTGCTGTGTTCCATGATACAGTGGTACCTTGGGTTACAGACGCCGCAAACCCAGAAATAGTACCTCAGGTTAAGAACTTTGCTTCAGGATGAGAATAGAAATTGCGCTGCAGCGGCACGGTGGCAGCGGGAGGCCCCATTAGCTAAAGTGGTACCTCAGGTTAAGAACAGTTTCAGGTTAAGAACAGACCTCCAGAACGAATTAATTTCTTAACCTGAGGTACCACTGTATAGTTATAACCCCCTATCCCTCTTCATTACCAACAGGCATTAAGTACTCATTGCCCCATCTGTTGTGCATTCTACAATTTCCAGATTATTCAAGGATTCATATTCATGAATTTAGATTTCCTCTATAACCTTTAGAATAAGAACCAATCTATGTAATTAGCACATTAATTACAGCTTAATCAGTGATGACATGCACAGTGATGACTCAGTGATGACATGCACAATGACCTTACCTCTTGAATTAAATACTTCATAATGCTTGTTCATAGCACCCCACATATAATCTCAATAGCTACTAGTTTATATTAAAGCAGTTTTCCTTTATGTTCCACATTCATGAGATAGTGCATACATGTACATAAGGCATAGCAATAAACCTAATGTAGCAATACCAGCAAACTTAAAATGCTGATTTGCAAAGTGAATTGTATCCTAATAGCCAATAATGACATATAATATATAATAAAATTTATAATATACTTTAAAATAGCCCCCCAATGATAAGCTCTTTCAAGGTGGGATCAGAACCCCAAAATCACCACCTAATTAAAACCCCTAAGTATCACACACCTCATTTCAGGGGGAAAGTTCTTATTAGAGAACATTCAGCACAGCCTTTTCTCATCAAAAGAATAGAGTTCTCAAAATATTTGGAAACATTTTGGTAAGCAATACAACTTTCATTTTTAAAAGGTGTACTCAATTTTATCTTGAGAGAGGCAGATAACAACAACAGATATTGGTTCAGCTTTTGTGGCTGGAAGTTAACATTATTAAGTCAACTTGTGTAGGACAGGACAGCTTGTATCTGAAATTGAGTGTAAATGGCTATCAGATTTTGAAGAGCTGGAATCACTGCATCAAGCTCATCAATTTTGTTAACAGTTAAACCAAATAGTTTTAATCAGATTTTGAATAAATGTGCAATTACTTTTGGGGAAAGAAACTTTCATTTTTAAAACAAAATATTATCAAGGAACTAGAACAGAATCTAAATCAAGACAAAATATGAAAAAACAGAATGAATCACTTAACACACAAACACACACTATATTCTCAAAGCTGTTTGGGTTGTGAAAAGACTAGGAAAACCTGGTATGACCTTTTTCCAATGCCAGTGGCATTTAATTTAATTGATTATCTGCATATTCTGAGTAACAATCATGCTAATTACCCATGGGGTTTAAAGCAATCAAAGTACTGATGAGAAAACAGAGTGGCACATGTGTCTGCGTACAGGCAGCCTGTGTTGATATTTAAATGCAGATCCTCTATAGTACAGTTGTCTTGAACAGAGGAGCCATGTCTGCAGCTGTCACATCAGCTGACAAGGGATCATTACTGCTATTTACATACAGCTGACAATTAAATAAATTTCCTATAGAAGCAGAGCAAACATTGACACTTATGTGAAAAATACCTTTTTTCTGAAGGTATTTCACATTCTTGTGCACAGAAGAAAACAGTGCCAGCTCTGTAAAAGTTCATCTGCATACTTTGCTGAACCTGAAATAATTCAAAAATACTTTTAGAACACAGGTGATTGCACAAATTCAAGTTTTAGACTGGGATAGCTATTTTGCCTTCATTAAACCAATGGATTAATGAAATATGAGTTGAACCTCCTATAGTTTGGAAATAAACTGAAGGTTTGTGAACACACAGACACACACAGAGACGATAAATCTCTTTAGTTAGATCTTCCCAGATTACCAGGTACATGTATCAATGCAAATAAAAAAAATTTACAAACTACACTTAAGCATCTGGACTGAATTCAAATATACCCTGAATACTACAAAGAAAATCTACGTTGAGCATTTGAAGAGTCATAGTAAATGGATCTATTTATTTATTCTGCATATAAGATTTTCTGTATTTCCTCATGCGTAGTTGTCTTCAAATCTACGTCAGTTTATATTCCACATGATAAACAGGATTATAACTGGAGAGCTAACATATAAAGCAAGAGGAGGGGTAGCCCTTCAGATGATGTTTAATTCCAACTTTCCTCATCCCTGACCAATAGCTATGCTGACTGGGGCTGATGGAGTCCAACAACATCTGGAGGAAGAAAGATTAGCCAACTTTGAGATAGATGAATGAGTTAGAGAAATTTGCTGGTTTAAACCTTGCTTTAGCAACAAGCTCAGGACCAAAAGAAATGCGACGTTATTCGCTCATTTACTAATTGCAGAAACGTTTTTAACAGTGCAATGCTGTTCAGTAGTATGCACCACTGAGTTCAATGGGGCCTACTCCCAGAGAAGCGTGTACAGTTCTGCTGCTCCTAAATAGTTGCTGCAGGAGGCCCCATCTGGATGGAAATTGCGGGAGGTTTTTTTAACTCCTTTGCCCCTGCAATATGAGAATAACAACACCAATCTACTTTAGTGGGCTGTTCCTAAGATAATATGAGCTGCTTTTTACATTTGGAAAGTACAATATGCTTCTCAAGTTCTATACAACAAAATGGCTCTAACAGTGCAATCCTAACTATAGAAAGTGTGTAAATTACATGAGTTACGCTAGTGTAAGATACCCCATCCCAAACTTCATTCAGGAGAAGTTTGACTGACACTACCATTTGCCAGCTGAATTCTGCTGGGTTACTAGAACACTTGTCCTAGCTGAAAGGGGTCTAGAATAGGTATGTCTTTCCTTACCCCACCCTGCACTGACCATGTCCCTTTTGGGGGCCTTTGGTCAGTATAAATTCTACCAGCTTAAATTCCACCAGCTGAGCTGAGCTGAGGGCCTTATTCTGTCACATCACCAGCTTAGCCAGGGTGAAGGACTTCTACTGGTGTAGCCCCAGCTAAGCCAGGAAGACCTAGGATCCACTGAATCCCAGCTCCCTTATCCTGGCAGATCGTGTGTTTGATTTTTTTCCTGAAACGAAGAAGGGATAAAGTTTCAGGCTTAGGTGCACCTTCCCCTGCTCTTCATTCCCCCTTCCACTCCACTTGAGTAGAAAGCAATCCAACCCCAATACTGTGCCTCTCCAGATTTGCCTCTCCAGTGGTACCTCGGGTTACATATGCTTCAGGTTACATACGCTTCAGGTTACAGACTCCGCTATCCCAGAAATATTACCTTGGGTTAAGAACTTTGCTTCAGGATAAGAACAGAAATCGTGCTCTGGCGGCGGTGTGGCAGCAGTGGGAGGCCCCATTAGCTAAAGTGGTGCTTCGGGTTAAGAACAGTTTCAGGTTAAGAACGGACCTCTGGAACGAATTAAGTATGTAACCAAAGGTACCACTGTAAGGTGGTAGGTAGATATATTGAAATATATGGTGCAGCAGCCCCTAAGTCATATCACACTAGTATTGGAAATACTAATCAAAACAAGGGTGGAAAAAAGGGAGTATAGCTAAAATAAGAGTGATGCAAGTTTCAAAATCGCACTGATTAATAATAGATAGTACACTTGGGGATTTTACTACTGATTTATTGAGATTTAAATAAATAAATCATCGTAATGGGTTGAGATGGCAAATAATTTAAGAGCATCTCCTTCCCCCCACCCCTTAGCCACTGTAAAGCTCTTGTTAGTAGTGGTAAAGTGTACAAAATGCATAAACAACAAAAATAATCTCACTTCTGGAAAAATAAGGCTTCTCTCCCACCCATCAATGCAAAACCTTAACAATGCAGATACAGACAAACCTAATACTTAGAAATGGATGCTCTGTCAGCACGTTAAAGAGAAAATGTTATTTTAAAAATGGCAAAGAAAGAAGCCACAATTTCTGGGGTATTTATAAAATTCAAGCCACTTCTGAGCATATTAAAGAGAAGTGTTATTAAAGAAAGGACAAGAAAGAAACCATAATTTCTGGGGTCAATCTACAAACCAAGCCACTTCTAAGGATATTAAATGGAAACTATATTTGGATTTCAGTGAGCAAAATCTGTTTGGTTTTGTGGCAGGTTTTTTTTTTTAACCCTTAGCACAGCGCCCCCACAAGTACAAAGCATAAGATATTCTATTCTATTAAAATCCTCCAAAGATGTCAGGTATGCAAGATGTTATTCAGGCTAGTTGCCAAGCTCTCCAGAAATACTCACCAACCCTGTTCCTCCATATTACAACTTGCCCACAGATTGCACATCAAGGAAAAATCAAGTTATGTGCTCTCAACTGGGTTCACGCTAGATGTATGACAGCTTCACTGCAACATCATGGTGATCATGGTGTTTGCTCTGTGTCAAAAGCAGTGGCAGCACTGGGCTCCCCTGTGCCATATCACCCCACATGGCAAGGGTCCTCCAGATGTTGAATTCCAACTTCTATCAGCAGCATGGCCAATAGCCAGGGATGGTGGGAACTTGAGCCCAACAATATCTGAAGAGGCACAGCCTCTCTCCCCCATCCCCATATAGGATGTGATTCAGTGCTGGCACGGCTATTGAGGCAGACTTGGCTTTAAAATCAAAGCTTTTCACAAAGTGAGAGCTTTAAAATAAGGGGAGATAAAGATGAGAAGTCCAGAGTTTGCCCCATAATGTGGGTGGCATGAAATATAGTTGGGACATGTCATGGTGGACATGCAATCCTGAGCCACTCTTGACAGCGAAGTCTCAGCATGAATGTATGTGTTAACATACTGTGTACCAAGAACATAACTTAGGGGCATTAATTAAAATGGATCTGGTCTGAGTAAAATTTAGGTGACCACCACTCATCAAGTTGGGCGCACTGAGCTCCAGATCACTGTCAGAAAGCAGCTGAATCCTAGAACACAGACGTCTGCCAACATGCCAGTGACAGCTTCCTTTTTGGGGCTAAGTAACAGCTTCAAGGGGGTGCTTCTTCATAAGGTTCATGGTAAGGGGGGAAAGGCTTGTCCTCCTTCCCCATGTTCCACGTCCCCAATCCTGGTCTTCCCTCCTCCCCTATTAATGTTATTTACAATAAAATAACTGGACATATTAAATTTAATCCCACATTGAACGTTGCATCTGATTCGACCCTCAGGCAGAAGCATTCACATTACTACTCACCCAGTGTTTATAGCTGGAGATGCCAGAGACTGAACCTAGGGACTTCTGCCTTGCAAAACACATGCCATACTATTGTGCTATGGTTTTCCCCTGCTTCATTTTGGGGGCCTTCATTTTGAAAATGGCTACTGGTAATTGGCTAAAGATGCTATACCGATGGAGGGTTAAGATACCAAATGTTTATTATAAATAAAATGCTACATTGAGTAAGTATTTCTGTTTCTATTCATAGTATTTTAAATACTGAATAGGCATTAGAAAGAATGCAGAATCACCCTTTGAAACAGTATTAATATAAAACTTTGCACCAAACTCATACTAGATAAGCTTTTCTACCTTACGGTTTATATGAACAAATCCTATCAATGACCACAACTATCTTACTCATAATTATCTCTCTTCAGTACTACCATCAGAACCAAACAATCCTTGAGAAATGAGACAATACACAGGAACACATCCTAAGTCCAAGTGCTATACATACATAGAACAGATGCTTCTTTTTAAATAGCTATGATGAAAGTCCTCCTGGGCATATTTTTTTTTTAACCTAGCACATGAGCATCATTATTCCAGTTCCTGTCACTGGTCAGCTGGGATACTTTCCCAGGCTTCTGTCTTAATTTGAGCTCAGCAACCTGATTAATAAGCAACCCTATAAAAATATTTCATCATGTGTTATTCATTTTTTTAAAAATCACACCAAGCTCCAATGCTGTTTTCATAATTCATGTGCCAAAGAGATTAAAAGAAAAACCTGGAGAGATCTTTTAGTCAGCAAGCAATGTGTAGTTTTCTCACTGAGGCCACATCCTTACTGTTGAGGTTGTGCATATGAGCGTACAGAAAAGCCATAAATATATTTAAATAAATCACATAATTACGGTATGTCAAGGCACTAGTATGCCACGCTTAGTAATATGGAAATGAATCTATGTTGCTTTTGCAGAGCAATCCTACTGAACGGTTGTATAAGGTGAAAACTGATGGCAGAGGATGTAAGATCTCCAAAGTCCTGCTAAGCAGACAGCAAAAGGGTAGAAGAGAGAGCAAAGTGGTGCCTGTGGTTTTTGTCCCCCTTGGGCTATTTTTTTAGTTAATAGATACATGGCATTTAACACTTATAAGACTCAGCTACATAGAGAAAACATCCTCTTCAGCATGTTGGAGGTGATGCAAGGTAATTGGCATGACTTTCCATATGTGATGGACATGGGAATTTGTGCAGCCATTTGGGGAAAGGTTATTTACAGAAATAAGCAAAAGTATGAATCACAATGTACAATGCAACCCATGCCTAGGTTTATTAACATTTTTTAAATCACTCTAATTATTGCACAAGGAACTTTTCTTCTGGTAGTAGCATGATTGCTTATAGCAAAAAATATAAATAAAAATTGGAAAGGACTGGATCATCTACACATCACACAATGGAAACAGAACGTATGGACATTGCTTTATCTGAAAAACTAGGAGAGTCCATGCCCTGAATGATGGCAACTGATATGGACGATTTTGCTGAAATATGGCACCCCTTTTATAAAGTATTCAAATGAACACTCTGATGACTGGCAACTACCATCTACACATAGATTTATTACTCTTCTGTCCAGGGAGAGGGGTAGGAGGGGAAAAAACCCAATTGTTTAGAAACTAATATCTTCCACCTCTTTCCAAGCCTCTAACAAGAGTTACTAATTTCAGTCAGCACACTGATGGACAAAAAGTTGAATTATATGGGAAGTCCTATCCTCCAATGAGAAATCTGCATGGATCATCTCTAGGGAGTTTTATATGTCATTGTCTGATATAACAAGGAGTAACATTATACAAAATCAGTCCTCTATAAAAAAAGACATGGTACAAGAGATAAGAAACAGATGCGGTATGTCAGTCTCCACACTGTTACAACATCTTTTATATCAACCTTTTAAAAATAGTTCTATCAGAACCATAATACTAGTTTGCATGATGCCATAGGAAATTTCTTTTTTAAGGCAAACCTTTATAATATCCCTCCCTTAGATTTTAGCTCCAAGGCTTTTAAGTACTTTATAAAAGCCACAGCACAATAAGTTTAAGCTGTTTCAGAAATTAAACTGTCTAGTGCGTTCCTTGCCTCAAGGCTCAGCTTGATTTCTTTCAAGACTTCTCATTATAACCCAAAAGTCTTCATGCAAAAGTAAAATAAAGGAAAATAGAAAAGGAGGAAAATACTGCCCACACCAGTAACCAACTTTGTAAAATTATAGGTTTCCTATCTAAGTAGAAATTAAAGCAGAACAGTTGAAACAATTTAATGGGCACAACTACAAAAGCGTAAGATATAGAGTTGCTTACCAGAATTTTCCCCCTGTAAACAGAGCAAGTTTTTATTCACCACATTTTTTCAAGGGCTTCTGTAAGACTGGACCTGCAACAAAAGAGGGAATTGCTCAGTTATGTACTTCCATCATTATTTACTTACACAGTGCCGAACAACTCTGGTGTTTCTAACAAAACTCGTTTTATAACAATCTTTGGATCGGGCTGTACACCAATGATGGGACTGGAGCATAACACCAACACAGGGAGTTGACCTGTTTTTCAATTTTTTAAAAATGCCAATATGGAGTTACCAACAGCCAAGAGAGCAGAAGCAGCGGATGAAGGCATTGTCCAATCTTTCTTTCACAGTATTGATTTTTCCTCTTTGTAAAAGGTATACTTGAGATTGAGCGTTATTAACAAAACATATGGTCTGTGATAAAACCAAAAATAACGTACCCTTCAAAATTACAATGGCGACATAATTGGAATTTTCACATATTGTTAAAAGGCCCCATCCAGCAAGGGAAAGTGTGACAATAAATACAATTAATTCCTTCAGACTTGCTCAATTATTGGCATGTTGGTGTTTCACATAGCAATAAAGTGTCTCAGTCATATGCAACAAAGTAGTTGTAAGAATGGAAGTCTGCAAATTGCTTTCCCACACTCAGCAAATTGTTACTGCTGCAATTGTATCTTTCTGTAAAGTTACCGTTTGCTGCAACGGGTTTACCCTTTATCGTTATACAAAATCACAAATAAGCAATACAATAAGTCCATGATCATAACTGAACACAATTTTCCAGTTACTGAAGGCCATACAAACAGACATGGCATAACTTGGGCACTGTAAGAAGTAAGAACGGTAAAATGGACAGGTGCCACTATTTCACCAAAGTTCACTAATTTTTTCATGGCAGCTACTTGAGTTCTTTCCTTAGGCTATATACACAGACAGAACAGCTTGCAGTGCAGACAAGCAGCGCTGTCAGAACAATTTTTAGGGCAATAATCATTGGGGAAAAGAAGAGCCTGTGTCTTGTGGTAGTCTAAGATCTGAGAAACAGAGCAAGCAAGATCTTGGAGTGGTTGGAGAATAAGGTACAATGCCATTGAATGCCTGAAGATTAAGGAAGAGAACAGAGGTACAGTACATTCTCTACGGTTAGTTCAAAACTGTTTCCTCAGCATTGAGAGAAGGATAACAATTGTGTTTAAGCTACTCATGACAAAAGACTGAAGGCATAATCCTGCTTGGCCTACACAAAGGCCCAGTTCACACATCCCATTAATTAAACATAGGTTTACATCAACTATGCTTTAATGTGAATTAGCAGAGTACTTGTTCCCAGGGCACACCTCCTGCTCCTGCCATGAAGCAAAGCAGAGTGTCTGTGTCATGGGTAGGAAAACTAAGGCTCGGGGGCCGGATGCGGCCCAATTGCCTTCTAAATCTGGCCCATGGACAGTCCAGCAATCAGCATGTTTTTATATGAGTAGAATGTGCCCTTTTATTTAATATGCATCTTGGGGTTATTTGTGGGGCATAGGAATTGGTTCATTTCCCCCCCAAAATATAGTCCGGCTCCCCACAAGGTCTGAGGGACAGTGGACCAGCCCCCTGCTGAAAAAGTTTGCTGACCCCTTGTCTGTGTCACCTGGCAGAGTTGTGTCATCTCAACCTAGGCTTATGGTTTGTTTTACCCAAACAAACCATGAGGGTGAGTTAAGAACAACCCTTGGTTACCCCATGTAGTTTGTTGGGGAAGAATCAACCCAGCAGCCCAGGTTTGGTTTGGTTTGTTTATGATACGGAAACAGCAGCAGTGCAGAAGGAGCACCATGGGGACACCTGTACACAGTGTACTAGCAAGCTTCTTATTCACATTAAACCAGTGGCGTAGCGTGGGTTGTCAGCACCCGGGGCAAGGCAAGTAGTTTGCGCCCCCTAACCCATGGATTTGCGCCCCCTAATCTGTGGATTTGCGCCCCCCAACCCTAACCCCCAGATGTTGCGCCCGGTGCGGCCGGCCCCCCCTGCACCCCCCACGCTACGCCACTGCATTAAACCATTGTTTGTTTCAAACTGTAGTTTAATTTGAGCTGTGAACCAGGCTATAGACCGGCTTCATTAGAGGTCAGTATGGCTCTTTTCTCACCCATGCCCACTCCACATATGCTCTGCCACTGCTCAACTATTCATTTCAAGGAGAGGCTCTCTTGAGATGCACAATAAAGCAATTCAGGAACTGCATTTTCCTTAAGCCCCTACATGAAATACTGTTACTCTGAAAAGTGCCTTATTTATTTCCCCCTCCCCTGGAAAAATGTATTGCTGACTTTAAGAAAAAAATATTATGGCAGCGAAAGGCATAAGATCGACAACAAAAACCCAACCTGAAAGTACAAAATTCATCACAAAAATCAGTAAATCAGCTTATTACACCAAATAACACATCTCAAGGAAAGTGTGGGTGGTTCCATAGAAGCCACGAGGCAGTCATGGCGTTTCCCTGAAGTGAACATTCATGATACAATCTAGAGTGTGAGGAGAGCTGCAGCTGCTGAGTACCCAGGGCAGATGTTGGGGAGGCAAGAGTTTTAGTGGTCTTTATATATCTCAGGGTATGGTCTGAATGAAGGCATGTGAGGTCACTGCCTCTGTCTGGTCAGTGCTTGGATGAGAGATTGCCTGGGAACCACATGTATTTCCACCTTGAGTTACATGACGAAAGACAGGCAGGATATGAATGTAGATACATAAATATACAAGATAAATACATAAATAAATAAAATGGAGTCTTTCCATGAGTTGCAAGAGTGCTTCACAGGGGAGTTTTTAAAATATATTTTGAATGGCATATGTAAAAAGAGTTTTATTATCTATGTTTTAATGATACACACACCTACACACACACACACACACACACACACACACACAATATGACTTCATCTGACATTAGCATGCCCTGCAATTAAGATTCTCCTTGGAGGCTAGTCTTTGGGTCTCTCTTTAGATGTTAGGCAGGTTGTAACCTGTGACAGCTGCCCTGCCTGTGACACTCTCTCCCTAGGGAGGTTTTCCAGCATCTTCTGGGTATCAGGTAAAGACTCTTGGGGTGGGGGCAGATCTTTTTGTTGCTGGCTTTTACAGTGTGTTTTAACTTGACTAGCAATCGTTTGCATCCTAAGAATCACAAAGTGAATATTTGAATTGTGCAAAATGAGAGTTTCCCTCATGCAAAATGCCTCTGTCTGATTTTGGGTAATTCCTTCTTCCAACACCAGCTCCCCATGCCATTCTCATGCTGTTCAGGAACCTTTTCACAGCACAAAGGGGAGGGTGTCCAGAGGGAAAGGACCATGAGCTTCTATTTGTGTATTTTTTCTTCTTCAAATCTAAGCCATTCTTTTTCTGCTGCTCTGTTTTATTTTGATTTTTTTAATGTATTATGGTCATGTTTAAATAATATGTTGGCTATGGTTGAATCACATGCTCCTAGAGGCTTTGCTTTGTAAGAATGAAGTAGAAATCTTTTATTTTTGTACTTGATTTTTGTTTCAAGTACCCCAAAACAGTGATCCACAAATTATGATGTTGTAACTTAAGAACATGTGGCACAATCCTATGCATGGTTATGCTCAGAAACAAAACCCACTGTATTCAGGGATGTTCATACCCTACCATATCGGACTTGTGTTTTCTGAACTACTAGTAGCAAGACTAGTTTTTTTTAAAAAAAGATTATGATGACAAACCAATGTAGTGATATCTGATTTGTTCAGCAAACTATAGAGTGGGCACATAAATTAAGTATGAAAAGAGCTGTGGTGTATGTACAGAATAAACAATAAGTAGTGTATTCTTACAGACTGATGCTGATTCACTTATTTTTGGGAGGCCAGATTACTATTTCAGAGTGTATTTTGTGACAGATCAGTACTGAAGTAGATAGAAAACTCAGATAAAGAAATATATATTATGAGCCAAAGCTTCAATGTGTGCATTTCTACTGTCCACTGCTCCCCAGCTATAAACACTAAGGAGAAATCCCCCCCCCATGTCTAATAGATTTGAAAACCAAGGCCACAACTATATTTTCCCCTGACCTAGAATCCTTCTACCCCCAAACCACAGTGAAAGGAAAGTCTAAAGATAAATGAGATGTTTTATTACTTGATTTCATTCAGATCACATTATGCAAAGCAGAAAACAATAATTACTGGAATTTCTTATTTCCCTCTGACTTCTTCCTGCTCTGCTCAGAAACTCTAATAAATCTGCAAAGAATTATCTTGCTTATGTTAATTAGCTTGTTAGCTACACAGTAGCTCAGCTTTTGCAAAAGAAAAATGCTTGCCGTAACTGCCAATGAAATTGGTTAGATAACCTCACCTTTTTTTAATTTTTTAAAAAATGGAACTAATTTGAAGAAAAGCCGAATACAATATGATATATTCAGATTCCAAGAGGCAGCCCTTACAGTGGTCCCAAGATATTTTTGTTTGCAAGTCTGGGCCATGCTAATGCAGAAGATATTGGTTCGGATGTAATGCTCCAGGCATCATAAACCATGGTTTATGAAACCAGGAACATGCACAGGGCTCACATCTCCCCCTCTCCCCTCAAAATTTGGAACCCTGGTTTCATGTTGGTAAATTAACCAGAATAGTTCTCCCCAGCTTAAAAAAGTATGGTTTATTAAATCTGGAATGGAAAACCGAAACCATGAAACGCTGAAGGCCACTGAATCTGATTTAAGCAACTCTGACACATGGTCTTCAGGGTCCCTTCCAACTCTACAATTCCATGATTCTATGAAGCAACTCTAGCTCATTAAGTTCCTCTGGCCCCTTCCTCCTCACTCCCAAACTCTGGATTTGGAATATTAATCAAGTTGAAGCATTCCCTAATATTATTTCTATTATTATGTATTGTAAATCATTTGTATTGCTACCAAATGATGATGCAAGTGAGTGCTCTAATTTGTAATTATATTATCTATGTTACGTTTCTATTGTTAGCCACCTTTAGTGCTTTGTGTGTGGGGGGGAAATCACAAGCTATCTCTGGGAATACAGTTCTCAGTTTTTGCTGTTATGTTGCTACTCATTTATGGGTAGCAGCTAAAAACAGTCCAGAAGAAGCACTGATAAGGACAGATCCATATTTGTTCCCCAAAATGGTATTATTATATTATTGTGATTATTTGTTTCATTTATGAATCATTTCCTATGAAGCATTTCAAAGTGATTTTGCAAAACAATTAAAAATATATAAACAATTGCATACATAATAACAAGTTCAAATCCAATACAAATACAAAAGGAATTTTCTACCTAGAGGGCACCAACAGATGCTGAAAAGACAAACGTAATCGTAATTATGAAAGATGCTTAGCAGAACTGGAAAGGCTTGGGTCCTTTATGATTCCAACATATATATGTTGCTTTAGATAATGATAATACCTAGATCTTTAGATTGCCCTTAATTCCAAAGGATTCCAGAGAGAATGACAAAGCAATACAAAAACCCAGCTCACATTGAAATAAAAATTGATGTACAATTGAACAGGGATGGCTAACCTCTCTGGATATTACTGAACTACATCTCCCATCAGTATTATACAGCATGGCCAGGAATGATGGAAGCTGTAGTCTGGCAGCATCTGGAGGGCCACAGGTTTTCCATTCTTGCTTTAAAACAATAATTGCAATAATTAAGGTTCTATACTATGAAAAAAGCCCAAACTGAAAGGTAGGATCAGTAGGGTGACTCCAAACACAGCAACCAGGAATCTTCTGAGGGAAATTATCTCTTTCACCAAGCAGCAGCAAACTGTAACATCACAACAATATTACTACGTATATACAGCAAGTCTAGACAAGCCAGATCTTTCTCCTAACAATGCAAAATGTTACAATGGTGAAATCAAGATAGCAAGACAAACTGCTTTCCTTGTTTTAGGTAGATGTCAGGTGCTATCATGTAGGATAGTTTTCATATGACAAAAATGCACCCTTGAAAAACAAAGAGAATACTATACATATCTTAATACATCTAAGAATTGCAATGATAAACATTTCATAATAAAGTAGATCATGTTTGAGATGAAGTGGCAAACACAACTGTATCACATAATTAAGTGGTGAGGAACTGGTCGTGGATGAAATATGGTCTGCAAATGAACAGAAGCACACTACTGAATCATGGCCTTAAAATAAATAGAAGAAATGTCTATCCAACCTTCTCTTAAGTGGCTTCAAAGTACCATAGATACTGCCAGAAACACATGAAAATACCAGGCATGTTTTATAGTATCCTTCTCACTCTAGGTAGCACTACGGCTTCCAGTCATAGACAGTTGCAAGTATGTAGGAGTCGGCAAGAAAGTCTCAGTGGCAGAGGAAGTCTCTAGGCCACCAGGGGTGTGTGTGTGTAGATCTGCGTTCACAGCATTGTGCATTGGACACCATGGGGCCAACATCTTGGTCTGAATGTCTGGGCCCATACTACATGATTTGGCCTAAGGGGTATGACATGGGATAGCCTGCTGCCTTGGCTGATGTTGCGCATTGCAGTGGTGGGCTCCCCAGATGCCCCGATCATAACTGTAATGACAATTATGTGGTCAGAACTGTTGGAATGGCAGAATGGGAGCGGTGCTTTGAAGTCTGCACAAGTCAATCACACTTGGAAGAAAATGAACAGGGTAGTGCAGCGCGCAGTGTTGGCACTCTAGGGTCTGGTGATTTGTCACCTTGGCATTAGATTTGACAATGGGGCTCTATACAGACCCACTGGGGTGCACTTTCTGCAGGGAGAAATGAGGGCTAGCTGCTCAATGTGTGTAATAGCAGCAGGGATTGGTTGAAGATGCAACTGGTTTGGCAGTGAGTCAGTGGGAAAGGACTAACTTGTGTGGTGGATAAAGTATTAGGTTGGATCCTTAGTCTGTATGGATGGTGGGCTGGGAGCACCCCCCCCCGCCCTGGTCCAAGAAATCAATGCATCCTGTTAAAGGAATCCAGAGTGGGGGTGCTTCTGTCCAGACACCCAGATGGGCGCTGAAGGGCCACAGCATCACCAATATTGGGTGGGATTGCCCTGATTTGATGTACATCATAGGGCAACCCTTAAGCTCGGTTAAGCCTGTCAAACAATAAAGCAGCAGACAGGCAATTTGAGCCAGGATACACACCCAAGGCATGTGCCTGTAATCAATAAAGTTGTGGCCTGTTTTATATTCCAAGTGGTTGTCCTCTGTTTATTTGCAATTTCACCATGCCTTGGCCCACCACCCATTGCTTTACTGTGCCTGGGGCCCACAACATCAGTCTCACATACTACATGCTACACCACTTTTGAAGGTCAATAGTGCTTCAGAATCAGTTTATGCTACAGCATGATGGATGGACGTTGCTTTTCCAAGAAAGTCCTGCAGGACACACAAGCCTTTAGGCATGCCTCAAGTAGCTCCCCTAATTGCCACTGTTACCTCCTAGCTGTGCCTTGCAAGTCTGAACAATTCAATCTGTAAAAAAATTGCTAATATTTAAGCATTTAAATTCAGTGGTCTGATTAAGAAATTAAGACAACAAAACGTTCAAGCAAGGGGCTATGCTTAGGCTGCAGAAGATATTTGTATTCATTAGATTTGAGATGAACTGTTTTGTTGCTGTTTTTAGAGCTTTCTAAATTGCATATTATAAACGGCAGAAAGAGTATGGTGTTTTTTCTCCCTCTTATGAGTGTTGAAATTGGGATGGGAAAAGTATTACTGCCTGTGGCATGTATACTAATCCCACTGTTCTATCTGGTCACAACTTTTTGGTAGGTTTTTTTTAAATCTGCAGAACAAGTTGGGCCGAAGATGGCAGCAGGTCAAAATAAATGAGGATGTATACCATGAGAAACAATGCTTCTCTCACAGTGTTCAACTTTCTTAAACTACTGTTTGCCACCAGTTAGAAAGAGTATTTTATCATTCATGAGAATGAAAGTTTTAATAATTCCTTGGGTATAAAAAGCATTAAGTTCTAGCATAACACACACACACACACAAAAAGCAGGCCAGGAATCCTTCATGACTTCAAAACAATTCCATAATAAAAAACTTCATACCAAATGTTTCAGAGTGTAGCCAGGAGGCTACCAAAGTTAACAGGAAGACAGTTGCCTTCTAAACTTGTCACAAACTATGTACAGAGTTAGATCAAATTGAAAGCACGCTCAGGGGTCACAGAATGCCGATCAGCCATTGTGGCACACTAAACAATTCATTGAAGGTTCCACTTGCCTCCATTTTTATTCAGGCATCATCTCTTTACACTGAATGAAAGAAACACAAGTCAACAAAACCTGCTTTCTCTTTAAAATCGTTTTAGCTGCTGGTCCCCCCCTCCTCCAACCACAACAAATATTGAAACCGAGACAAGATCAAGGATTGATGTTATTTCAAAACAACTGAAAATTAACTGTCAAGAGTGTTAATTCATTTGTTTAAATTTATAGTATGCCTTATGTGAAAGTTGAACCTAGAAATTATAACTCCTTACAAGATAGCTAAGCTAACTGCATTACAAATAATTCACTATATAGTCTTCCCCGCTTGCCCTTGAGGAGGCAAGAGCTCACACTGAAACAGGCACATTCTATGAGGCAGCCACATACCAAGCATTTTGCAGATGGGAACAAAAAACCCATTTATAGGATTCTTTCAATGAATGAACTTATGTCAATAGAGTGAGTTGTTTATAGCTTGAACCATACTTGGTGACTGCCCTTTTTAAGGAATCACATTTCACAACTTGAAAACGCTTTTGAATCCCAATAACTTACAACTTACAAGTTCTTGTTCCATTACACATATTCTGCCACCAGCAGACACAGAATCTCACTGTGTTTCCAGCAAAACTGTGCTGAAGACAGCAGCATTCTTATACTTGCACAGTATTATCAATTATTTTTCATTTCAGAGCTGATTGCTTAGGACTCTCTCTGTTGTGTTCTAATCAGGGAGATAATATTTTGCTGCAGTATCTACTGCAGTTACTACTATCAGCCACACAGTTCATATGGTCCACAGATCAAGTGCTCAGTACAAATCACTTTCCAAGAGCAGAAGAACATCATTGTCCACTTGCACATACGAATTCAAAAAATTTAAATGCAGGCCATTTCATTCCCTTAAATCTACTAAGGATTTAATCAAATTTAAAAGGACTTTCTGTTTTTGTACAGAGAGTCTCTCTCTCTCTCTCTCTCTCTCTCTCTCTCTCTCTCTCTCTCTCTCTCTCTCTCTCTCGTGTGTTTGTGTGTAAAGAAATTATCCACCCCACAAGCCAAGCTTTTTTCTTCATGTAGGAAAGAACAGCAGAAGCCTTTGTCTTTTGTTCAAAAAAAGAATTGCAGAAGCAGAGCTCCGAAGATGCACTGGGGCTGCTAGAGTTACAAGACTCCAGTTGCTAGATCGCAGACATAGGCTCAGACCAAGGTATAGTAACTTTTTATTGTGTTCAGATGTTGCAATACAGAGCGGCCACTGGAAACATATTACATTCTGTTCTCAATATCTATTCTGGTTCTCAAACACTGAAGAAATGATGGTATTTATTTACTATTAACATCTAGATCATTTAGTACCAGGCTATCTTAAGAACCACCATCTCTCCATACACTTTAAGATCATTAGAGGTGGTCCTCTCCAATCCTCTGGCCACTGCTGAGTTTTCCAAACTTGCTGGCATATTGAGTGTAGCACCTTAACAGCATCATCGTTTAAAATTTTAAATAGTTCAGCTGGAATATCATCACTTCCACTGGCCTTGTTATTAGAGCTTTACTGTTATTTAAGTGTGATTTCATTCTGAGGATTTTGCTTTTTTTTTTAAACAAACAACAAGATGAGCTTTGTTGAATTTCAGAATCATGAATTGAAGGTATGAAGTTGCATTACACCAACTCTGACCATTGTTCCATCCTCCACTGTATTGTCTGTTCTAATTGGTATCACCTCTCCAAGGTCTTGGGTCAAGTCTTTCCCAGGCTGGTATCTGTGATCCTTCTAACTGGGGATCCTGGGAACTGAACCTAGGGGATTTTGCAGGCATATCATGTGTTCTTCCCCTTCCCTTCTGATGTCAGACAAGCAGCCTGATTGAAACAGAAGGCTTTTCTGATATTATTTTAGGAAGCCCATTTACAGAGCTGTGCTTCACAGTAGTTCATTAGAACCACATTTCCTCATCTACACCACTGAGTATCAGGGCTAAAGCATGTCCACAAGTAGTAGATTTATGCTAAGCAGGTAGATTTAAGAATTGCATGTCACGTTATTTGTAACAGTGTTACCATGAGCCACCCCATGGTCAAGACTGAACTACACCCTACCATTCCTTAAAATATTGAGTGCTTAAGAAACATAAGAGCAAAATGTCTGTCCATGTTGCAAGTCCAAAATTCCTGTTGCTTTCAAGGATAACATATATTTATCCAATATTTTAGAATTGTAATTCAAAGAATACAGTAATCTACTTACATTTACAACCAGCATTAGAAATTTTTGTGGACTGCAATTCACATTTGGATCCAAGACACTTCATGCACTTACTGGGCCTATGGCTGGCTTCTTACTTCTTGCTAGGTTGGTGTTTTTCATCGGCCTAGACTCAAGAGCGTTTGTGGTTTGCATGAGTGCTCTGTCACAATGTGATACATTTCCTGTCTGGAAAACAATTCGGCGCAGGAAAGAGTGTTAAAACCCACACATAGTATGTGATGACTGAATATCGGCCTACTACACCTTGTGCACATACGTGTTGTGCCTGCAAAGACACAACTGCATGCAGTTTACTGGCTCCTGTAAATCTTGCATAAAGTAAAATAGGTAAATAAAAAGGACCCCTGGACGGTTAAGTCCAGTCAAAGCCGACTATGGGGCTGCAACGCTCATCTCACTTTCAGGCTGAGGGAGCAGGTGTCTGTCTGCAGACAGCTTTCCAGGTCATGTGGCCAGCATGTCTAAACTGCTTCTGGTGCAACAGAACACCATGACGGAAGCCAAAGCACACAGAAACTCCCTTTACCTTCCCACCATAGCCATGTGATTATCACACATGGCATCCCTACACATTGGGATTTACAATTTTCTTTCATTGAAGCTTTCTACACAGCTTCCTTCACTGTCTACACAGAACATACATTTTGTTGACATGCCTCAGCATGCCACTGCCCGATCCAATTCTTCTTATTTGTACCGCAGCCCTGAAAAGCCTTTTGTGCCCATGAGAGAATATTCTGTGTACATGGACAAGTCCTAGGGCCTTCCTAGTTAAATGGCTTTAGTGTATAGGGCCATCAAAGCTCAAGTTTTGGGAATGCATATTGCGTGCTTTTCAGATATTTATTTTCCTTGCATGTATTGGACATATAGCTGTAAGTAATGATGACACACAAAAGGTTTTCATTTGTTAATGTAATTTTATTTCAGGCCTTGCTTCAGAGGAAGGAAACCTTGGGGAGCTACAATATTTACTCTGAAGTTCAGAATGCTGACATGTAGCAAATGTTTCACAAAATGGATTCTCAATAGCTAAATTCCCTATAGGGAGCCAGCATCAACATCGTGTTTGAAGATTCGTCCCTCACATACTCTCTCCAAAAAAAGAAAAGGAAAAGTGTCAGAGCAAGCAACTGTGAGTCCCAGCTGTTCAAACCGTTCATTTTTCATAGCAATCCTATTCTTAGTCTAGAGCTCAACGGCATGAAAAGAAATATTGCCTGAAAGAGATTACTTTTCTATGACAGCAACACTAAGCGCAGTTACTTGAAAACTCAGTGTGGCTTACTTCCAGTTAGACATGCAAAGGATCATGCTGTAAAAATGCAATTAACTCTGTGAAACCAATCTATAAAACTTATTGGTTGCTTTTTTAATGCCATAGTAATATTGGATTCATAGTGTCTACTTGCTGACAGATGCCTAATGGACAAAATACAATCCTACCAGGGTCTTTTTCTTCTCTAAGCAGCTGGACGCATTTTCATGTGTCCAAATATCCTTTGGCACTTCCTGGCACTGTAGTACTTTAAAAATGTACTCAATAGGTTTCTGTTATAGACCTTCTATGTAACATAGACTACATCCCCACTCTTCTCTACAATGTGTTAATTGTTACCCCTCTGCGGCATAACTCTAAATGGCACAACTGGCAAATTACTGTCTTGGTAAATAAGGTTGTTTGTTTTAAAATTCAAATTTTGCTAGGAAATAAACAGTGCGGCATAGGATGCACAAATATAACAACTTAGTAGTTGTATGTACAAGGCCCATATATGATAGATAAGAAATAAATATTAGCTTGCATACATAAAGTATTTTCTGACATTCCGACATTCCGTCAATTTTCCCCAACACTCCAAGAAAGAAACTCCAAGACGGGGCCATACAGTTTGAAGCAGGCTTGGGTCTGATTGCCAGTGGTTGGGGGCTGTTCCAATGATGCCATCGACTGCTTCATATATATACTTCATCTATATGCTTAAATCTAGTGGTGGTTTGCTTTCTTGTTTGTTTTTTGTAATGCTGAATTTATTCTGTGTCTGCTAAATTGCTTATTTTTGTTACTTTGAATTTACTGACATGTTCCATATTTTGAAGTTTTACTTGCCAACTAGGAATCAGAAACTTAGGAATTCTTTAATGAGGGGTAAAGTTTATGGCGAGGGATGCAGGTGGCGCTGTGGGTTAAACCACAGAGCCTAGGACTTGCCGATCAGAAGGTTGGCGGTTCGAATCCCCGCAACGGGGTGAGCTCCCATTGCTCGGTCCCTGCTCCTGTCAACCTAGCAGTTTGAAAGCACATCAAAGTGCAATTAGATAAATAAGTACCGCTCCTGCGGGAAGGTAAACGGCGTTTCCGTGCACTGCTCTGGTTCGCCAGAAGTGGCTTAGTCATGCCCCGGCCACATGACCTGGAAGCTGTACGCCAGCTCCCTTGGCCAATAAAGCGAGATGAGCGCTGCAACCCCAGAGTTGGTCATGACTGGACCTAATGGTCAGGGGTCCCTTTACCTTTTTTAAGTTTATAGCAAACAGAGAAGTAACAGGACAGCAAATAAGACAGGAAGAGTCAAGATCAGGAGCCAATCCACATATCGCTCCTGAACATGAATTGTCTCCTTATTCATCTTAATTCTGGGTAAAGTTATGTTGACAATGAACTTAGACATAACTAACACTGTTTAGAGGCAACTCTCAATTTATGTGATGGTTACGTTCCAAGGCACTGCGTGTTTAAGTGAAATCATGTATATTTGAAGCACCATTAAAAAACCCTGTAAACCCCCCATTTTGCTCCTGCTATGCTCCTGCCCTGTGACGCTTTTGGGTCCCTTCCAGGTTTGGCACAATGTGCCTAAAACAGTCACTGCCTGTAATGCCTAAGCTTGGTGTTAATGTAACCCTTAGCCATAGCTAGCTATAGGTAACTTGGAGTAGGGTAATTCGAAGTGGTCAAATCTTTGCTTCACTTTCTTCCCATTAGAAAAGCAGCTGTTTTGCCCAACCATGTTAAAGGACAACAACTTTTGGTGAGTGAATGAAGAGATTGCCAAAAAACCATGATGATTGTGGCGTGCATAAAATATTGCTGTTAGAATCTATCCTGACACAGCTCTAGCGAACTAAAAACGGGATTAGAAGGAATTAGAAAAGCAACACAGGAAATCAGTATAATGGTGTGTACCACTCCAACCAACAATGTGGTCGAATACAGATAGCTGTACTGAATACAGGAAATGTTAACTTACAGCTGAAGCAGCATAACAACAGACTTCTCTTGGTTTTGTAGTGGTTTGGTAGCCACTTTCTGCAAGAGAGGCTTTATCTAGAACTTCTGATACACACTGTGAAGACAAAACTGGCTTCAACAGTTTTCCTGCCATAGCTGATTTAAAATGGTTGCAGAGAGTCACCCAATCTGGACTCTGATGATCTCCTGCAAGCCCCCATCTTCTCTTTTGACACTACCTGTCTGTCCCTAATCACCCTATTTTCAGCTGCAGAAAACTTTCTGGAAAAGCAAAATTTTCCATTTTCTGAGTTCACTATTAATAATAAATGAATGCCCATTGCAAAATACAATATTAAAAGTAAAAGAAACATTTCAAAATAAATGAGTCTCTAGGGCATTTTCCAGTGCAAACTGAAAACTTTCTGATGCAAAGTACAGTACCATATGCAAAATTTCCATTCAAAATTTTATGGAAACCTACATTTCTGCTCCTTCCTCAGCCTGTTTGAGGTGTCCTCCTCTCCACTGGCATAACCAACTGCACATTGCTTCTTAACTGTCGTGCTGTGTAGCCCACCTTGGGGAAATCCTATTTTTCTTGGCAGAGAGGGCAGTGGCTTAAAGACAACTTTCATCCTGTGTTCTTTCTACTGCAGCGTTGGAGAACCCTTTTGGCTCCACAGACCAATTTTAGCATGTGTGCAGGTGTACCTACCTGTTGATCACTTGACATCAAAATAACAACAGGTGACTGGATGCTCTGAAGTCCCAAAGTAGGGACCTCCAGCAGACTTTTGCTCTACTGCCTATCATCAGTTGAATTCTGCTTTCCATTGCAAATACGCAACCAGGAGTGAACCCAAATGTGCACCGGCAGCTGCATCTCTATGGGCATGGTTTGATGAACATGGCCTTGTGGGCCAAATCTGAAGTCCTGTCAAGCCAAGTTTGGCCTGTGGATCTGAGGGTCCCCACCACTGTTCCATTGGGATGGGCCTGACAATGGGTCTAATGAACACAGCTGACTACTGTCAGCCAAGGCAGCACCGGTCAAAGCAAGGCAATGACAACACTTTAGGCTGACCGGTGCTATATACACTATCTACATTTGCAGAGGATTCAGCAAATCAAACACTAAGGAATGTGCTGTCATATCTGAAGGGAGGAGATAAGAGAAAAGCACACCTGTTGTTTCCACTGTGTGTCAGGCCTTATGGACAGCTGTGAGGGTCCAAACATTAGCATCCTACTCTCCATCATATTATGTCCTCATCTTAAAGATATCTGATGGCAAGGAATAAAGGGACAAGACACCACAGATATAGTGTGAGAAAATCTTGCAAGTTCTGTTCACATTATTCACCTTGCAATGATATACTCCTTGAAAACTAGAGGATGTAAACAGCTGACTACCAAGCACAAACACTCAAGTGAGATGGGGAGAGCTAGGCATACCTCACTTTACCAGTCCACTCACTTTCCTTTGTGAAATTCCTTGTTGGCTATGGCTATTAGGTAGGTAAAACCAGTTATAAAATGCAAAGCTGAACAAACAATCTTCAAAGTATCAGGACAAAGTGAGGAGTAAAACAGAGGCACATGAGAAAGTTGTGTTGGTTCAAGTGTTAGGTGAAACGTAAATAAGAATGATAGCTATGATAACCAATTGCCAATTCCAATACCTGATTGCACATAGTGAGGAACCTGAGGCCCAGACATGAAGGCGGCACTTCAGGTGTCTCTATCTGGCCCTCAGGACTCTCCCTAGGCCACATCTCCTTCCCAAGCCACATGTCTTATTCCCAGGCCACACCCCTCACTCTCTCTCTCTCCTCCGCATCCTCCTTGAGTGCCCTTGTGTGACTGGAGTTGTGATAATGCTTCCTGCTTGCCTCGATTGACAGTGTGTGGGTGTGAGTGTGTAGAAACTTCCAACTTTTGCATGGCTGGAATGAAGCCCACTGTACAAAGGTAAGAGCCACAGCCATTGTTACACCCATTTCTGCCTCTGACTCTACCAACATGCAGCTCTTGCAAGGCTCCTGCTGAGAGCATATAACCACCAGGCTGAAAAGAATTCCCCACCCTAATATAGTATAAAAAGAAAAGGTCTAACCAAGAGAGCATTGTTAAAAAACAAAACAAAAACAGCCTGCAGGTGCAAGCCTGGATTAAGACTCCTTCATAACACTATTAGTTATAAGAAAACATTTTTATTTCATTTTTAAAGGAACTGCGCTTAAAAAAAAAGCCATATTTTAAAAACTGAACTGGGTTTTTTAAAAAAATCTCTTACACAAAGCCATTCTTGTAACGCTAATGTCTCCTTTTTGAACTTGAGCAATAGATAGCTACATCACACCACAGGAGGAGAGAAAATGCCACCATGTGCTTCAAATGTCAGCCTTGTTCTACTTTGCTTTGACATTAGAAGTCTGGCAAGATATTCTAAACAATTGCAAAGAGCTCAGAGGAGAGCACTCTGGAATTTGATAGAGTAGAAGGGTAGCCACAATTTCAGAAGTATTTAATAGGGGTGAGCAGTAACCACAAGATTTGCCTTGTATCTGCCGTGTTTGAGAGCATCCTGATCTGTGTTGTTTTGATTCAATTCTTTATTTGGGTCCAAATCTGATATGTTAAATCTGCAGCTCTATTTTATCCCCATATAACAGGAGTAAAATACATTGTTATTTCAACATCTCTCAAACACAACACTGTGACTGAAATGCCCTGGGAAAGTAATTCCCAGTGGAGAAGATGGAGAAATGCTATTGGGTGACAGAGAGAAGGCAGAACTGCTCAACACCTACTTTGTCTCTTATCTTCACCCAAAAGGAAAACGGTGCCCAACCTTGTGATAATAGAATAAACAATGTAAGGAGGGTGCTGCAGCCCAAGACAGGAAAAATAGGTAGTAAGGGAACACCTAGCTACTTTAAATGAATTCAAATTTCCAGGGTCTGATGAGCTTAACCCAAGGGTGCTAAAGGAGCTTGTGGATGGTCTCAGAAGTCTCTCAGAAAGAAGGAAAGGAGCGAATGGCTTCCCTGCTCTTCTG
This sequence comes from Podarcis melisellensis, assembly GCF_964234715.1. Classification (NCBI taxonomy): domain Eukaryota; kingdom Metazoa; phylum Chordata; class Lepidosauria; order Squamata; family Lacertidae; genus Podarcis; species Podarcis melisellensis. Next base: position 70,301,942 of record NC_138530.1, on the reverse strand, counting down.
TTACAACCAAGTGCTACTGAGTTCTCTGCTTCAGCATCACATGAGATTTCGGAATACCTGTGGAAATTACTTCCATACATGCATGCATGTAGTAACATATGTAGAAACAGCCCAGGTAAATGAAAATGAGTTTTTGGAGATCAACAAGACAGACTTTGCTCAAGACAACACCATGCACAAGCAATTTCTGCAATTCATTTTAAAATCTGCTCATCATGAGTTTCTTTTTTGAATATTTGATTTTTACAGGGTTATTCATTCATATCTACATTTCATTTTCTTTTATCAAATCTTCTATATAAGTAATGAACCAATAAACCAAGATGAGTAAGTGCTGACCTATTTCAATCAAATGCCTTAATTTGTATTAAATTAAAAGTGTAGGAGGTCCCTCCTTGGCCCCTCAAAGCACTAGATGCTGCTCCTAGCTTCCTTCCAGCTTCAAGCATCAACCTTTGTTTAACTGGTGCTGTCACTATACCTAGTTTCCTGAACTGCATGCATGTACTTGGGTCCCTATGAAAGCTATGCTGTACCAGATCTATATTTCATGCTGAATAGTTCTTTCCCCAACTCTGGGAAGGGTTGTTAGGATTTAATATGTAGGCAAAGGGATAACACAAAATGAGACATTGAAAGTAGGACAAAAAGTTAAAGAGGAGGTACTTCCAGGCAACCTGCTTATTGAACATTCATACTAATTTGTTTGCATGAAAATAAGAGGACACTAGCTCTTTATTGAGGATTTGTTCTGATTTGTGTGCAGGGAGTTCAGCAAATGTTATCCCACACTTTTCAGGGCCTTTCACTGTTACTGTACTTTTCTTATTGCAAAAAAATCTGATTTTGAGAAGTAAATTTCTTGCAAAATAGTTCCAAATCAATTCTAATTGTGTAGCCTGAATTTGATGGTCTGTGATTGAATTTCAGCAGGAAACAGTGACACAGTCTGGAGGTGCCAAGCAACGGAGGAAAAGGAGGAAATATAACCTGACCAAATAAATTGGTTCACACCTCTGCCACAATCAAAGCTAACAAAGACCATAGAATGAACACCAATATAATGTACACCAGAGGTCTAAAAGCACCTATGTATGTCTGGGCCTCAATGGTGTCTGGGAAACCATTTTCATACATTTCTTGTATACATACATGTGTGCAAGAGCAGCCAAGAGACACACACACACACCTACATGGTTTTCTATTCATCATTTTATCTATAACTGACACAAAATCATCAACACACAAGGACGTTGCAATAAACCATTCTGATGTTTCACAATGATAAGACCTATAAAATGCCTTCCTTTCACACACAGAGATCACACAAGAAGTAATGCACAGCTTCCTTCACTCTCATTATGTCTTGTTCTTGAAATCAGCATTTCAATGCCTATTATTTTGTTCAAGCTTGTGTTATTAATGCTGTTTCTACATCCAGCACAGAGAAAACAGGCATGTTTTTTTCTTACTTACAGAAATTTTTCTAAAATAACATAATGAGGGAAGCAAGATAATCAGGAAGTTCAATGACACCGGAGATCTCAATTAGATTCAGGGTGTATTCTTTAGCTTTTATTAACCCTTTTGTATTGGTCGAATGCCACTGGAATAGACATTCTTCCATTTCTCTTAGAAAGTACGCCAAAGAGTAGAAAATACCATATACAGTGGTACCTTGGGTTACAGACGCTTCAGGTTATAGACTTCACTAACGCAGAAATAGTACCTCGGGTTAAGAACTTTGCTTCAGGATGAGAACAGAAATCGTGTGGCATGGTGGCAGCGGGAGGCCCCATTAGCTAAAGTGGTACCTCAGGTTAAGAACAGTTTCAGGTTAAGAACGGACTTCCAGAAGGAATTAAGTTCTTAACCCGAGGTACCACTGTACAGTTACAAACAGGAGGAAACGACCACACAAATAAAAGTTAACAAGACATGCATCACCACCACTACTAGTCTAGCTGTGCTTTGGTCCTTCTTCCCTGTCAACCCACCTGTAAAGCATAATTCGACAAACTATCCAGAAAATCCTAAACCCACACACAAACTCAAAGGCTACATCGAATATATCTTGCCCAGGTGTTACTATGAATTCACAAGGAAACTTTTACCAACCTGGTGCCCTCCAGAGCGGCCAGCAGCGTCCTGACCAGTATCTCTTGAAAGGTCTCAGTAAATACTCCCTTAAAATCTAAAATGCATAAAACACTGTTTGCTCTTCTTATTTGCAGTGGCTCACTCTCTCATACATTATACAATCCCCCCTTAACATGCATGCTTTTCATTGGATGCCAGGACTGGCTACCCTCCCTCCCTTCTGTTCTGAACAGAGGAGAGGTGCAAAAAGCTGAAGTGACACAACCTGCAAGTGTAACCACAGTGCTAAACAGACTGTGCTCAGGAAACAACAGTGTGATCTTTTGGTTTCTGCCTGCTTCAACACTTCTATCTCTACATTAAGGAGGTTTTTGGAGCAATAATCACAATCATGTTCTAATCAATACAGATGTACTGCAAACCATGATTTACAAACCCATTTCAAATCATGGTTTCTGGACATTTGCAAACCATGGTTTAGCTATTCAGATACAATGGCATGATGTAGATGATCATTCCAGGTTTCATAAACCATGATTATGAAGCCAGAACAAATGCCAGGGATGAGTTTTTCTCCTCTTTCATACCAATGTGGCACTTCATTTCTGGATTGTATTAAGACAGTTACCCCATTATGTCCAACTAAGGAATTCTAGCTTAATGTCATATGTAGCTTAATGTCATATGCTAATATAACACACCTTAAGCCAAAGTGTCTTGTTCTGACATAAGAGGGAACTGTCGCTTAATACAAGCTAGAAATAAAGCACTGAAGTGGTACATGAAGGAAAGAGCACTAGTTTTGTTCTTGGTTCCAGATCATAGCTAAGGAAGAGAGAGTTTAACCATAATCCCTGATCTGGATGATACAGCTGCTGTATCACGCTGAGCTAAAAAGACCAGCAAGAAACAAAGTGGGGGCAACCTAATCTCCAGAAGATTCGCACAGTCCTGATAAGCCATGACTTGGCTTACTGTGACGTGTGAACCAGGCCACTGTGTTGATGGGTGCCTTACTGTGTGTTCTTTACTGATGACAAGGTATGAAGCTTTCTACTTCATCTCATTGGAAATAGTTCCAGGAATGTCTCCTCTTTTTAAAAAAAATTAAGTGTAAGGTAACTACAGTGTAAAGGAAGTGCTTTCCTTTCTGGAAGTACTGTGTGATATAGGTGAACATTTCCAAGAATGAACTCTAATGCAGTTGCTTAGTGGTTCTTTCAGATTGTTGATTTAATTCACCCGGCTGTAATAGGTAACACTTAGAAAGTGCTGCCCAGAGGAGAAAACTTATAAAAGCAAAAAAGAGTCATCAGTTTAGTAAATCCCCTCAATTGCCTAATCCTCCAAAAGCCCTACTAGTAAAAGTCTTTTCAGGCTTGCTATTTTTTAAAATTGAAATTATGAATGAATTAATAAGTTTTGAAATAAAATCCATTCTAGTTTGCAGTTAGCACAGAAATTTTTAAAGCTGTATACAGATGCATTATGACTCCTATTTAGAATCCATTTATAACAATACACATTGCTCTTCCTAAATCTCAGGTGCATAAGTGCACACAAATCTGAGTTTTGCTGTCGTATTCCAAAACACATGTCAGAGGAAGTACTGAAAAAGAATGTGGGACAGGTGGATCTCTGGATGCTCTGCATATCCCTTTGCATTACCCCATACAACACTGGAGATCAAAAGAGATTTGCAGAAGGCAAATGATGACAAAGGGCTGTATTAAGGATTTTTCTTACCCGGTTAAAAAATCCAGCTTACTACATTTTTTTTAAATCTCTGTACCCTTTGCTTGGCTATCCTGCCTATATTTAAAAAGATTTCTGGTTGATAGCCTTTGGTTTTCACGATTGGTTTACTGTCTCCAACTTATGGCTTATTAGAACCCACAGCAATAGGATATACAGTGGTACCTCGGGTTACATACGCTTCAGGTTATATACCCTTCAGGTTACAGACTCTGCTAACCCAGAAATATTACCTCAGGTTAGGAACTTTGCTTCAGGATGAGAACAGAAATCGTGCTCCGGCGGCGTGGCGGCAGCAGGAAGCCCCATTAGCTAAAGTTGTGCTTCAGGTTAAGTACAGTTTCAGGTTAAGAACGGACCTCCGGAACGAATTAAGTACTTAACCAGAGGTACTACTGTATTTTAAAACAAGATAGGTTTTTGATAGTACAAACAAGTTTATAGAGAATGTTCTTAATCACTGATAATGTGAAATGATTCTCAATTCATTTCCTTCAAAAACGAGAATGAAAGGTGGTTTCTTAATCTTCTCCTGGAAGAAAAAGGAAACAAGCAATTTATAATTTCCAGAGTTATACATTACAGAACTGAACTGGAGGTTCCTTGACTGAAAATTAATTCACCACATTTGCTGCTGAGGAAATCCAAAACTCGTGCAAATTTATTCTACTTTTGAAGATTATGTTAAAATGCAAAGCCATATAGATCTACAGTAACTTCTGGTATGATTATAGGCTCTGGGGAAAGATTTGTAGCATAAATGCAACTGTCATGTTAACAACTTTCTAACCTCCAAAGATATTTTAAACTCCATCCATGCAATTACAAGTATTGATTCCTTTCTTTCTATTTTATCCAAAGCTACAGTTGCCTCTGAAAAGTATAAAGTCAGCCCTTTGAAGTTCTTAACTTTTTCAAGCTATACTTTCCCTCCTATATATTTATAGAAACATCAGATACTCTAAACTGTGTCATTTAGCTTGCCTATAAGTCTCACTTCCATTTGGAAGCTGTTTTAGCATTCACACAGATCTATTTCACAGAACAAATGCTGAGCAGAAAAGACAATGACATTTTTATATACAGTATAAGCAAATGCACTGGTCTAATGAGCAAGAGCAAAACACAGCTTTTTGATCTAGAAACAGGCTCTGAACCACATACTAGTGCCACATGGCATATAATATTTTAAAACTAGTTTTAGACTAAATGATAACTTTAGAAACACATTCAGTGGCTTCCCATAGTACCCAAAGAGAATCAAATAACCACTCAAAGAAGCATACAGGCAACTCCCTGTTTGCAAAGGGGTTGAATTCCAAGGCACCGCACGAGTTGGCAGGACGTACGTAAGACCCCCCCTTCCGGTACTGAAAACAGTGCGCGTATCAGTTCTACGTGCCTCAAATGTGTGCAAATGGGGATTTGCCTGCATTTGGTACCCAACATCTCTATCCAATTAGCATATTATGTTATTTATTAATTCATTTAATTTATGCCCTGTATCCTCAAGAAATTTCAAAGTTATCATGCCAGTTGCAGGAAGAGTCAACGTATTGGTATATCAAGAATATAGGATAAATACACCTGCAAAATCTGAAAAGTTGTGGAATTGCTTCATGTGTAGCCTACCTAGCTCACAGCACAACCTGCATTTAATCAAGCTTTGGCTCAATTTGCTTCTGTCAGTTTTGTGGTTGCATGGCAGGCTTAAATTGCTAGCTAAGCATATGATGAGGCAATCACACAACTTCACCAAGAGCCACAAGGAAAATGAAAACGCAAGCAGGGTACTTCATGTATGAGAGGAGGGTTTCAGAAAAGCATACCCCGGGCACACAGATGCTACAAAGTTTCATATTGGTTGGGGAAGATATCTTTAACTATCACAGCCTTCTCCCAAGAATCTTTTGCTGTTTGGCAAAAGTTCAAAGAATTTGCTCGGATTCTAGCACTGTAATCATATACATGTTTACTCAGAAGTAAGTCCTACTGTTTTCAATGGGCCTATTCCCTAGTAAGTGTGTTTAAGATAAATGTATGCTCTTTTGGAGGACCATTCATCCTCCATAAAAGGGAGGGGATGAATGGTCACTTTTGGGGTGGGCAGGTAATGGGGAAGGCCACTCTCCCGTCCCAGGGACATGGTGTGGCCAAGAGCAGCTAACCCTCTGTACAAAACCCCTTAAGACTGAATATAATTGTTTTTGCTGCAACCCCAAAATTTACATGAAAAACTTCAGACCAGCATCAATTCCCAGGGTTCTTTAAGAAGATGCAATTACTATTAAATCAGTTAAAAGTTTACCATATAGCAATGCATCTAGAGGTCTTACTCAAAACATCTGTCAAAGCATAGGGAAATTATTTTTTATTAGTTCATTAAAATATAATGTGCTTTTCATCCAAAAACGCCTTGAAGAGGAAAATGGGGGTTAAAGCAAACTTCCCACTGAGAACTAAAATGTGAAAAGAAACCCAAATTGCCCTTTTGACCAAGGAGAAGCTAATCCTCAAAAGTTAACAGAATATCTCAGATTATCTCAAGACTGAGTTCTTTGCATGACTCATTTGTTCTTCCAGCACAACAAAAATGCCGACAATCAGTGTTAAGTCTTGACTGTGTAGCCCGATAATCATTCCATGTCTATAGAACATATCACCACAGGAATTATTAACACATCATGGGTTGCAACATTTTCCACTTAGTTCAAGTCACCCTCCAGGGTTTTTTTCCTACTTAAAAACTCTAGGCAGCCTGCAAACTCCAAATATTTTCACTATTTTCATCCAAAAAGATTCATTGAAATGGTAAGGTAAAGGTAAAGGGACCCTGACCATTAGGTCAAGTCGTGGCCGACTCTGGGGTTGTGGCGCTCATCTCGCTTTACTGGCCGAGGGAGCCGGCATTTGTCCGCAGACAGCTTCCAGGTCATGTGGCCAGCATGACTAAGCCTCTTCTGGCGAACCAAAGCAGCGCACGGAAACGCCGTTTACCTTCCCACCGGAGCGGTACCTATTTATCTACTTGCACTTTGACGTGCTTTCAAACTGCTAGGGTGGTAGGAGCACGTACGGAGCAACGGGAGCTCACCCCATCGTGGGGATTCGAACTGCGACCTTCTGATCGGCAAGTCCTAGGCTCTGTGGTTTAACCCACAGCGCCAGTCATCCCTTAACACACTATTCAGAAGCAATGCAGATGCTGCAGAGGTGTTTGCCATGGGGGGAGGGTAGAACAGCACTGAAGAAATGGTATGTGATTGTTAAAAATGAACAGACTCAACTAATCAAAGCACATGAAAGGAATCTTGTTGCCCCAGGACTGATAGGAAACTGATAGTTAGAGCTACTTCAAGACAATGACTCTTACCAAGAGTTACTTACCAAGGCCTGCTTAATTCCAGAAGATAGTGGGTCATGGTGAAAGTCCTTAAACATGTATACTTCATATGTGTGCTCAGTCGCATTAAAATGTACCTGCCATGTATGCTGGCCAATTGATTTGTAAATGTAGCATGATCAATAGCCTGGTTTTGTTAGGATGATGACATTATACATGAAAGGGAAAGCACACATGGTAACTGCATTTAAATGTAATCAGGCATATGTGAAGACTTTACACAGGTAAGATCATGCCTGTATAAATAAAGCCTAAGGAGAAGTTACAAAAATAGGGTTTTCTGTGTCTCTGCCTTTTGCCACCAAAATGTTTTAAAAGAACATTGTTCAGTGCCTTCACCAAAATTTTCTTCCATTTGAGGAGTATGACTTTGGACATATTCATGTCACAGGAGTAGCTGAGGGCACAGGACTTGATGATCTCTTGCTGCTTGGCTTTCCTTAGCTTTCTGTATTACATCTCCTTCTGGGCTTTTGCAGTATCTGTTCCTTACTTTAGCATCTAAAAGCTCATTCTGATGCTCTCGCTCTCCATTGGCCAGGGTTGCTGGGGGTGAGGAAGGAAGAGAAGTAGTGACAAGGACCCACCCTGACGCTAGGAAGCTCATTTCAATCTGTGGATCCATTCACTTATGGGGTGGGGGGAACTGCTGTGAACGACCCACCCAGCCTCCTATTTCAGTTTTGCTGTGGGCCCATAAACCCTCCCCTAACTTATGAAGCCAGTTCACACTATCCTCACTTCTTTTTCAGTGGCACTGCTGGAATTCAAAATGTTTCACTTCCTTTTTATTTTTAATCTTTCATGTTATTCTATATAAAGCACAGACTTCTGGGTGCTTCTCCTACCCTCACAGGGCTTCTTTGGAGGTTTTTCCTGATTCAAAAGTAAGGAAAGCCAAACAGAAAACAACAAATGCTATCACTGAAGTAGAATAGCTATTTTCCCTTTTACAAAGCCTCTCCTCAGAAAAACTGACACCAGAGCATTGTAGTCTACTATTGGATGCAATTGCTGCCTGCTGAGTTTCCCTCGTCTTCTGTTCACAGTTTCCATCACTGGCTGAACTATTTTTATCGAGGCCATTATAACCTGCAAAAGCATGAAATGGACTTTAGTCCATTAAAGCATATACCATAATAAATTGGTCCGCTTTTGAGATTCTTTTAAGCCACAATACAATTTTGTTGTTCTTCCACATATATAAGGCTGCATACATCGCTGGGCAAATGAACTCATGTATGTCTGTCCACCTTCTCCTTAAAAGCTTTGCTTATCTGGACTAGGGAAGTACCACCAGAAAGCTCAGAGGAAGGAGAAATTAACAGGCTAGTTATGGTTCTCTGTAACCTACTGCCTCAGAAGAAATGCCTTTCAATTGCTTCCAAGAACTACATTTGAGGAAACCCCATGATGACTGACAGGATATTTGGTGCCAGTGCTTTAGTAATACCACTAACTAACTGATACATCAGTTCCTTCCCTCGTATCTTATCTATTTGTCAGATACCAAATCACAAGTCTGATTGGTATGATGGGGGGAAAAACCAGAAGGGTGCTGAGAGCTGCAGCCAGTTCAGCAACACTACAACACTGATAAGAAAACAACTACAGTGGTAGCTTGGTTTAAGTACAGGTTAGTTTATGAACAACTTGGATTAAGAACGCTGCAAACCTGGAAGTAGGTGTTTTGGTTTGTGAACTCAGCCTTGGAATAAGAACATGTTTCGCTTCCTGTTGAGTGGGTTCCATTTGTAAATTGAGTCCCCCGGTGCTATGGGAAAGCAAGCCTTGGTTTAAGAATGCTTTGGTTTAAGAACAGACTTCTCGAATGGATTAAGTTTGTAAACCAAGGTACCACTGTATTTAAATACACCATAAAATATTTGGGTAGTGAAAGCCTGTTACATGCAGAAGGTGAGCAGAAATTAGGATAAGCCATTTCCTAGCAGAGGACAGTTAATGCAAGTTAATGACATACACTTTTATGTCCAAATGGGAGTTCTGCATTAGTGGCTGGTGTTAAACTGTTTAAAGATTCATTTTACCAGATGTAGGAATATATACTAAGTCAGACTACTGGTCCATTTATCTATACTGACTGGCAACAGCTATCCAGGCTTTTAGGCGGGGGTCTTTCCCAGCCCATCCTAGAGAGACCAGGGATTGAGCTTGGGACCTTCCTTCATGTAAAGCAAATCTTCTACCTCTGAGCTATGGCCTTCCTAAACAAACAAGGCGGCAGCTAAGGAAAAAACAAGTCTATAATCTCTTCTATCGGAAAGGTTTCAAAATAAAATGAACCAAAAGCCCAAAGTTCCACACTCTTTCTAGTTGTAGAGGAAAACGTCCTCTCAGCAGCCATTGCAAAACAAATTAATAGATTTATCACTAAAAAACAAAACAAAACCCCACAAACACAAATTAATGTTTGTTTTAAAATTAAATTAACGGTATAAAGCCTTAAATAGCTCATACCCTTAAACCACAATACTTCAATAACTGCCTCTCCCCATATGACCCAACCTGGTCCCTGTGATCATCATCTGAGGCCCTTCTTCATGCGTCTCCTCCACATAAGGTCCAGAGGGCCTCTTCTGTGATGGCTCACCATTTGTGAAATGCTCTCCCCAGCGAGGCTTCCCTGGTGCTGTCATTACATATCTTTAGGCGCCAGGCAAAAACATTCCTCATCTTCCAGGACTTTGGCTAATTAAACAATCGGTGGCTTTTTAAACTGTGGCAGGGGGTGTTATTGTTTTTGTTTGTTACTATGTTATGCATTGTTGTGTTTTTATATTGTAAACCACTGTGATCTCAGGTAAAGGGTGGTAGAGAAATTTAATAAATTATTATTACTATTGGAACAAAACAAGAAGTTATCTGCATGATATCTTCCACAGCTTTTCTACTTGTAAGCAAACGAGATTATGGGAGATATAGTCCCAGTCTGACACTATTCCAAGGGATCCCAGCACTATGTAAGACAGCATAGAAAGGTTAATGGTAGTTACTTTCAAAATTATGATAACATGGAGAATGCAGCTGCAGTATAAACAAAGTAGGTTCCAGAGATCATTTAGGGGTTATAGTGGACAGCATAGCTGGTTCTAGTTTTGAGAAGCCTCAGCAGTATCCCATCAGATGGGTAATCTGCCCACCAATTTCCTCTGTTCAGTGGCAGCAGTGTTGCCCTCTGAGGACACGGAGACATCAGTAGGTGCCCAATGGTAGACCCCTATAATGTCCAGGTATGCAGGAGGTCAGCACTGGGAGAGAGGCAATAAGTTACAGTCCTCACCCAAATTCATTAATCCCTGGCCCTCAGGCATGAAGCACCCACCACAATAACACCCAGATAGTTTTAATGTTTTAAAAGAAATAATTTTTGTGTACCTAATATTTTATTGCTCCTGACAGTTGCCAAAGAGTACTAGCTTTGAATAATTCGTTTATGAACTGAACAGTTGTGGTATAGGCAAGCTTCCCACACACTGCTTAACCATGTGGCTTCATTAGGAAATGGAAAAGAAAAGCTTATTCAGTTTTTATGACTATTCACCCTTTAGCATCTCAGCTGAGGGGGACAAGTGATCCTATTTATGTGAGCTGCAGCCATCACGTTTTTTTGTTTTGTTTTTTGTTTTTGTGAGCTGGAAGCCACAAGCCTCGTTTAATGCAGACCAATGAATATGCCAGCCACGTTCTGAAAATGCTTATCTTAAAAATATCGGGAATTGTTTGCTCTTTAAACAAATTTACTGTGTGCATTGTATGCACATTTGAAAAACACACACTCCACTATGAATGCAGGCTTTTTTTTTTCCAAGGAAAAAAAATAAGGGCGGCAATTGTTGTCTTTTGCAACAAGGATAAAATGTTTGAACATACTTTCATCAACCTCTTGATGCACTCTGCAGAAGAATACTGAGCTAAACAATGACTCAACTCTGCACTTTCCTTCTCTGTTTCTTCTGTGCACATCCAAGCCACTGCCACATTGTGCTACTTAGTCTAGTTACAATATAACCTCTTTTGCTAGCCTCCACTCATGCCAAATACCTTGAGAATGGATGTCCTAAAGCTCTCTCTCTCTGCCACTACACTCATTACCATTTTTCCAATCCTTAAAACCTTTAAGTCTCACTATCAGTTTACAAACTGAAATGAATTGACTAGTATTTACCACTCCACCTCTGATTATTCCCCCCCCTACACTAACCGTTTGTCCTTCTCCTTTTGTCCTTCTCTCAGGAGTGCATAGCTCTATGTGCCTCTAGCCCAAACCACATCTGCATTTTCAAGCAGTTAAATTGCTACTCATGAAATTCTCCCTGCTTCACCCCATCCACTATTCCTGTGGATTATCCAATATCCTGCTTTGAATATTGTTACTGCTACCCTCCCCTCTTGATAGTGGGTGGAAGGTAACACTTTCCTTGTTTGCCTATCCGGTGTACTGGTTCATACTCTCCTGCAACTTGATGCAAATAGAATCCCATCATGTCATTCTTGGTGACTGTCAAGAAAGTCTTTAACTCACATTTCTGCACTACTCCTTCCTACCCACACTTCATCTGAATATTTATTCAGTCTCTCTTCCCTTCCAGTTTCCTGTGAAGCTGACAACACCATGGAAAGCCCTGGTGAAATCGAAAGTTATCTTATCAGCTGTTGGTTTTTAAACAACAACATAAAGTTATACATGCCCTTTTGGAAAACAACGACGAAATGGACAAGGCTTTTTCCTGACCTTATTGGTTTGATCAAAGAAGAAAGAAAGGTTTGGAAGATGCTGACACAATCATAGAAAAGGAAGTAGAATTGGGTAAAGGAGCTGAACCCCTTAACAGTAACCAAAACGGCATAGTGAGGAGAGATTAAAATGCTAAAAAACACATTCCCAAGTAAGCCAAGCTCTATGGAAAATAGTTGGTGGATCACTAAAACTATTGCAGATTTTGAAAAAATCTGCTCAACAGCAACACACGTGAAAAATGCAGAATGAAATGTGATTGTAAATCTATCTTATATGGCCAGCAATCAATTTAACAGCATTATACAGTATGTACATCAATTAATGCTTCATTTTTGTCTTTCACACATGCACAACAGCAGTGGGAAAGAACCTCAAAAGCTCTTTTAAGCATGTGAAATCTGTCTTTGTCTTGTATACTCCTGTCTTAAATGCCTCTTGTCACGCTTGCATCAGCCTTATCCTCTACATCAACCAAATTAGCACATTATTCTGCCTACAGATTTCTCCTTAAAGCAAAATATACTTTTGTCAAGATTTTCCTGGACCTCACATTTTCTACACACTGCTGGGTCAGCTATATTCTACTGCATTCCTATGTAGCCTTTAACAAATCTTATCCTCTTTCCTCTATTTTCGTCTCATCTAGCTGCGTCCTTTCATTAGAAATTACATCAGTTCTGTCTACTCTGCAGCATTTATACGATGCTGGCACGAAGCAGATATGAAATAGTATTCAGGTCAGGAGATGGGTCCCAAACAAAGACATTCTTTGCCCAGTGGTGGAGATTCCTTACTGGCTAACAAGGTTGAGTATGTCCCATACAGTCTACCAGCATAGTCTGTAGTCCAAAGGCTCTTCCAGACTAGCAGGTGGTATTCAAAAACATACTTGAAATTCAGGTTGTTAAATTAAAATGGATTTGGCATGCTTGCACAACAAACAAACAAACAAACAACCAGATGTAGAGGATCAAGAGAATACCCATCAGTTTACATGGGGAGGAGGAAATCCAGTTCCTTTGTGACATTCACTATTAGGGTTCTTGTTGAAAATTTCAATATATTGATTTCCATAAATTTATTTCACCTATGCTGATATAAATCTTCACCATTTGGCAGGAAGGAAGAAAACTAACTAAATAAAATTGTAGCAACTCTAATGCAAACACAATTTTTGTCTCATACAAAGAGATGGATGCAACATGAATTCCTAGGCCGCCTTTTTGAGCAAGATCTTTCAGAAACCCTGATACCAACAATCTTACTTCTTTCCATACATTTTCCATTAGAATCATAGAATTAAATAGTCTCTTCTTCACATGCTGCTCCTACAGACACACTTACCTGGGAATCAATCCCTAGAAATAGCTCAGGCTTACTTCTAAGTACAGGATTGCATTGCAAATCCAGTGAAAATATCTCAACTATCCTACACTACACTCTTTAAATTCACTCAAACTTGACTGTCCTTTACCAATATATAACTCATTAGAATCCTCCAGTAACTACATCACAGTTTTAATTCAACAACTTGAAAAATGTTTGAAGACCACTAAGCTTAAAGCAGTTAGCTCTGCAAAGGCATTACTGTAGTATGCTTTATGCAGACCCAGGTAAGAGATCTGATTTGATTTATTCTGCATTCACATTTCTGCAACCACTTTAAAGACAGTACAGAATGAGTTTGTCATGTTGCCTTAAAGCGCATTTTAGCTGCGGTTGAAGTAGGTGGTGCTGAATATGTGACGTTCCTGCCAAAAGTACAAATTAAAGGACTAGAATAGTCAACATTTTGATTACGTTGTCCCAAGGCTATCCAGATTATGTAAAAAAAGAAAGTTTATGCAATCCCAGTATGTGACAGGATTTCTGTTCTCTGTGGTACACAAAAAAATCACAAACATGTTTCACTGCTGGAAGCTTATTTCCAATTCCAGTTTTAGACAATTAAGAGACACTAACTTGGACTGGCAATGGCTGATGACGATTTGCAGTGGATTGTTTTCAGTGGAATGAGCATGTGGATGCACATTTGGATAAGGCCCAAATGCTCACTCCAGTGAAAACAATGTAGTGCAAATAACTGAGCAGCACTCTGATCAATGATGCATATCTAATTAAACAAAGGGAAATCCATGCAAAGAAACATGTTTCCATATGTGGAATCTCTCAGATGGATTAATACAACCTAGCTAGGATAACCATTGCATTCCCTCTGCTCAACAGGGCAGCACCTAGCCAAGGTATAAGGACTGGGGTGGGTCTCCCTGAGCTTGGCTCCAAACACCCATCTCTGCAGGTAGCTATTTCTGGTCTCCATGTGCCCCATCTGGGAAGTAACAGGCTCAAGACCCTCCAAGAAACTACACCTGGCTTGTCTTCGGCTTTATGACTGAAGGCAGAAAAACCAGGTTCATCTCCTGAAGTCGCTGCAGTGGCACCGGCTCATGGTAGGGGCAGGGAGGGAGAGAAGTAGCTTGTTTTCTCTCCCTTTCACCCACTGAAGCCACCAGTCACAGAGGGCTGTGCTATGTTGGGATAATGCCTCCTTTACAGTTTAAAAGCAGAGGTGGCAAACCTCCAGTTCAGTGGCCTGATCCAGGCCGTGTGCCTGTGTGCGAGTGCAAGAGTGAGGTGTTGCCTCAAGAAGGTTGGCCAAGGCTGAAAGAGGCCATGATTTTTTCTTAAAAGGCTTGACACTCTTGGGGTTGGAAGTCTTCTGTGCAAAGAAATCAGTACTGGAAGATGTGCAGGTGCCCATGCACAATTCACAGTAGTTTCCCCTTTGCTGGCGTTTTTGTAACTTAAATGGCAGCATGTTGCCTCGTGGTTGGAAAGATTAGGAGGGGGAACTGGGATCTCAGGAATGCAAGTATCTTTTCAGCCCAAGGGCAGTGTGCATGTGCCTTCTTCTTCTGCCATTTTGGTTTGTGTCTGTTGTTGTTGTTGTTGTTTTAAACAAGTGTAGATTTTCCTGCACAACTCAGGAGCAGGAAGTCTGCCCTGGCACAGATAAATATACTCATCTTCTCTTTCTGACCCATTTTATCGCTGATCACGTTAGCACATGGGACATCCATTTGTGCCAAAAACAGAAATGAACACATGTCAACTAATCAGACTAACATTATAATTTGCAGGATTTAGCCTATGGTTCCTCTGAAAAAGAAAGAAGAGACCTGATGTTGAATATAATATCTCATATAAACTTATGCATTAACCTTCTCATACATGGGACCTATGAATTTCAAGGGTGTTCACTACTGATAATTTTATCCATAAATATGTATGGGCTTAAGTAAGCTGTTTTCTGACCTATGGAACAGTCTTTTAAAATGTGTTTTTATAAAAAGAAACGATTGTTCTTATAATTAAGTGTTCTTTGTATAACTACAACATTAATATGTACTAGGCAACTGTATTGTGAAGATTATAAGTGTGTGCTAATATGCTGCTTTGGCCTTTTGCCCACTAGTAATAATAAACTTTTGAATTAATTTTCTCCAGGGCTACAATTTTCAATCGATTTAATTGATAGCTTTACTAAAGCTTCAATGACAGATTAAAATCAGTATTACTCCCCATTTAATCAGTGGGTTTGAGATTAGGAGCAAAACTGAACAGATTCAAATGAGTAGTCAAGTTGCCAAATTATACATTTCCTTGCTCAGATACATTAATTTTGGTGGCTTGCAATCATCATCTCAAATACGGGGCAAGCATCATAGCCCTGCAATGTCTCTGGTTTGGATTAAAATCCAAGCCAGTAAAGATTTTCCACCCTGACAGATGCCAGCTGCATGAGGAAAAATGCATTTTCAGCATGGCTATAACAACATGCCATGTATCAGAGGGGTGTGGAAGGGAGGGAGAGACCTGCCAGTCCTAAGATCTGCCAAAAAAGTTAAGGTGATGAAAAGTAGCTGAAGAAGGAAACAAAACATTATCGTGCTCCCAAGGACATATTTAGGAATATCATATAATTTGATTTGATTGACAACTGGGTGAGAATAAATTGAGCAATTTTCTGAGTAGAGTAACATATCTTGGTTTTTGAACTTGATCAGGATAGTTTACCCCATCACTACAGATCAGGCTGAAAACAGCATCTTCCCTAACATCAGTTGGCTGCTTTAAAAAGTAATAGTTTTCGGGTCATAGCTGAAATTACGCAACCATCACCAAAATATTATGGGCTGGTTCACATGACAGAGTGCAGAGAGATGGCATGAATGTGTGGGCTCCCAGAATGTAGCTCACAACCTCTTTGCTCCCCCCCAGTCCTTTTTACTGTTGTACCACTTTGAACTAAGCCAAGGTTTGGCTTCGTGTGTCATCCAAACTGGGACTTGTGGTTAAGCTTTCTCCTTGCTAACTGCGATCTGTTACCTTGGCAAAGTGACTGCAAGCTTTTTGCCAGGACCCCACACATTTGTGGAGCTTTGCTAAGCCACACTTGGCTTACCATGCTGCGAGAACCAGGCCAATGTTATGTACCAAACCAAAGAATTCCAGTACATTGCCTAGTTAAGCCCCACCCCGCATAATCAATCACATGACACGGTGCACGCACACTATTTGAATGGGAATGCCCATCAACTTTGCAGGGGGCTAAGCCCCCTCAAATATTTTATTCTGGGGGCCAAAGCCCCCATGGCCCCTAGGAGTTGGCTCCTATGCCAAGAAGATATCAGTCCTATCATATTGCTGCTCCTCTACTTTTGGAACTTGGATTCTGTCTGATAGTCTTTAAGATAAGGAATTGATGAGACCGATCCGCTATGAATAAGCAAAGTTGTAGCTCCCCAAGAATGAAAACTTCTGTGGCAAAATGCAAGCTATTTATCGCTATGAAGCGGGGTTCTTGAAGTTCTCTTTCACGTGATAAAAATGTTAAATACTCATGGACATGCTTTCCTTCTTTTCACTGTATATCATATGAACCTCAATAGGTTTTTTTTTAAAAAAAATAATAATAATCCAATGATGTTTAAGTTTAGGAGCAGAAGGCAGAACAGGCATTCTGAGAACACATCTGACAATATTAAGTCAATTAATACTGATACGCCAATAAAAGATTCAGCAGAGCAAAATTCCATAGAAGACTTCCAGCAGCGTCACACACACAAAACGGCACACTTTCCCACTCAGAAAATACATTAAAGCTTTTCACCATTTTGCTCCCTTCCACACCAAAACTGACAAGTATAATATAGAAAGCACTTGAACATTGGAAAATGTGGTTGGAGAAAACAGCAAACAGATGGCTCAGCAAGATATAGGGCTGCTGGTTTTGCTCTTAATTTTATTTGTATTTTAAAAACATTTCCACCCCAATGGATTTACAATGCTGCAAGTTAAATAGATCTTTTTATTTTAAGTGCATTGAAATAGGTACACCATACATAATAATTCTTGTATAACAAAGGTCTCTTTTTATTATTTTTAAGCACTTCAAATAAGAAACCTAATGACTTAACCACATGCAAAATATATAGCATGAGATCTTACTTGTTTAATAGCACAAGACAACTATGAACCCCATGGGAAGCACCCCACATATTTTTATCTTTTTCCCTGGGAATTTTTGTTCAAACTAGTAACAAAATAACAGTGTTCCCATATCCTTTTTTATTTTTTTAAATCAGCGCAAGCCAGTGGGAACTTTGTCTTCAGTATTAACTGTTGCAGTTGGGGATCATGCAGTCCCAATGAAACAGTTGAAAAAGACTTGCCCATTTAATTAAAAAAACACACTCCTGCATGTGATATTTATTTATTTAATCTGCATTAAGGCACACACAGAAAGGGGGCAGCATTAAGGTGCTTAGCCATATCCTGATGACCCCACCCCACAATTTTACATTCTTGAATTTATGTTTGGATACCCTACATTGCATTCAGTGTAGCACTATGGCGAACATTCTGTCAGTACAAGGATTTCGCCTTGCATGATGGAACATCCTTCTCCCCACAAGTGCCCCTAAATATGCTCTTGGGGTTTCCCAGAGCAAGAGTCTGAGTGGTTTTCCCCCTTGCCCTGCTCCTTTCCGAGGGAAAACCTGTTCTTTAGTGCTAAATTGGACCAAACATCAATATGGAGAGAAAACTCACAGTGGCTACTGTGAGAGCAGGATGCTGAGCCAGATGGGCTCTTCTTATGCTCTTACCATGTATGGAGAGCAACTTGGACACTGATCTCCCCAGGTTTCTTTTATCCTCTAGGCAATAAATTCATGAGAAAGACCTCTCCTCTGTTTCCCCAACCTTTCCTCTCTGAAAGCAGGAACACTACAAATCAAGATTTCAGAATTAGTGTTCACAAGTGTCTTGACTCTGAAATGATATTCACACATATCAGTGCCGCTCAAGTTCTGAACCTGCAAAGGAACCCAATGCCCTTAACATTTATGAAACTCAAAAATCATACAGAGTTACAAATGTCAAGGCTAACAAAATACTATTTCCTGACCATACCAATAACAGAATAGAGGAGAAAAGAAGTTTTTTGGTGGCACATAATAACCTATGTAAAAGAAAAAAATTGTTAAAGAAGACGGCATGTTTCGGCACTTTCTTGCCATGTTTCTTGTTAAATCTGGGGAAGGCTATCAAGGAAGAGAAATAAAATAACCTAAAAATAAAAAATGCAAAACTTTTCAACATTCAGTGGTTGGTTAACTTGTATTCTCAGATACCCAGGTTCCCAAATACCCCAACCAGGTCCATCTGAAGAATTTCTCAGCTGGTTCTAGTAAACAACTTAGATAGTGCTTTTAAGGGGTCAAGGCCTAACAGTGTCTTTTTACAAGGTTTCACAATTTCATTGAGAACATGAAATACCTACCTGCATATTGAATGAAAGAATACAGCAGTAGCTCATCTCAGGCAGCAGCTGGGGCTCTCATGCAAACGTCGCTTTGGTGTCAAAGCCAAGTCAAGAAGTTTCTGCTGTTTTCTTTGAGGACAAGAAGATTTTGTTTTCATTCTCATATGAACCAGTTTTTAAATATATCAAAGTGTTTATATGCCATCACACAGGATGAGCTAGAAATCCATTGCTACATATTCTGCTCCATATTTAAATGTCACAGCAGCCACTGAAAAAAACAAACTCAGCAACAAATCCTCTTATTATCTGCTGTTTTTACTACTCAGCATGTGATGTTTTAAAGTATGATGGCAAAGCATGTTTCCTCCTATATTCTCTTAACCTATACAATTTATTTTGCTCACTTGACATTCATGCTCATATGTTAGTAAAAGAGATTCCACTCCAGATTTTAGCTTGCCAGTAACTTCAGCGTAGGTGAACAATGCCAGAAACTAATGAATACTCAATCTATTCACTGAATTGCAAATCAGACAAGAAACTTCTTCCTCCTCCTATGACTTCTTTCTAAAAGGTTTCTTTTTTGCATCTAGGTCTCTTTCCTTATAAGCAGAACCCTTGGAATTCACAACCAAAATACCAAGCCTTTTGTAAACATCTTAACGTTGACTTGCTTTAATTTTTAATATTGTGAAGAGATCACAGCAGCTTGCAAAACTAGGAATCAGATGACACTCTTGAGATTGGCAAGTCTTTTTCTCTGGCGCCACAGGATGCCAGCCAATTATACATATATATAAATCATTACATTTTCACACCCAAAAATGGGCATGTAGTCATAAAATGAATTGTATTACAATGAATTAGACCCAAAAAGACTTTGAGAAATCACTGGAAGCAAGTATGTTACAAGAACATTTTAAATGTTCTTATGTAGCAGCTACATAAATGGCACATCTAAAGGCAAGATGAGACAATATTTGCAGAATTTGCAATATTTGGCAAAATCACTGGGGCCAAGAGTGCAGCTGTCTAGCTTAATTAAGTTTCTACTTGCTGCAAGGATTTAGGTCAAACCCTTAAAGTTACTCATGGGATTTTACAATCTGACACTTTCTTAAGGTCTGCAATGCAGACAGTAGTGTGTAACATGCAAATGAACAGGAGATCAGAGGAATCCAAGATACATAACATCAAGATCCTTCAGGGTCACTAGTTTAAAATTATACAGGTCACAACAGTGACATGTACAAGTTGCTGCCATATGTTGGCTCCATGGTCTCTCCTATGGGAAGCAACTATAGGAATTTCAAAACAGTTTCTATTTTGGCTGCTGTCCATAGAACAACTCCATATAATTTGCATCCTCAATAATATTAGTTGAGGCCCAGCACAGAGTGGACACAGTGACACAGCTGGATTTATAGGTTCAACAGCAGTGTGAATAAACAAAACTCTGAAATGTTTTTTTTTAATGCAATTAGGAATGAAAAACTTTTTTAAAATGTATGTTCACTAATTTGTAACAGCCACATGGCTAACATGCAGACATGCAAGAGCTTTTAATAACTGAGACTTTGTTAGTAGTATTTATTCACTGCTGTTCTCAAACAGTAAGTCGAATCTTAATCTCATTAAAATCTGTCAAGAAACATATAAGAAACAGATTTTACTTTTCTGCACACAAATACACACGCTGCCCCAGCCATATATAGACAACTAGTGAGGAGTGCTTGGTGATGCCTGGGAATTTTTACAAAGCAATAAATATTGTGATTTTTAAATGGATAGTGTAATTTGTGAATTTGGATACATCATACCAAAAATCAGGTAAAGTTATGTTTTGGTCCACTATCTTGATTCAAAATGGTGACCAGCATCCAAATGTCTGCAAAGACTGCCACCCTCATCTCAGGAACCCTCAAGCCAAGTTCAGTGAAGAGGCAGCTAAACCTATGCCAAAAATGGATGAAGTCACACGAGACTGGTACTTTGGTCTGCCATCTTGATTTAAAATGGCACCTGGCATCCAAATAGTGACAAAGTCCGTTGCCCCACCTCAGGAACCATCATGCCAAGTTTGGTGATTTATATCTTGAGATGTGGCTGAACCCATAGAGAACAAACATACAAACAACCTTCCAAAATACAGTACTGTATATAATAGATAAAAATAGTGAAGATTCCTCCTACCCTTCTCCAGTATACAACAAAGGAGATGAAGGAAAGCACCAGGCAAAACAGGAGGAGAGAAGCTCTAAAACCTAGATGATCCAGAACTACAAGTTCTGGGGGTTACAAGTTCCTTACCTCTAAACTAAAATCTACTGACTTATCATTCATTCAGACCAATATGTTTTGATTTATAATCTTCATCTGTCACTGTAAAAAAGGTAACCCTCTTTATCTTCCGCCTCTGCTTATAATTGCAACTATCAAAATGCAGTGAGCTGTATAGATAAAATTTAGTGCACCTTAGGGGCTATCACTTCACTATACAGCAAAACAGTTCCATTCATTTCCACCCCAGAGTCCTCTTTTCATTTAATAAACCCCTCATCTCCAAATTGAAAGCTATTATTTAAACAAAAATATTTTACTTCTTTGTTTGCAAGTATTTTTTAAAGAACAATAGCTGTGAACCTGAGATGTAGCCTCACATGGGCAAGTGAGACTCCTCCATTGAAAGCAAAAGCAAGGGAGAATGTCTGATCATAATCTGTAAAAAATATATACAGTGGTACCTCGGGTTAAGTACTTAATTCGTTCCGGAGGTCTGTTCTTAACCTGAAACTGTTCTTAACCTGAAGCATCACTTTAGCTAATGGGGCCTCCTGCTGCTGCCGCCGCACAATTTCTGTTCTCATCCTGAAGCAAAGTTCTTAACCCGAGGTAATATTTCTGGGTTAACGGAGTCGGTAACCTGAAGCGTATGTAACCTGAAGCATATATAACCCGAGGTACCACTGTACTCAGGTACTAAATTCAGAGTAGGGTACATAGAATAGGAGAATATATGTTAATGATCAACACTTTTGGTGGATTGCAGTATAGTAAACAAAATGTTCAGTAATATTGTTGCCATCTTCTGGATTTGTTTTTTTTTTTAATGGTCCAGTGTACAAAGTGATTCTCAGCACATATAACAAGCGTTTGCCTTCTGAAAATACACATTTGTAAAACAGCAGGCTGTTTATACTAGAAACAAGGTTACATTTAACTTTAGATGAGCATTAGAAAAGCAGAACCTTATCTAGTCCAGCATTCTGCTTCCCACTGTGGCCAACCAGATTCCTCTGGGAAGCACACAAGCAGGACATCAAGGCAATAGTCCTCTCCTGTTCTTGTTCTGCAGCACAAGAGGCTTCCTGCTGTTGATCCTGTGGAATGCATTTAGCCACCATGACTAGTAGCCATTGATAGCTATTTCCTCTATTAATTTGTCTAATGCCCATTTAAAGCCACCTAAAATGTCAGCCATTTCCACATCTTATGAGAGCAAATCCCATAGTTTAATTTTGTGATGCTGCCTTGGAAACTTCAGCTGGTGCAGAATGTAATGACTAGATGACAGAAACAGCCACCAGAAACAGCTCTACTGACTTATTTGTTTGCAGCCATAATTCTGGGCATCATGAGTTTCAAAAGCCTTAACAACCATATACGGAATGGAACCCAGATACTTGCATGAACACCACAAGAAATGAAACGTAAGACCATAAGAAGAAGAACCCTACTGGATTAGAACACATGTCCATCTAATCTCACAATGGCCAATTAGATGCCTATATGAAGCCCACAAACTAGACCTGAGTGCTACAGCACTCTCCCCACTCATGTTCCTCAGCAACCGATATTCAGAAACATATTTCTTCTGCCATTGGAGGTAGTACATAATCACTAAATATGATAGTCATTGACAGCTTTATCCCTCCCTGACCCAATAAATTAACAGAACCCCCCTTTAAAGCTATTGAGTTGATAGCCATTGCTACATGTTGTGGGACCAAATTGTACCATTTAACTATGTGCTCTGTGTTTTGCTGTCATAAGAGACCCTTCTTTGTTTTTCCTTACATTCAGAAATGAGGCAGGTGGTGATGGCCCCCTTATGAATACCCCAGAGACTCACATGCCACCTTTACTCCCAAGTTTCAGACAGCAGGTCAAGTTATTTTATTCACCAGGCATTTTAACTGGCTTTATGGACAGAACCCAAAAGTTTGTATATGAATTGATTTTATTTCCTGATTTTAAACTTCTGGGGCTTTTTTTTAAATTTGCTGATTTTCTTGTTTTTAGTTATTTGCTGGAGGTGTTTTTGTTTTTGTTTTTTCAAACCCTTCGACCTTTACCTGTTTTGGAATTGGTTTACAGATTGAAAAGAACATAAAAATATCTTAAATAAATGAATAAGTACAGTTACCTCTGCAAAATTAAGGCTAGAGGGAAAATACATAAGCTCAATTTGCAACAGCAGAAGCATTACTATCAAATCCTCTGAAGCCACAACTAAACATATTTCATGTGTAGAAGATATACAAGCTCACGAAGAAATGAGTGATTGTATATATTTGGGGTGTAAGATGGACTAAATGCCTCAAGGCAAAGTTAAGATTTCCCCTGAAAGTAGTGTTTTGTGTTGCTTGTTCTGAAGGGTATGTGTGTGAAATCATCTATCAGAATAATGGCTGCTAAACAGAACAATGGTTTCCATCTTGAAGCCATATTAATAGACTGTAGGCTCTCTCTAAAGTAATTACCTGGACACAAAAAGGAAAGGGGGAAAATCATTTGGGGGAAGAGATGAAAGTGCTTGCTGGGAAGAGTGAAAAGGTATCAGGTGTCCCTTGGTTTGCTTCTGGCACCCTTCATTGCCCAGAATATTGGCAAGGAAATTGCTATTAAGTCACCCTGAGCTGAAAGGACAAAGTGGTATTGGTAGTGCTTCCAAGCATTTTAGAACAGTTAACCTAGAAAAAGACAACACATTCCAGTAACGGTTCACAAAACATAAAAGAAATCCTTTGAGCCTGACATTTACCAGAATTCTGAAGCCCATTCCATCCATTTCTTACAAACTAACCACCCACTCATGGGTTCATAATGATTACCACAGAATCACAGAGCTGGAAGAGACTAGAGTCTCCCATGTCCAGGTTTAGGCACCTACCTATTGATTAACTTTCAGAATTCAAACCACTGGATACTAAAACCAGAGAGAAAACGTGAGAGGACATTTTTTAAGATAAATTAATGAACACGAATAAATCCCATTCACTATAAACTACAAGCTTTACTGTGTACAATTTCACATTATCCAGTACACCATATCTGTGATCCATTGAAGCACATGAACAAAGTATTTCCATGCATGATGGGTAGTTGTCATCAAGCAACTCTTCTCGCAATGGTGTCTCATGCCTCATGGAGTGCTTTATATCCCAGCCCACAAGAAGGAAAATTCTAGATGTTCCAGAAAGAAAATAGGTAATTTTTATTTTATTTTTTTGCTCAGTCCTTGAGGCATGTTGCCCCATCAGCCTTCACTGCCCTCATTTCCTTTCTCTGAACTCTAGATTATTTGTTCAGGAAGTGACTACAAGAAAAAAGCTGAAGACTGGAGAAATGTGCTGCATCTTAGGTTCAGGAGCAAAGTTGAAGTCACTAAAGTTCTAGGAAAGGCTCTGCAATCTGCTGGTATCCTGTAGCATCTCTGAAATAAGATGCCAGCTGAAGCCAATTTCTCACTTTACATTTTATAAATGTATATGTTTCTCAAGTACAAAATGCATAAACTTCCTATTAGTTGGGAACAGCTCATACACACTAAAATTGCCACTTTTTCCAATGAACTATATCTAAAAGTGGCTCAATTCTTTCTTGATGCTGTCTGTACATATTTAATGAGCAAAAGCGGGAATTTAACACACACATGCATCATTCTCAACTAAATCAACAAGATGCCTGTTTATTAAACCAAGGATTCCATACCCGGGTAGGAAACGTAAGCGAGAAGTAGTCTTGAATCTGAGTGAAATTGTCAGGCCTAAACAAGGCAATTGTAGAGTGTAATCATATGCACTTGTACTCAGAAGAAAGCTGTATTTGTCCCATAAAACGTGCTCCCAGATAAGTGTGCACAGGATTGCAGCCTAAGTCTGCAACTCTGATCATCAGCAGTTTTTTTTAAAGTGTAAGGCAGGAAAGTTTATTTAGCTTTCCAATTTCAGATGCCAGCTAAAGACAAAAACAACCAAAAACCCTCCTCTAAACCTAAAGGATGAAATTCTCTGCATTTTCTGAAAACACAACCACAAACTTCTTTTCCTGTGGTCATGCCTGGCTTTCCTCTTATTTTCCCTGTGTCTCTTAACTGGAGTTTGTAGCCTGGTCTATAAGAATGCAAGTCCTTTCCACTGAGCAAGAACTTCCAAAATGTAATACGTGTGCAAGCCCTAAAAGAAGAACAGCTGACTCCTGAGATGCATTCATTAAACACAGAGGCTCCATAGTAATGCTAGTGTTCCATTCTCTCTTTGCACACCACACCACTATGAAGGGATTTAGAAAAAAATACTTAAACTACTCTAACGGGGTGGGGAATCAAGAGTTTCAGCTGCTCAGTCACAGACAGACTATCATATATGATGCAAATATTTTGCTTTATGTGGAATGAAACAGAATTTCCAAAGAGCAAATGCTCATGTTGTAATACAGCATCATTCTGCATTGCTGACATGTGAAGTCACCAAGTCATGTCACCGTATAGGAAAAATCTGATTACAAGCAGGCATGCTGAGTATGCTTAATGCTATTCTTTCTCTGGGATTCAATACATTTTACGTGTTTTTAAAAAACAGAATGTCTACACTAAAAAGGTGACCTCCAAGTAGCAGTGCTGAAAACACCTTGTCATATATTAGAGCAGCATTGACCAACTTGATGCCCTCCAGATGTTTTGGACTACAACTCCCATTAGACAACTAGCTATGCTGGCTGGGGCTGCTGGGACTACTTACTAGTTCAAAATATTTAGAAGGTACTAGAGTGTGGAAGTCTGCATTAAGAGAGCTGCTGCCAGTCAGAGTGGACAATATTGAGTTGGCTGGACAAACTATTTCAGCAGAAGGGTTCAGTTTCACTGATAAAGAGGCAAACACAAATTGCACCCTAAGCACATAGATGCACACAATTTGAATTCCTATCAAATTGAAAGTTAATAATGCTGGAGCAGTTCTTCCCAAATCATGAAATAATGCATGGATTTTTCAAATGTGAGTTTCACTGCAACATTCATCAGCATTCAGTTATCTGCATGGGTATATATATAATGGGTATATATGCTTTCGTAGATTTTCACGGGTACAGGAATGCAGGTTTTGGTGTCCTCGGGTGTCTTCCCGTGTAAAAGTTGGGGTGTCTAGGCGACGTTTCGACGAGGTCTCACTCGTCATCTTCAGGCTGGTGCTATGGGTATATATATATATATATATATATATATATATATATATATATATCTGCACAGAGAGAGAATTATGCCTTATTAATTTTGCTTGCATTAATTTTAGCTCTTTTTTCTTGTTGTGCTTGCCCTACCAGCAGAACTACTAAAATATAGCTATACAACAATATTTTAAAGGGAGATTTAACAGTCTCTCAGCATCTAATAATAATAATAATAATAATAATAATAATAATAATAATAATAATAATAATAATATTTATACCCCATCCATCTGGCTGGGTTTCCCCAGCCACTCTGGGTGGATCCCAACAGAATATTACAAACGCGATAAAACATCAAATATTAAAAATGTCCCTAAACAGGGAAGCAAACCTTACTACTTTAGTCTGAAAAAGACAAACAGTGCAAATTAAGGCTACAAAACTTTGTTGAACATCTGTCACTGAGACTTCCTACAGGTTCCTAGATTGCAAAAATATGAAGCGATCTGTACCCCATACTCATCAACTGAGGCCCTTCTTCATGTGCCCCCTTCATGAGAGGTCTAAGGGTGGCAGCATGAGAACAAGTATTTTCTGTGGTAGCTCCCTGTTTGTGGAATGCTCTCCCCAAACAATGATGATGCCATCATTGTGTATATTTACGCGCCATGCATTTTTTCCCCTTTATAACTGGGCCTCTGTCCTTTAACTATCTGTGGCCTTATGGAAGTGGGCAGGATATTTTTAATGTATATCTTTTTCCTCTTGGTTTTAATTTATCTTGGGGAGGGGGGTCTCTGTCTATTTGTTTGGTTGTAAGTTGCTTTGGGCTGGCCTGGAAAAACAAAGTGACTGTATAAATAAACAAATACCAGAATGTATAAATAAAATGCATAAATAAAATGCATAATAAATTGTGGGTAAATAGGATCCCCAAAACCTGCAGTTTTAGTCTAACTGCAATGACTAAAAAATACTGTAATGTGAATCATACTTCTGCAGAGGCTAGACAGTTTTAACTTGTCCAATCACATTTTTATTAGACCATAAATTTACTGCAAATCATATCATGCCTAATGAAGCCCATAGGGCTGTTGGCCTCAATGGTATCTTCACATACTGCTCCATATATATATATATATATATATATATATATATATATGGATAACATTACTCAGGCTCCTCAAGCAGGATAACTGTTGCGTATTAACACATTCCACAACTGCAAATTCACTGTTTTATACATAGGAAGCATCTGTTTTAGAAGTGATCTTCTTTGTTGGAAAACTCCACAAGCAAAAATTGTCACATGCTATGCCTTGCATTTGCACCCTCTGAAAAAAAATCACCAGATAATCCCTACTTCAAAAGCCCACTGTTTGTCCATCTGACAACTGCTTCCAAAGAATGCAAACATGCCATCTCTATCAAGTGGTAACAAAGATTACTACAAGTGTTATGAGTTGTGTGCCCAGTACTGAAGGTAAGAAATAAATATTTTACTGCAGATGGGTAGCAGAAAATTGTTACCACTTAGGTTTTTTCTAATGCCAATGTGAGCTCAAACATTAATAGGACATCTGAATGTTCTAACATGTATATTGCTTGATGAAGTATATATGCTTCACAGAGGCAAAAATGGAATTTGCTCAGTAAAGCAACAATTATCCACTATAGGCCATGTCGCTTATGGGAAAAGGATGCTCATTATTATAACGACACAGTTCCAGGCGTAGTTAATGCCTGTTTTCAGCAGCTCAACTCTTTCCAAAAGCATACATATGAACTACAGTCAAGAACATTTATTCTGACATGATTAAAAACTCAAATCCTATGTCCCGCTGTGCAAAGACAACAAAGCACAGAATTGTGTTCAGGGTTTTCAGACCCGTAACAGTAGATTGCTATGCTGGAAGTCTGCCGTTCCTATTATTATTATTCAATGTATTTTTATACCACCCTTACTCCCATAGGAGTTCAGGGCGGTTTGCAACATAATAAAATATAACCAACACAAAGCAATAATTAAAACATCTAAAACTGCGTAGCTAAAATCAAAGACACAGTGCAGCAAACATCAATAGTAAAACTGTTGGGGAGGAATTTAATGTACTGCTAAGCAGGCCACTCCACCAGTGCAAGTATTTCTGCTTCCCTGATGGAACATTCTACTTTCTCCCCTGACCTCAGTGTTGTTCTAGGGGTCTCTCAATTCCCTTCACAGCGAACTTGGGGTGGCAAGAGAGGCACCTGGAAGGAGGAGCAGGGGAAGTCCTGTTGCACTAATGGAAGTCCTTGTGTGGGCTTCTGCTGGCATGACTATTTAGTTGAATTTGTCCCATGGACTCCATAACACATTTATGTGCTCCAAGCCCAGGCAAACAAATGCACGATCAGACCTAAAGCTTGTCAACATAGGAGACAGACCCACTTTTTCAAGAAGAGAACTCCACACTACCACTGAGAAGACTCATTTTCATGTTACAACACCACAACCCACATTCATTGGCTGGACCATGAGCTGTGCTTCCCCCATTGATCTCAAAGCATGAGCTGGTAGGCATTAGAAGAAGCACTCCTTTAAGTGCTCAGGCCCCAAGCCATTCATGTATCAGTGCTAGCACATTGAAATACACCTGGTAGCTCACAGACACAGAGTGCAATTCTATAAGGATTAGTGACATCTGAACCCATCCTGCTACTTGACTAAACTCTACAATTCTATGATTCTACAATTCTAAACTCTGTGATTCTATGATTCTATACCTGCTGCAGCTACAGGACTGTCTTCAAGGATACCGCCACATAAGGTCACAAGGTCAAACTGTGAGGTTAATACTGCTGAAGCTGGGCTATCCTAGTCCTGGAATGGCCATAACTAGTGAACCAGTCATAGTTGGATATCACTCAGGCTTCTAGCAACAGCTTGGAATAAATGAGTACCCACAAACTATGTACCTGTTTTTTTCAGGAGAAGTACAACCCACTCCAAAACAGGCAATTCCTCCAATTCTTGGACCCAAGAAACACCTGTCTGTAGCTCCTCCATCTTGTCAGGATTCATTCTCAGTTTACTGGCACTCATTCAGGCCATCACTGCTTCCAGACATTGGTCCACCTCTCCTAATTCATTTGTAATGTAGTGTCATCAGTAAATCAGTGAGACCATGCTCCAGATTCCCAAATGAACCTCCTAGGAATTTCAATAGTATGGAGGACAAGTAAGTTCCTTGTGTCATGGGGCTGAGCGGAAGCTCCTCAATGCTACTCTCTGGTAATGACCCCACAGGCAGAAGCAGAATCATTGTAACTGAGTCCCAACCTGCACAACTGCTCAAGGATATCATGGTCAGTGATACCAAACACTGTTTGTCCCCTGAAAAAGAATCAAGATGACCAAAGCTGTTTCAATGATGAATACAAACTGAAATGGGCCTACACATTATCCATGCATGTCTGCAGCAGGCTAGCCACCACTCTCTCAATCCCCCTGCCCAGGAAAGAAATATTTGCAACTGAATGGTAGTTATCTAATACTTGGGATCCAGGAGCAACCTCTTCAGGAGGGACCACACAACAGTCCCTTTCAAGGCAGCAGGCATGTACCTTCCCACAATGAGGCATTAACCACTCTCTGGATCCAGCCAGTCAATCCCTCACTGTTAGATCTTAAAAGTCATGATGGCCTACCCCTGCAACACCCAGTCCACATTGTCAGGATACAACAACTGAAAGTGATCCCAATAACTTTTACCAGATAGTATAGGACCTGCATGAACTGTGCTGTCAAGTTCAGAGTGGATACGAGCTCAAAACGATCGCAATAATTAGCACTGCTATTCTAGAAAACGAAAGTATTGCATGGCACAACAGCAATGCTAAGGCAAATTTTTGGTATGTGTTTTTCAGATATGAGCGTTACGGTATATGCAGCTCCTTGCAACCTTTATGAAGTAGCACCAACATGAGCACCACCACCTTGCAAGTGCCAGGCATTTCTCTGAAATAGCAAGGTCAGCAGAGACATACAGCTCTCTGCCCCAATTGTCTCACATAAAACACTGTGGCACTGTTGCAAAGGCAGATAATGCTAGCATTTCCTCTGGCATGGTACTGAAAAGTCTGAAGATAGTATATTTGACAAAGTGCCTGGAACAGCTACAATATTCTGTTCTTTCCTTCTTGCTTCTTGAACATGAAGCCTGAGAAACATCCTATACAGTATGTACAACCATAAATACTGCATCCCACATTTTAAACGTGATGTAATTCAAATAAAGTTACCATTTCACTTGCTCTGTGCCCCTAAAGCTTGTAAATTATTAAATTATATTTTACAACCTCAAATTTTAGAACCAAGAGTTTATTATACCAATTTAATTATAAAAAGAATAAGCACAATTCATTCAAGATAGGTATTCTGAAGCCCATTACATGAGATGTTTGCAGATCCAAACATCTAAAATGGGCAGGGTGTTGCTGCCATCATGTCTAATTTGGATCTTACTGTCTTTGATTTCACTGTAAGAAAGCACAGACATAATTTAAGAATCAACACGTGCTTCACTTTGCTCCCTACAATCAGTGGTTATTTTAGAGCACTCAATTTACATTTTATCCAAGAACTGTAAATTATAATAAAATGGTGGGCATCTGAATAACTATTCTCCTTTTTCTGTCACTGAAAGATGAACTAAATTAACTGCAAAAACAGGACCCTTCAAATTTACTTTTCAGACTAAACCACAACAAATTGTATCGTCTGCAAACATAACCAAAAGTGCTTAACAATTGTTTAAATGCTGACAGAGTTCTCATGAGAAGAGTTTGTTTAAAAGAACTACAAATTGTTACACATTTTTTCAGGTAATACAAAGAAGAATGTGGGGCTGAGGACACATGTGAGCAGGTAAGTATCCTGGAAGAATTTTCAATTTCTATGCATGCCTTTCTAACACACCCTGTCCCCACTTCTGAGCATAAGAAATGAATGTACCACGGTAATGGAGCAGGGGTCGGGGGGGGGGGAGAGAAAGCATTTTACAAACACTATGTATTTTAGGCTACAATCCCATACATGGTTACCTGGGAGTAAGTCCCATTGATATTGATGTGACTTACCAGACATGCACAGAATTGTAACCCTGATGTTCTACTAATTTCCCTTCATTCACCATCTTTCCTGATGGAAGCAGCAAAGATCACTCTATGTTTTTTTAATATTTCACAGGTTAAAAAAGAGGGGGAGAGAGAGAGCTGGCTTTAACATATAAATTGTGATTCTGCAGGCACAGCAAAATGCTGGCAATCCATGTGTGGTGTTAGGAATCCTTCACTAGACTAAATGTGCCTGGAAAGATACTGAGAACAGCTCAGTGGTATCTTCTGGAGAAAGAGAAAGAAGAAGCCCCAGGGAATAAGCAAATAATAACAACAACAACAACCAAAGGAAGAAGGGAGGGGAAAAGAGGGTCTCTTTCAAACCTCACTACGCTTGAGCATTGTGTGAATCTCTTTTCTTCGCTGAAAGCCTTCTTTGTCACACACACACACACACACACACACTTCAAGATCTATTTGCAAGCGGGGGAGGAGTCACTTTATTTATTATTTTCCCCACTCCCCCTTTTTGCAGTTAAGTTGCAGCACATAAAGCCTTGGGATGAATCTCGGCTGTTTCCCCCCCTCCCCTCTCTAAACTAGTAAAATTATCAGTCTGTGTGAGTTCAGAAGGTGGGGATCTGGACAAATTTCAGCATTTTTGCCAAGAAGGAAGGGGGAAGCAGCTTGTGCATGTGGAAAACTCTACTGTACTGTATAGGACAACTACCAATTATTAAAGGATTACATCATTGTAGTTATTGTCACCCTCTCCCTCATTCAACGTGCCACAAAACATTATCTAATTGATCCTCTTGCAATCACAATGCATCCCCATCAGGGGTTGACAAATGTCCCTTATACTGAAGCGGAATCCCCTTCTTTTTAAAAAGAAGGTTTTTGTATTCCACAACATCTTAGCACGTAGAACCTAGCAGGCAGCAGTCCTCATTTGAGAAAGCCCAAGCTCTACTCTGTAGATCAGAGGCATCATCTCCAAAGTGCCCCTGTTTTGAAAATCCTGTCATATGGCCACGCCAGTCACCAACCCCGTCAGCAGCAGGGTCACAAGAAGGGCCAATCCTACAGAGCAGACAGCAGCTCACATAAATCTCTGCTTTTGATAGCTATGAAGCATTTCTGCAAAGGCGTGGGACAGGCAGCCACACACGCACACACACACAACATCCTATAAATCTCAAATGAAAAACTTCTTAACTGCAGACTGTTCCTCCCAGAGGCCAGCACAAGGCACCCTTATCCAACAGAGCTGGACACAAATGGCATATGGAAATAGCTATGCTTTAGAAATTACATTACAGTATTCTGGCTCCCCATCCACACCTCTCTGCCATGTTCGACGATGCCGTTATTGCACGGT
The DNA here is from genome assembly GCF_964234715.1 of Podarcis melisellensis. Lineage (NCBI taxonomy): Eukaryota > Metazoa > Chordata > Lepidosauria > Squamata > Lacertidae > Podarcis > Podarcis melisellensis. Next base: position 70,269,163 of record NC_138530.1, on the reverse strand, counting down.
GAATGAAAGCGTTCTGTTCTGCTTTCCAAATCTTCTTTAGGCCCAGCCACCACCACGCCTCTCGGAATTATAAACGGACCCATGCCTCTGGTCCCATCATCACTCCCTTTCTAGGTCCCATCCCCTTTGGTCTGGCGTTCACACACACGGCTCTAGAGATGGGAGCTCCGCGCGAGAAACGACATGCAGCAAGACAATTGCTCCCAGAGCCACTTCAGGAGAAGAGCGCGCGCGCGCACACATACAGACACACGCCAGCACAAAGCGGGGAACCCAGCCCGGTGGTACAAAAGCCGGCGCATGCCTCGTTGCCCTCCCTCCCTCCCTTCTATAAGGCAGGGGCTGCGGGAAGTCCGGGCGGCGCGTTCTCGTGCTTACCTGAAGCGCAGCCGGACTTGGGTCTGCAGCGCCGCCTTCACCCCAACGCCCCCTCCCCCTCGCGCTCTCTGCAGGGTCCGGAGGCCGGCGGCGGCGGCGGCAGGCGTCCCCTTTCCAGAGAAAAAAAAGCTCCGGGCGATATCAGTCGCTCGCTCCCCCTTGCTATTCTTAACGGGAGGAGGGTGTGGGGTGGGGTGGACGTCCCTGCCTCCGCGGCCGGGGGGCGCCAAATGGCCGAGGGGAGGGCGGCAGCTTTGTCTGGCGCGCGGGCTGCTTGTCCTGAGGAAGATGGGCTCGCGCTGCGCGGCTCCGTTGCCTCCTCTCTCTCTCTCTCTCTTTTTGTGCCCAAGACTCAAGCCAAAGCCGCTTCAGTCTGTCTCCTCCCCTCCTCCTCCCACCACCGCCACCCAGGCTCCTGACAGATGGCGCAACCGCAGCATCGCTGCTTTGGCGCTCCTCCTGGCCAGCTCGCGCGGATGGAGCCTGGGCTCCTCCACTGCCTTGCCTTGCCGTCCCTCGCCTCCTCACCCCTGCGTCAGTTCACTAAGCGGGGAGAGGATGGGGAGGACGCACGCGCGGAGGAGGAGGGAAGACTGGCATCCCTAGCCGGCCTATGGCGAAGCGCTTTGGGGGTGGGTTAGGCGGGGAGAGGGGACTCCAGTTCTTATTGGCACGCGCGCCACTCGGGAAGGCGGGCGCAGTGGGATTCGCTTCTGCACATCCCATCTCGGGTTGCTCTGTGGGATGGATGGGGTGGGTGCGCCCAGCTGACAGAGCGCTTTGTTGGGGAAGGGTGCTTCCAGCCGCCCAATGAAACGGAAAGGAAACTGGAACAGAGGGAGAGATTCTTCCTTTTTTTTTTAAATGCCTGGGCTTTGCATTGCAAGGATGTGAGAGTGAGTGAGTCAGAGAGTTGGAAAAACCAGCGTGTCATCTCATCCGCCCGCAGTGACCATCCGCGCCAGCATCCCTGTATGAATCAATCCAAGGAAACGTGAAGAGGGATCTGGTGGTGCTAGTTTGATCAGAATGACTTGATGCTTTTCACAGTTTGCCAAGCCATAGAAATGTAGGTGTTTTCTACTGACCTAGTGGGCAGGTTTGGTAGGTTAAGTTTGGGCTGGGCCAAATGCTAGAAAGAGGCTCAAAGTTTCCATTTGGGGCCACCAAAATCTGGTGCTGCCTGTGCTACACCCCTGTTGGTTCCTTTTCAGCCACTGAATGAATGCATAAATTTACACTGTAGATCTCCAGTGCTCTTAACTCCAAAAGAGAGCTTGACCATGCCAAAGTTTCCTTGACCTTCCCACCTATTAGGGAGGGAGGAACACTAGCATTTAGCACCTCACCTCTTGAATGGAAGGTCTGCTTTCCACCATAAAACATCTGTTTCCTATTCTTCAGTAAAACAGAATTCATTGAAGTGTTGCACTTTGTAATGCCCGTAGAATTATGAAATCCTCAGTTCAGCCTGCCAAATGTTTTGCAATAATATGTGGGTGGGTTCAGATAACATGACTTTGTTGGTCTTCATTCATATGACAAAGAAAAATATAAATTGCTTCCCAATCTGACTGCAGTCTATGAGTGTGTGTACTAGGTGGAATACACAGACACACTCCATCCTTTTAGGTTTCTTTTAGTATGATTATATAGAATAGCATATCTAGGCCACTTTTTGGTCCCACACAGTGGTCTCCAAAGCAGTGACAGCAAGGCATTTGCACTTGTCTTCAGAGTATAATTTAAAGGTAATGAAATCTGCTATCCTATACACAATTATCCCATTGAACTCATTAGGGCTCGCTTCTTAGTAGATACATTTGTAGGATTGCACTGAGATATCTATACATTGGAGGTAAACAGAAAACAAACATATCAAAAGTAAACCACCAAATTAAATTTTACCTCTTCTCATGCAATTAGAAATATATCTCATTTCTATGTGTAGAAAAAAAGTCACTTGTGGAACCTTAAAGACTATCAGATTAGATTAACACCTAATTCACTCACCCCTTCATTGTTTCAACATGTGTAGAAAATTATGTGCCTCTTAAGTTCTATGCCTGACAGTGCATTGCAGTCAGAGGTAGATCTGCAATCTTATACACTTACCTGTTTAACTCAATGAGACTTAATTTTGAGAGGGCATGTATAGGCATGTGCTCCTCCATAATATATTTCAGCATTTCAGGGACTGTGCTATTGCTCATTAAGGATACACTAACTGCAACAGTCAACTAATTGCAACAACCAACAAACATGTTTATTGTGACATAATATTCTATGGTCAGAAGTGGGTTTATGCCACAGTAACTGTACATATACTCTGTCTACATTCACTCAGAAGTAATCCCCATTGAATTCCATGACTAGTGGTAAGCATGTATTGAACCCTACAAATTGGTTAGCCTTAACCAATGGACTTAACTAACTCCTTCTGCAAAAGGTGAGGCATAAATGTAAAAATAAATAATAATACCAATAAGAAGTCAATGTTTACTATATCATTATAATACAAATCAATAAAATGCTGAAACAAGTTATCTAAGTACTGATGAGAGAAATAGCAGGATACACACAAAGAAAAAGTCTATTGTCATCCTCCTTGTAGCTTACAACAGAAGAACAATGATAGGGTACCACTTCCCATCTAGAAGCAGCCTAAGTGTAGAAACATTTCAATAATTCCCTTCTCTATCAATGTTTTGCTTTTTAAATGATGTGAGCCACCAGTGCAGTGCAATGAATAAATCCTTACTCAGAAGTAATCTACACAGAAGTCAGTGGGACTTACTCCAGCCCAAGTAGGTTTCTATGCATAGGATATGACTGGGCTGTTAATTTCACATAGCTGTTTTCCTTTTATCTCAGAATTAATTAAAACATCCAAGGTTTTCTGCACATTCCTAGCTCCTTCCAACTTCTGAGCAACGTATCTATATCCTTTGATCACACATCATTCCAAATATGGTATTTTGACAGTTTCTGTGAGCCTTCAGAACCACGTATCAAAGATCCTTTGACTTTCATAAGAGCAACCTGAAGACAGCAGGTATTGAGAAGGAGAGAACAAACAGGGTTTCACAAATGTGATCAGTAGCAAAATGTTGCACTGTAATGTGCTTTTGTTCACTGTTCCAGCCAGCCATGCCTTCCTCTATTTCCCCATGCCCAATACCTGCCCTCCCACTGCTAACACACACTCCAAATTCTACACTCATTAAGCATGATCAGTTCTCATTGTGCTACAGTATTTGGAATTCCACCCACCTCAGGAATTATTCCTTTTAAAAGTGAAATATACTCAGAGTGGATTTCATGCTCTTTATTCAGTTCATAGTGGTGAGGAGGGAATGAAAGTCCCCTCAAAGTATCTGCTTTATATACATTATTTACACAATGGGCTGCACGTGATTGGCTAATTCCGGAATTCTCCTGTAGGCCAATCAGGTTGTGGATTCACTTCTATCTGGAGCTGGATTGGGTGGCTCCTGCCAACCAATCATACTGCTGCATTGTTCTAGGACCAATCAGACTGCTGCATTCTGAATCTTATTGTTCTAGGACCAATCAGACTGCTGCATTTTGGATCCTATTGTTCTAGAACCAATCAGACTGCTGCAGTTTGGATCCTATTCAACTCAGTACATAACAAAAAGAAATGTACTTCTGGAAACCTCAGGATATCCCCCAGCCTGGCGATACCTCCAGGAGTGGCTGGTGCAATGAGGGAGTGCCATGCCCCTGTCCTCCTGAGAGTGGTGCTACTTCCATTATTTCTGCTTACCTGGGTGGGGCAGAGTGATGGTGAGGTTGTGGCTAAGCAACTGCCCCAACGGGAGTGAGGGATTGGCCATGTTGCTGCACCCACATGGCTCTGGCCTTGATATCAAAATTAGGGGAAATTCATGCTAAAAGGCTAATGACTTTTGCATGAATACACACACACACACACACACAGAGAGAGAGAGAGAGTGAGAGAGAGAGAGTGTGTAAATTGATGTAGAAATGTGAAGTACGGGACTTAAGATTGTGGGAAACTAAAATCTCATTGAACTCAGCAGGGCTTCCTTCTGAATAAACATGTATTTGATTAGGTTTCATAGGTCTGCCTTCACTTTGAAAATATAAATATTTTGAAAGGAGATAAAAATTCAGAGCCAACTATGCAAATCTAGTACAACCTCCAAGCTTTGCTGTCCAATCTTCTATTGTCTGTGAAAATAAAAACCCAAATGATTACTATGATAATTTTTACAAGTGAAGTGCCACATCAGATTACACAAAACAAATCCTTGCTAAAGCCTGTCATATTAAAAGGTCATATTCCCCTCAAGCTGCTCCGCCTCACTTTTGGCAGGACTTTAGAGAGGGAAAGCTTGTGGAGCAAAGGAGATGAGTGGGTGGGGAAGAAGAGCAGGCAAAACAACTAAATAATGTACCCAGTTAAGACAGGAGCATGAAACTGTGGGTGACCAAGGAGGAAAGTCTGGTAACTCCCCATCACGATCCCTCTAGGCTGGTAAACACTGGATTGGACCAGTGCCATCCATGATGCATCTCACAGTCATTGTAGAACTATATCCTTAATGGAAAACTTAATGTGGAAACATAATGGAAAACCCATCTCCAATTTTAAGTCAGGAACAGGTATGCTGGGGAACTCACCAGGATTCTAAGGTAAAAAAATATACAGTGGTACCTCGGGTTAAGTACTTAATTCGTTCCAGAGGTCCATTCTTAACCTGAAACTGTTCTTAACCTGAAGCACCACTTTAGCTAATGGGGCCTCCTGCTGCTGCCGTGCCACCGGAGCACGATTTCTGTTCTCATCCTGAAGCAAAGTTCTTAACCCGAGGTACTATTTATGGGTTAGCAGAGTCTGTAACCTGAAGCGTATGTAACCTGAAGCGTATGTAACCCGAGGTACCACTGTATATCCTTCCCACATTTAAGTGTGTTTTTTGTGTGGTGTTTTGCTTTTTGGCAATGGAAATGTTTTGCAGTCCTACTCCCTTGAAAAAAAACTTGCAATGTGAAAAGCAGCATTCTGTTCCTTCTCCTTTAGATATGCTCTGCCCTGATGGGATGCTATCATGATGTGGAAAATAATTTGACCAAGGATGACAGGTGCATGAAAGCTGCAGGTAAAATTAAAGTGCCAACATACATATTTTACTGTTTTATTTGTTTGTTCAACTTATATTGCCAACCATCAGTGAAACTCTCTAGGCAGCTCACAAAACAAAAGCAAACATAATACAGTCTTTTAAAATACAATAATTAATGCAGCAAAACTCAATAAAAAATAACAAATATAACTTTCCATAGCAGAGACAGAGCAAACAATTTACAGCTCAGCTTAATACACACTAAAATATATGATGTTCAGTTGAGTGACTGGCTCTTTTTTCCTCATACTACATTGTATGCTGAGGCTGTAAGTCCACTTCTGGTCCGCCTACGCACTAAAATACAAATATTTTACTTAAAGTGACTGGCTCTTTTTTTCTCATACTACATTGTAAAAACTGCTGAAGATGTAAGTCCATTTCTGGTACACCCACATGGGCTGCTAATTTGTTACTGAGCCAAGTTCAAAGTGTTGTTTTGAGAGCTATAATACCTTACATGGCTGAGGACCTCCATTCATCCAGGACTGCCTTTCCCTATACGAACCTACCTGAACCCTGAGGTCTATCTCTCAAGACCATTTTCTTTCTGCCCCCTCTGAGAGTGATAATGAGAGAACTGGCTTTCTCTGTGGCAGCAGCCTATTAAGGAATCCACTTTGCAAGGATGTTTGCCTGACGTTGACTTTGTCTTCTCGGTGCTCAGTGGAAATCTTTTTATTCTCCTAGGCATTTGGACAACACTAATGGTTGGGGTTTTGTTTGGTGTTTTGGTCTGTTGGATGTGGGTGGATAATTTATGTTGTAGGATGATTTCTTTGAACGCTTAGTATTTCTACATATGTGCTGTTTTAATTAACTTTATACTGTATTGTATATGATAGCTTTGAGTTTTATTGTTTTGTAAACTGCTTCAGGACTCCCTTTGAGTGTATGATGCAATAATATAAATTTAATAAACTTAACTAATTAATGTATCCAAGATTTTCTCTGCAGTATTTGTCTATGTGATAGGAGGCATTGTTTAATATACTAAACTATAGCAGCACTGCAGGCAAAAGCAGGAATTCTTGTTCTGCTAATTCTAGAAACACTATTGCACAATATATATGGTCATATTTTTGTTGCATTGTGTATTGCCTCTTGAGAGGAAAAGTGGTATAATAATACATCAATTACATATATAGGGCTAGCTCAAGACAGATTCTATACTGAAAATCTGCAAAACAATGAAAATTTAAATGCTATTCAGCTACATTTTAAAACCAGCTGGGTGTTTGCACTCAAAAGCATTTGTAATTTGTTACTTGCTTTGCAGTGTGTTCTCAGTTAACACAAAATCCCTCTTTAAATATAGCTGCATATATGAGAATGTTTTTAATATGTAATATGAGGATGTTGTCGGGACGCGGGTGGCGCTGTGGGTAAAACCTCAGTGCCTAGGACTTGCCGATCGTATGGTTGGCAGTTCAAATCCCCGCGGCGGGGTGAGCTCCCGTCTTTCGGTCCCAGCTCCTGCCCACCTAGCAGTTCGAAAGCACCCCTAAGTGCAAGTAGATAAATAGGTACCGCTTTATAGCGGGAAGGTAAACGGCGTTTCCGTGTGCTGTGCTGGTGCTGGCTCGCCAGCTGCAACTTCATCACGCTGGCCACGTGACCCGGAAGTGTCTCTGGACAGCGCTGGCCCCCGGCCTCTTAAGTGAGATGGGCGCACAACCCAAGAGTCGGACACGACTGGCCCGTACGGGCAGGGGTACCTTTACCTTTACCTTATGAGGATGTTTTACAAATAATGTTTTCAACAGGATTTTTAGGAAGATGTGATTCTAAAAAAGGAGCAATAACAAGTTTCCTCATTGCAACCACAAATTATACATGATTGGTCAATGATGGTGTTTACATTATCGGAACATTAGTCCTCATAACTAGTTGCAGGGACCCTCTTTCTAAACCTTACAGTTGATCTGGATGATGAGAAATACAAGCTTCCAGAACCTCACATTTTAAAAATTAAAACTTAAAGATGTGGTTAAATTGGCTTTCATCCTATCTTGTATCTATCTATAAACAAATGCAAAAATGAATACAAAAACATAATATTTTCCTTTGCATTTATTTCATGAATAAAAATCTGTTTGGTTTTATTTGCTTAAGTCGGATTTTCTAAATTGTGTAGCCCAATGTTTGGGGGAATCAGGAAAATATGGAAGAGGTGAACTTGACAGCTGAGGAGGCAGAGTGGGACTTGCAACTGTCTGCACTTGCACTTCCAATGCCCAATCACATGTCTGCAATATATATTTATGCAACAACCTGTCACACTGACCTACTTGGAGAAGACAGATGTTGCTTAGGAAGGGTGGTGTCTTTGTGAATTTGCGTCTCAGCAATTCTAACATGCTTTAAGCCTAATTCCAGAAGAAAGGCCGTACATATTCACAGGTGGCAGTAGATGCCTTTAGAATTTGGATAGCTTGATGCAACAGAATGATTAGAGCTGTGCAGCTGCCACATAACTGGGACTTAGACAAGGGATGGGGAACCTGTGGTCCTTCAGTTGGAATGGTTGCACTCCAACTCTGATCATCCCTGACTATTGGACAGACTGGCTGGGACTGATGGATGTTGGAATCCATGTACATCTAGAAGACCACAGATCCTCATTAGATATTCAAATCAAATGAAAGTATCCCATGATCTGGGGCTCTGAATCTAGAATGAGGTATGTGTTGTTGAACCACTTGGGAATGTGTTGTTAAATTGCATCACAGTGTCATCAAATCTGACATATTTTTTAGATTGCCCTGAAAGTCTAAAGATGTCAGGCACTAGGCAGAGGAGGACGAATGGTGGAGACCACCTCCCCATCTTGATCCTTCCAGGGAGGAGGAAGAGGAAGACAGTATAGATTTACAACAGTGGTGTGTGGGTGGTCACACCTTAGAGGCAGATGAGCAGGAAAGTTGGGAAATCATGGGAGAGGAGAAGCAGGCAGAGCTGGAGCAGCATCTGGCTTACATGTTGTCATTAGAAAGCGTTCCAGACCCACCATCTCCTAGAACCTGGCAAGCCTTAAAAGTAGGAGAGCAAAGAGTTCGAAGACAGAGGGCACTTAGCACACCCATAGAGGAGGTGATGGTGATGACAAATGAGGAAGTGGGAGAGATGAGCAGGGTGGAGATTCACTCAGGACAACGCCATTATCCAAGAGGCTCTCTTTACAGCCTCTCTCGGTAAAGTTTGAAATAAAAAAGGAGTATAATAAACTTTTCCTTGTCTTTACACTTTCCTGGGCAAGCAGCTGGGAGCCGCTGACAGCATCCTGACAAAAGTGGTTGTGTTTTAAAGAAGATTAAATTTATTTGAAAAAAATGATGGGAAATTGAAACCAGAAGAATTAGGAAACTCAAACCAGCGCTTGGGAATTATTTAAAACCAGGATACTATAAGCTCAGAGAGAATCACAAACTAGTTTAAGAGGATGCCTACATGATTAATGAAGAGAGGCAAGGAAGTCATAATGACCAAGAAGACTTCCTTTAGAAAGTGTTGGTCTTGTTCAAATTATGAGGAGGCAAGGAGCAAAAGTAAGCTGGCAATAAGGCAAGCAAGAAAATAATAATCTGATGAGCCTATTACTGAAAATATTTGGCTCTTGCCCCACCCACTAGTGGCATGTGATCCTCACTAGTGGCATGTGACCCCCCCTTGTCCACAAGGGAATGTGGCTGTTGCTGTCAGAGTGAGAAAAATTCCCCACCCCTGTGTTATAGGACAAAGAAGAGAAAAGGTTCCCATGAATCACGGACTGAAATGACAAACAAGCTAACGGAATTCTATGCCTAGAATTCTATCTCCTTCACTGCAAAAGGTGTTGAACAATCACCCAGGCCCAAGTTACTTACTGTTTGTCTCTCTCTCTCTCTCTCTCTCTCTCTCTCTCTCTCTCTCTCTCTCTCTCTCTCTAATTTTCATGGCGTGTGAAGAACAGCATGAATTTCAGCCTGCTTCTCGGCTGCTGCAGTCCTGTCAACAATGGCTTCACACACTATCAGAAGTCATTGTCCTCCACTGGTGCAATGGGTCAGTGTGTATGTATGGCTGTTAACCATAAAGTTGTTGTTTTGAGCCCACCCAGGGACAGTTGTGGGCAGGATTCCTCAGGGTCCCTTCCAACTCTGCTGTTCTATGAATCTAATTGGCTATGAGGTATATTCATGTTCAGAAGCACTGCACCCCTGAATACCAATTGCTGAGGGGTAAACAATATGAGGGGATGATTGCTCCCATGCCCTGCTTGTAAACTTTCTGGAAGCATCTGCCTAAGTGCTTAGAAATAGTATAATGGATTAGATGGAACTTTTACCTGCTTTGGCATGGATCTGTGCACATCTTCTTTTTAAATATTTCTGTAGCCCTGCAAAAATACCTTGTTCTTTGAGGTAAGGCCAAAGAGGTTGCAAATATATAGAAATATCCCTAGTTTCATTTTGAAGGGTATGCATTAGTATTGCCATGAAATTTAAAAGGACTGCCAAATGACATGAATAAATTCCACAAAAAAGCTAGAATGTTTATTAAATAATGTTTAGAAAGACCTACATTAGTCACGACTGATTCTAGGCACTGTCAGACATAGGGTAATCCTTAACTTCTGGCAATAAGAAATAAAGCAGCAATCTTGCCCAGTTAGGATGAAATTAATCGGAGTGTAAAGCAGCCTTTACACAAGATTTAAGCCCTAGTGGCTAAAAATACTAAGCTGCATCACTATATATAACAGAATTATGGAAATATTTCATCTGCATGCATATTTAAGACTGTGTGAAGACAGTATTTTTTTTTAAACCACAATACACTATAATGTCCTGTATTCATCATTTCTCATAAAACTGTATTTCAATTAGCCGTGTGGGTGAAGGAACTTGCATTCATCTCTTATTGATTCTCCTTTTGTGCTTCAGCTTTTAAACAATGTAAACAATGTAAAAAATGTAGCCTATTATAGGGCAGCTTGCTGGCTCCCAAGGCTATCGTCAGCGTTCATCAGGAACTGCAGTAACAGTGTATTTGTTCTGCATCGTGGCTAGTCATTAAAAAAAAATTAAAATCTGTTTTTCATGTTTTCCATTTTAAATATTCAGTATATGTCACAACCAATTTTAAATAAAAAGCGAAGCTTCTGCAACCCTATGCTATAATATGCAATTTTTAAAGACTGAAAGAAACACTCATTTAAATGTCTTTTTTTAGTCTTTAAATGTCTTCTGAAAACTTTTCTATATAACTTTCCAAGCTAATGCAGGCAATTAAGAATATAGCTATATATAATATTTTGTAATCTCTCATTCTGAATCCTCTTTTTCCTGCCATATCACCCTGGAGCACTCGTCATGTTGTGAGTTCCCCCAGTCTGGCTCCATGCCATTTGCTACAGTGAGAGAGGGGCATTCTGGTTAGTTCTCTTAGATTAGGGAGGCAGGACCTTACTGGATTCCAACTTCCATCATGGCCAACAGTCAGGGATGATGGGAACTGTAGCCCAACCACATCTGGAGGGCTACAGGTTTCCCACCCCTATGTTAGATGTTATGTCATGAAGACCGAACATTTGAGTCATGCTCGACAAAGGCCTGGTGAGTGCAATGTAGCCACATGATGCTCCCCTGATGCTTTGGACTGCAACTCCCACCAGACCCAGCCAACATGGACAAGAGCCAGGAATTATGGGAGTGGTAGTCCAAAACCTCTGACGGACACCATATTTGCCACCCCCCAGTTTAATTTATGGCCTAGCTGTTCGGGTGCTCAGAACGATCAACAGAGTAAGTGATCTTTGGGAGAATGATCATTGTGTACAGTTGTTCACTTGAGGAAGCAACCTAGCTTTCTAATATGTATGCTCTTGTGTTAGCTATCTTCTTCAATCTGGGCACCATTTTGCTGATTTGGGGTCATTTTGCAAGGCTTAGGCTGGTCGCATCTAAAGGCTTAAAGTATTTGGTAAAAAGACCTTGCTTGTTTCTTAGATGCCAGGTAACATCCCCTGTGAGCTTTAGCATGAAAGAAAGGTAATGTAAGAGAGCTGTGATTGTTCTATGAAACACTCTGGAGGAATGCAGAGCAGAGGAATCATGTGGCCATCTCGTAGCTCAGATAGCCCCACCCCCGTGTTAGCTGTGTAGGGAATCACACTTTCCACCTGCAGTTTCACTCAGTCACTTAACATGGCAGAAGACCAAACTGAATGACAAAGTCTATTTCACAGAGCAGAATCAAGTGATTCCACATAACAATAATGCAAAGAAGCCGTTCTCTTTAGCTGGAGATAGAGCAAGGAGGCGCAGCTGACAAAACACATTGTCAACACCGCTGATAAGAAATCCCTGAGCAGGATGTGCCACATGAAGATGTGCAAAAACATCAGGAACCACAGAGCTTTAGAGGAAACAAAACAGGAAGCATGTCCCGAATAATCAGAGAGCAGGCCCTAGACAGGTTACCCTGCTGAGTCAGGAAAGAAAGGAGCGATCTGTTCAGGGTGGAACGTTAAATGTGAACATTATCATTGTGACAAAATCCTGCCAAAGATGGACCATGGGAAATTCATGCTGACACTCTTGCCTTTCCACGCTTCATCACCAAATAAGTGAGAGAAGGGAAGGCTGTGGGAGCAGAGTGTAACTGACATAGACAGGGCTTTTCATACACTCTGTGAATATACCATGGCTCTTTCTGTTGCAAAGGGGAATAATCTGGGCTTGGGAGCCTTTGGCTCAAAGAACATCAAAGCCTTCTATGCACAGCCTCAGAGCTACACTTTGAAATCACTTGCCTTTTAAGACTCATATCCAGCAGGGCTGGGGAACCTCAGGCCCAGTGGCCAAATGCAGCGCTCCAGGACTCTATCTGGCCCTTGGGACTATCTGGCCCAAGGTCACACATCCTTCTGAATCATAGCCCTCTCCTCAGGCCACACCCCTCATCAGCCCTATATCCTACCCTCCCTGAGTGGTTTTGCTTGGCTAGAAATTAGATAATGCCTATTGTTCGGGTGGAAGTGGGAGAGGAGCGTGTGCAGGAACTAGCTTGCCATACACAGGTTAGAGCTCTATTTGTCGCTCTGCCCACCAGTGGTATGTGGCCCCTCTCAAGATATTGTCACCAAACTTGGCACAAGGGTTTCTGAGGTTGGGCGGTGCTCTTTGTTTGGATGCCAGCTGCCATTTTTAATCAAAATGGCCAACTGAAATGTGACTTTGGAATGATTGCACTGAGGTTTTTTTTTGCATAGGTTTGGCTGCTTCCCAATATATTTTCACCAAACATGAAAAGAGGGTTTCTGAGGTGTAGGTGACAGACTTTGTCACCGTTGGGATGCCAGCTGCCACTTTGAATCCAGTTAGCAAACCAAAACATGACTTTGTCATGGCTTCACCTGATTTTTTACATAGGTTCAGTTGTGTCTTGATATATTGTCACCAAAGTTGGCATGAAAGTTCCTGAGAGGTGAGTGGTGGACTTTGTCACCATTTGGATGCTGGGAGCCATTTTGAATCAAGATGGCAGACCAGAATATGACCTTGACATGATGTTGCCAATTTTTTTTTTTGTTTTGCATAGGTTTAGCTGTCTCTCAATATATTGTTGCTAAACTTGGTACAGGGGTTCCCGAGGTGGCAGCAAAAGTCTTCCTTGATGTTTGGATGCCAGGCACAATTTTGAATCAAGATGGTGGGCCAAAAGGTCACTTTGGATTGACTTCACTTGATTTTTGGCATGACAGGTTCAAATTCACAAATTGTACTATCCATTTAAAAATCACAATGTCTTTTGGTTTTTAAAAATACCTGGGCAGTGTGAAGCACTCCCCCGCTAGAACTAACATAAATTAAAAATGGGCAAGCCACCAGTTCCTTATGTTCTCCTACACAGACAACCTCAAAAAATTGTCACAGGCGTTCTTGCACAGGAATTCAGTTTTGTGAGTTATGGAAGCATATATTTAAAGGAAACCATTTCAGCTTGGACTACTGCAATGCACTCTACATAGGGCTACCTTTGAAGGTGACCTGGAAACTACAATAATCCAGAATGCGGCAGCTAGACTGGTGACTGGGAGTGGCCATCAAGACCATATAACACCGGTCATGAAAGACCTACTTTGGCTCCCAGTACATTTCTGAGCACAATTCAAAGTGTTGGTGCTGATCTTTAAAGCCCTAAACAGCCTCGGCCCAGTATACCTACAGGAGCATCTCCACCCCATCGTTCAGCCTGGACATGGAGGTCCAGCTCCAAGGGCCTTCTGGCGGTTCCTTCCCTGCGATAAGTGAGGTTACAGGGAACCCGGCAGAGGGCCTTCTTGGTAGTGGCGCCCACCCTGTGGAACGCCCTCCCAACAGATGTCAAGGAAATAAACAACTATCTGACTTTTAGAAGACATCTGAAAGCAGCCCTGTTTAGGGAAGTTTTCAATGTTTGATGTTTTATCAGATTTTTGATATTCTGTTGGGAGCCGCCCAGAGTGGCTGGGGAAACCTAGCCAGATGAATGCGGAATAAATAATAATTTATTATTACTATATTATTATTATAGGAAGCTGCCTTGTACCAAGTCAGATCTTCGGTCTAGCTAGCTCAGTGCAATCTACACTGACAGGCAGTGGCTCTCCAGGATTGCAGACGGCTTTCCCAACCCTTCCACTTTCAGATACCAGGGAATAAACGTGGGACTTCCTTCATGAAAAGCTCATCTGCCACTGAGCTAAGGTCCTTCTCCATGTTTATCAAGGTGCTTTTATACATATGCAGTTAAGCCACATATAAGATGATACAGCTGATACACAAATAATTCTGTGCCACTTGGCACTTCTATGACTAAATCAATTTTCTGTAGGCCACTGTTGAACAGTTCCCTAGTGTTTAGCATACCAGAATGCAATCCAAGTTGGCTTAATCCATGCTAAACCAGAGAAACTTTTGAAAATGCTAGAGAAGAAAGGCTATTTTCTTGGACTGTGTTTTTTCTGTATAGTAAAAAGAAGCATTTAAAATTATAGATGCAATAACCCAATATGCCATTGCTAAATTTTATTGAGTGGATGAATCAAAATAATTTTATTTGTAATTAACTTTTGTTCAGGTGTTTCATTTTCTATTACCGTTTTGAGATGATGAATGGCTCCTAGCTTATTTTAACATCTAGATTTTTATTTTATCATAATAGTGACCTCTAGTGTATAGTTTGCAGTGTGTATGCTATGGCATTCTAAAATGATGGAGAATTTTGTTTCATGCAAAAGCTGAAGGTCTTGAGTGCAGCTTAACTGTGCATTCTTAGTTTTTACAGGGATGAAGAAAACAAATTACACCCCAAACAAAACCCAGAACAAAGTACACCTAGCAAATCTCCACCCCACCCCCCAAAAAATCTGGATTTTACACTTTTAGGACACCAGAAATGTTAATCTATTTTCAAATGCCGACAACGTCTTGCTAGAAAGCATCTAGTATTAATGGCGTAATTTTCCCCCCAACACTAGATTAGCTTCATCATTATTATTCTGCATATTCAAAATGGATAGGCATCATTACCCAAATTATATGTCTTAGAAAGGGTCTTTCACTGTAGGGCAAACTAGAAAAGAACATTTAAATGGAAAGCAATTTTCTCTCTTTGCTGTGTTCTGTATTCCCTTAAGTGGTGTTGAAGTAAAAGCCTTCCTTGTGCTCTACACTAATTTTCTTTTTTTCTCCTTTAGTCCAACTGTGAAATCATAAAACTTCATGTTTATGCCAATGATTTGTCACCATGGATACATCATGATGTCATGCATTTATTCACAGGATATGGCCTCCCTTACTGCAAAACTCATGGGAATAGATATGCTAGGAATGAGGCCTTTTTGAACCAGAAATGTCTATTGAAACATTTTGCTGTTAGCCTTTTTGGTTCTCAATTAATAACAGAATCTCTGATATGAACTCCAAGACCAACCATGATGCCTTTTAAATTACCCTGAATGTGATTTTGCATGTCAGCTATCTTTCACTTGAAACTCTCTTTTATAGATTTCCCATCCCACTTAATAATATATTATTATGGTTTTGGCAGTCACACTGCCACCCTTTTGCATAATTTCGTTCTGACATTATGATGCAAATTTTATCCCAGCCCCAAAACAGCAGTTTAGTTGTAGCCAGAAAAGCTTTGAAACTGCTATTCAGCCAATTTACCCCCAAGTTGTCTTTCAGAAGCAAAAGTGTTGTATGGCTTCATTTAAGAAAAGCCACAACACTGCAAAACCTTAAAATTCTTTTTTTTTAATGATTCTTTTATTGAGCATTGTCTCTTTTGTTTTCTTAAATATACAAAAGAGCAACAATATTGAAATTTTAGAAACCCTGCAACTGAGAGCATTGTTTACAGTTCAAAAATTGATGCAGAGAGACAAAAGGTAAGACAAAAAGAGCTAATGGACTGGATGAGGTGAACAGAGATTCAATCCAGACAAGACAGCTGTGCTGTTGGTAGGTGATTCATTTACTTGGATGAGTGGTGCTCAACCCATTCTGTAAGGAGTTGCACCCATCCCTAAAGAATAAAGATTGCCAGGTGAGTTGCTTATTGATCCGACATTGTCATTAGAGGCTCAAGCAGTCTCTGTGACTGAAAATGTCTTTTAATAACCCAACTGTGACAATACTTGTATAGAGATAGCTGGCCACAATTACATGTGCCCTGCTAACCTATGTCCATTGTCATTGGTCCAAAGTAGGTCTACATTCTTGCATTCCTTTCCACCCCTCATTACACCTTTTTGCAGTCATTGTATCCATTTACTTTTTACTCTGTCCATAACAAATATATAAGAACTTTGCAGAGCACCTGTGGAAATCTGCTGGCCCTATATTATATTGGAAGCTATTCTATATCTTAAGATATAGAAAATGTGTTTGATTGCAGACTTTCTGATTTTTCACTGTCTACGCTCAAAACTTTTTCTGTTGTTTATTTGCCTTGAATTATTGTGTTTCCAAAATAAATGCAGTGTTATTACTGAGGCCCTCTGACAGGGTAACACTAACGTAAAATGACTTGCTTGCATATTATTACTTTTCACTGGACAATTCTTGCCTTGGTATATGACACAGACAGTGACAGGGACATGATGATTGTTTATGCTGAATTTTTTAAAAAATCTCCAGGCTCACAGCTTCCCCACAATTTATTTTCCTCCCTTGCCTATATTTGCTCTTATTTAATAATCTTATTCATGCTGTTTATCATGATGAATCTGAATTTTGAGGAAAAAAGTAGGAAAAGTTTTTCTATACAGTGGTACCTCAGGTTAAGTACTTAATTCGTTCTGGAGGTCCGTACATAACCTGAAACTGTTCTTAACCTGAAGCACCACTTTAGCTAATGGGGCCTCCTGCTGCTGCTGCGCCACCGGAGCCTGATTTCTGTTCTTAACCTGAAGCACTATTTCTGGGTTAGCAGAGTGTGTAACCTGAAGCATATGTAACCTGAAGCGTATGTAACCCGAGGTACCACTGTATTTAAAGCAAGGGTACTCCCTTTGTAGGCCAGAACAAGAGGCTGTGTTTTTATGAACAGGCTATCACATTACAGTACAACATAGATAAAATGAAAGTAACCACAAGAACAAGCTGAAGGATGCAGTTTTAGTTCCAACCTATAACGACTTGAGATAGTATTTAACTATGGTGACCAACCGCTACAAAAGGTTAATGTAACTTAATGTGGTGGGAATTTAAGCAATTCCCCCCCTGATATTTTATGTTTTATCACTGATAGATTTCAAATGTAAGAGTCACCAGTGCTGTAAGTGACACATACCCATTTGCCAGCTGGAAAATCCCAAGAACAGCAGGAAAAATATTCCAAGGAGCTCAGCACATTTGGGCTGATTCTTGGAGTATGAGTAGAGGAATACTTGCTTGGAGGCACAACAAAACACAGGTAAGAATTAGACTTACTCTGTCAAAATGACGGTGGTGAAGAAATTGTAATTGTATTGTAAGGTGCCTCCGGGTTCCAGCTTGTCCCATGTGGTGATAGAGTTGGCTCAGTCAGTAGAGCATGAGCCTCTTGATTTCAGCATCATGGGTTCCAGCCCCATGTTGGGCCAAACCTCATTGTCCCTTCCAACTCTATGGTTCTTTGATATGAGGGAAAGTAATTCAGATTACTAAATTCCAGATACTAAAATTTAAAGTTGCATGATTGCTTTAGTTGTCCAGATGGGGCCTATGTAATGTATAAAATGCTGCCATTCCCTCTCTTGTGAAGCAGATGAAAAGTGGCCCCATTTTTATAACTAGTAAGTCATATGATATTCCATGCAATTGTTTTCAGGTTATGCACAGGTAAGTGCTATACTGACCTTCTCCTGGTGGAACATCTTCCCACAAGGAAGATGGATGCCGGAAAACCAAAGCGGAAGCTTTTGGCTATTGAAACTTGTTGCTCAGAAAGAAGATGCAAGATGGAAGCCTTGTTGAAATCCCAGAGGGAATGACTGGAGGGAGACGAAAGGCAGCAGCAGGACTGCCTTCATTGGCATGGTTGGGAGGGGTCAACTGCTCTTTGGCTCCCCCCTTCCATGGACCACAGAGAGAATCAGCAGCAAGGCCTCCAACACCGGCATCAGAGGAAGAAGCAAGGCAGCAAGACTGTGGTTACCAGATTTTTTTCAAGGAATCCGGGGACACTTTTTTGAGGGGGGGGGGATTTCATGCTTTATTTTAGGGAAAGGGTTGTTCAGAGTTCTTGACCTTTTTTTAGGGGGGGACTCCAAAGTTGTCAGTCGTGCACCTTGACACAAGGCAGGCGGAGAAGCCCATCTACAACACACAAACACCAAACAAAGAGGTTGGTGGGTGGGGCGGGGGAGAGATTGAGTTAAAGGCACTCGCTGGTCTTGGGAAAACATACATTAAAACACACATGCTTCCCATAACCGGGAGACTGCTGGAGGGTGAGTGCACTCTCTATGGAGATTTAACTGGCGTGGTGGTGTCTCGTTACCAGAGGTGGACAAACAGCAGACTCGCACACAGCCCTCCTCACAAGAGAGGCTGCTGGTGCCGGAGGAGGCGCGGAGGGAGGGAGGGAGGCTCCGTCTCCCGAGAATGTTTCAAACCCCACGCCCCAGTGGTGGACTGGCTGGCTAGAACTTTGACATGGCTGGGACCTCCGGTGCTGCTTGCTGCCATGGTGTCCACCATGTTGCCTCCCCGGAAGTCGCCAGGTATGAATCTGGGGACATTAAAATCCGGGGACATTCTGGGGACAAATTTTGTCCGTGGGACAGAATGGTGAATCCGAGGACTGTCCCCGGGAACCAGGGACATCTGGTAACCCTAAACAAGACCCCCACTCCGCTGACCTTCCTGGGACAAACTGCCATTTGCATCCTTCTTTGCGTTGGTAGTAGAAGGAGAAAGCACAGATCAAAATTTTATGTGACGTTTGCTTTGTAAGCCGTCTTGAGGACTTTTAAAATCTAAAGGCCAGGCAAAAATACCCCTTACATCCCCAAATGCCTCCATAATCTCATTAGCCAATTCGTCTTGGGCAAGAGTTGCGGCAGATTTGGGGTTTTGTCTCATAACTTCAACAGCTTTCTACATCCAGGGAATATTTCAAAGGATAACCCACAGGCAGTAACCCTATGTCCAATCTGAATGGTTAAGCCTACCCCCCCCCCACAGCCCCTCCCATTTCAACAGATGAAACTAAAGGAATGCTTTTATTCTCAGCTTCCAGCTGGCATTTCCATGGAAACAGAGAACTTGATTATCCATTCACTCAGATGAGTTAAAAAATGAATAGCATTCCTATCATAGTAGTAAACGGATGTACATCTTTGGAAAACTGAAGCAAAAAGAGATTCAAGCCTATTTCTCTTTTTTTGTAGACTTTCACAGAGCACACACCTAATGTAAGAGCTGTATTCAAGTCCTTGACACCAGTTTGGTTAAAAACGAAGGATGTGGTCATTTTATATATTTTTTAAATGTCTTTTTATTGAAGATATTGTCTTTGTGTGCACATCACAATATAGCAATTGATGAGGTGCTAAAGCTCTGGGGGCTAGAATCTCCACTGCCTTATGCCAGCAGCAGGTAGAGTTTGTAACCAGGGACAGCAAAGTTTGTCTTTGATAATTACAAGTTGTCTGATGTAGTCCTGATGATACTGTCCAATACCAGGCTACTTGTTTCAGCTATTGGAATTTGCTGCTCTTGTTAAGTGTGATGGGCACAGGTTGTTTATTACTAGATATTATTCCAATAATAATAATATATAATTTATATCCCACCCATCTGACTGGGTTTCTCCTGTAACTATTCTCCTGTTGAGGTTTTGTATTTTCATTGCTTTCTCAGAGGAGCAAAGACAAACCTCTTGTCACCTTCTAAAGAAAATAATTATATGGTTTTGATATCTTTTTGTTGTGGCTGTTATAGTAGAAAGAGTTAAACCTCAATGGCTTCAGATGATGTCATCAAGAAGGGACAGCTTTGTTTGGAGGTAGGTTGGTTGCAGTAATGCTCTTGAACAAATTAGATCTGTCTCAGCTCTCCTATGTTGTATCCATGCACTGTGTACACATGTACGTTTATGCTGCACCGTCTATACGTGAGCACCTTCAGTTTTATGCATCTGAAGTCTATCTCATTGCTTCCTGTTCGCATTAGTGGGTGCTTCTTGCACTGTGTGTTTTCCTTGCTGCTCAGTACTTCCTGACTCTCTGAGTTCACATGAAGCCTGCTTATCTATCTGTGCACACTTTTAATTTTTAAATTGTTTGTGGCCCTGCTTTGTTTTGGCAATTTGCAGATCTGAGTAACTGAAAATTGGTCACATCTCTTTAAACTAAATAATCATTGCCAGGAAGATGTCTCTCTCCCTCCCATTCAAGCATACTCTATGCCTGTGTGGCTCTTAATGCAGCTGTTTTGTGCTAAAACAATTCTGCAAAAAATAAATAAATCTGTTTATATTTTTTCACAGCATTGTTTCCGTTGGACAGATGGAATAAAATGGGAGTATAGTGTGTGGTGATAGCACCCCAAAAATGTCAACACACCCACACAATAACAGTATTTAAGAGCATCCACACGTGGCTAATGTAATTTTACATTGGATATACTTCCTTGCTGGATTATCCCTGGATCAGGAAAATCCATATTTAATGGAGGGAAAGTGCAGGCTGCCAGGTAGGTGAGGATGATACTATGTGGGTGACACAAAGAGAGGCATAAGCAGCTTCAAATCCATATTGAACTCCCTTGTCAATGAGCCCTTAATAATATTGCAGTGATGAGAATTTTGTGCCCCTAAACAGTCAGCTACCACTCTGTTGTCAACTGGAACTCCTCCATCTTGAGGCAGCCAGCTCCAGCTAATTTAGGGCATCTTAAATGTAGCAATCAGCAGCTTGCTTCAGCTAGAGAGCAATGAGCCAATGTAGCTGCTGCGGAGAACACTGGAAGCAGAAGCCTGCAGGGCACTTTATGGTTCAGTTCAGCTTTAAGCTCTTGGGAAAGAGATTAGCCTGAGGAAACTCTCGGCTATGTTTTGAAGAGCAGAAATGACTCTCTGGGGGGTACACTGCAAGGAGAGAGGAGGGAGGAATCTATGAAAGTGCTTTGTTTTTTCTGACATTTGTTGACAAACATTTTGCTGCACTGACACCTTTAAATAGGGGTGTCTGAATCATCTTTCACAAGCCTTCCTTAAGCAGCTGCTTTCCTGAAGTCTGTAACAGAGCTAAAATTAGCAAAGAGAGCTGTTTTAGGCCTCGTTCAGTCCAGTCACAGGGGTTCTTGATCAAAACATTCCACAACTTATCAATGCAAATAACTGTTTATGGTTTGAGCTCCTCTTCACTCTCCTTCCAACCTCTATCGCCCTGCCCCCTAAATTAATAACTTCCCATACATCTCCACACCTCTCAAAAGCTCTTCTTTGGTATTTTCATATCAGTGACAGCCATTTCAACCAAATGTTCCAATTCCATCTTGTTTTCTCCTACAGTGGCTTCAAGTTACAAGAAATGAGATTCCAGCTAAACTTCAGGAAGAATTGTCAGACAGTAAGAGCTGTTCGACAGACTCCCACAAGAGGTGTGGATTCTCTTTCCTTGGAGATTTTTAAGCAAAGGTTGAATGGCTATCTGCCATGTATGATCTAGCTGAGATTCCTGTATTGCAGGGAGTTGGACTAGACTAGACAATCCATGGGGTCCCTTCCAGCCCTACAATTCTGTGATTCTATGGTTTGTAGACAATCCTCATCCTACCAGTCTACTTGTTCCCTAGCTTTAATCCTGATCTCAAAGCTGCCATACCCAGTATGGACACCCCCACATCTCTTACATCTTCAGACAGACACAACCTACCCCTGAGCAGTGCCTCATGATTTGCTAGATTAAAATTTGAAAAAAAAAGAAGAAGCCAGGGAACAATCTCATGCTTTGCATTAAAAAATAATGCTCTGAAATAAGGGGAAATATTTTAAAATATATTCCTAAAAGTAATGAGCAGGCACAACTAGCCTAATTTGGAGAATAAGCCTCAGGAAAAAGAGTTATTTGAAAGATTCAGGATGAAGCTAGTTTTTTGTGAAGGATTCCAAACATGAATATGTGTGTCTTTGTGAGTGTGCTGAGGAGAGAAGGTTTGCAGAGGAGAGACAGAGGAGACTTTGTGCGTGGTGTTGGCTCTGACACAGCTCAGCCTGTTCACGCTCTCTGTTTTTCATTTCTGCCTTCACAGGAACATGCAGTGGCTCCTCATCCCCACCATCCTTATAATCACTTATGCTCAACAGGTAAGTTTTCTAGAAAAAAATCCTCGCCAGAACAAAGACTGAAACTTTTGTTTTGCTTCTTAAGCAAGTGAAATTAACTTAAGGGAATAAATTGTTTGTGCATAATATTGTGTTGTTCCTACTTGTGGGTGATTCTTTTTTCTTTCTACATAATTTGCAATTCTAACACAAGCCACTTGATTAGGTTATTATGAAATTATGCTTTTATAAAATTGTTAAAGCGTTTTTTTTGGAGTCTCTAGAAATTTTTATAAATTATTTTCTGTTTAAAGCAAGCATATCCCCCCTGTTTAGGTCCCTGTTGTCTTTCATGGTACAGTCTGCTTGAGTTACAAATAAATTTGCTTTTAGAAAACTGCTTTAATTTTATTAACTAAATCTAGTCATTTTTCATCGACCAATACAAATGACCCAAATTACATGGAAATGGGATTTCTAGAGTACACAAGCAGTTTCTTCCCAGTCCCCATTTCTGTATCTAGTTATTTTCCATAGTTTTATCTTTCTTCCTAGCCATAAAGTCTTTTAGGACTGATATCTCCTTTCCACCTAGTTAAAAAAATAACATCGCAAGGTTACTATTGATTCCTATCACAAGTATTTTGTTCAATAGTACATTTACTGCAAGAGATTGCTACACAATTTTCAGTTCTGCACTCCACTGTTTTTACTTGGTGGGAAATGGTTAATCGGTCCTAAAAGGCTTTATGGATAGAAAGAAAGATAAAACTGTGGAAATCAACTTGATACTGAAAAAGGGGATTTTTTTTAAAAAAACTTGCCTTGTATTTTGATATACTCTGTTTTATAATGTTGATTATCATTCTGATGTTTTGCATTAATTGCTTTTATGTTTATGTTAGCTGCTTTGGGATTCTCTTGGGAAGGAAAGGCAGGTTATAAGTAATCAGTGAAATGAGGATAGCAGAACTGTTCAATATTAGCTATACACTTTTTCCAGGATGGTTAACAGATAATTTTAGAGTAGAGCAGAACTAGTTTTTCTAAAGATTACAGAAGTTTGCACTTTGGGGAGTAGAGTGGGGAAAACTAATATTTCTGTGTATGGAGCATGGTCCCCTGAAAGATTCCTGCAGCTTGTTTTGTAGGAGTGCCAATCTGCTGAATATGCATGTACGCATGTGCTGTTTTTAAAAGAAATCCTTTGCTGGCAGGCCTTAATTTTCTTTCCTTTCACTGGATATTATTGAGGCTCTTCCAGCTATGTTCCCACTGCCCAGTTCTCAAATATTTGACTTGTGTGCTGTATGCACTGCCATTGGACGCAAGAATTTACAGATGCTCCCTTGCGCCTCCAGAATAGCATATCCCGAGTAAGTTGCTCAAGCTCCTGAGTAACGTAAAGTACACGAACGTAAAGTCATCGGTTAGTGGCACGGTGCTGCACCTGTGAACATTTGCACAGGAAAGGAAAGAAAGGTTATGAACACCATTTCCAGCCTCCTCTCCCCAATGCTAAGAGGAAGCTCAGGGCCCCTGGGCTGGATTAGAATAAGGTTACCAGATTTTTTTTCAATGAATCCGGGGATACTTTTCAACTTCCTACTAAACAGATGGATTTTGTGAGGGAACTGATTTGTAAATCCGGGGACTGTCCCCGGGAAACGGGGACATTTGGTAACCTTAGATTAGGACCACAGTGGGGACACACAAAGAAAGGGTGAAAGCCCTCTACCTTCATGCCAGGGTCCTGATGCAAATCAGGGCCTTCCAATGCTTGTTGTTCACTTTTAAGATGTGATCTACAATTGCTAACTGTGTGAACAGTTTCAGGTTTAGTTGGTCCTAAACTACACCTGGCAATTGAAGCAGGAAGCTGGCTAAACACCGTTAGCCAAGCCCCACATCGAAAGCTGTTGTTGTAAGGATACTAAGATTGCATCATAGCCCTGAGGATATTTATAGTTGTATAGTTTCTGTGTCACTGTACCATCTGGGTACAGTGCCATTTACTTGGCTCAATGGAGATGTGTGTGTGCATGTGTCTGTAGATACCTATGACTTTTGCCTAGCTAGAATGTAGACTGCTGTACAAAGGGAGGCAGTCATACCTGACCAGACTGAATACATGCTCGACAAATGCATTATAGAATTTTCTTTTAAAATGTTTAGGGGTACTCTCATTTTGACTCAAGAAAATCACCATTTTATAGTTCAGATTGGGAAAAATAAATACAGTAAATGGCCAAAAATACAAAGATTCACAAAATGTTTAAGGGTCCCCCCAGAAAAAAGCACTGCATTATAGGACAGTGTTAAACAAGATTTTCTTTACAAGGGAAAATATTTTGTTGTTGTATTGTACATAATTGTAGCTTGCCACAATCTCTTGCGCAAAGGGGAAATAAATATGAATAACAGCAGTGTGTTTGTGTGTATACACACACACATTTGCAATTTTTGTTGGACGTTTTCCAGCTCTCAGGTAAGTCCACCTATATGAAAGCTTTCTTGCAGGGTGCAAACCAACAGGCAGAAGCAAGGAAAGCCTGGAGAAAAATCTGCAGAGGTTCATCAACGCAGAGAGCTATGCCACTGGCCCTGCAGATGCCCAGTGGTACCAACCTGCAGTCCCGGGGTGAGCCTGGTGAAGGATGGCTGCGGATGCTGCAAGATGTGTGCCAAGCAATCAGGGGAAACATGTAACGAAGCTGAGGTCTGTGACCCCCACAAGGGGCTATACTGCGACTACTCTGCAGATAAGCCTAGGTATGAAAATGGAGTATGTGCATGTAAGTCCCTCGTTTTTTTCTATTTTCTATCACGTGTATAGTATGGGAATAGAGAATAAAATGTAACACCATGACTTCCATTGCGTTCTTCAGTTTCACATCCATTTTCTTTCAAAGGAGATGTGACCCTAAATGATAATTAAAAAATGTATTTTCTTGATGTCAATGGGCCTTAAATTTTTAATAAATCTATTATTGCTGGTGTTTAACAATTTGGAAATTATATCTCTAAATTGGACTCTGCTAACCGTTAGGAACTCAGGCACCCACAGAGAGCTTTGGAAAGGAATCTTGTGGCGTTGCCCTTTTATAGAAGATTTTTGGGAAACAGCAAATAAAATAATGGTTGTAGCAACTGTGATATTATATCCTGCTGTCATAGTCAATTGTTATACAGTACTACAGTAGGTGCAAAATCTTAAGCAGTCTGAATTGTGGATTTTTAATAGTCACTAAATTTATATATGCAAAATAAATATATTTGAATACTCCAAAGGACCCATAAAAGCTAAACTCTACTGTTATTAACAAATGTCGCCTAGGAAATCTTACTTGCCATTTGTCTAGGACAGACCTCTTGCAGGGATCCACATAGGTTTACTTGGTTTTTTTCCTTCACTATTCCCAGATATGATAGCAGTAGGTTGTGAGCTCAATGGGGTGCACTATGTCAATGGCCACGACTTCCAGCCCACTCCTCTTTACAAATGTCTGTGTGTGAATGGTGCAATTGGATGTACACCTGTCTTCATCTCAAAGCCAGCACCTAATGAATGTGCAGCACCAAAGAGCAGAAAGAAATCTGGACAATCCAAATGTGTTTCAGGACAGCAGGAGCAGCAGTCAACCAGTTACAGATTAATGTCAGGTAGGCAAGGCTAGACTGATATCTTCTTCATGATAGATTTATTTTTTTAAAGAGGTGTTTCCTTATTATTTGAGGCAGATAAAGTTATTTGCATTTCCCTTTTTTAAATAGGTAACAGAAACTTCTGGTACTTGTATGGCAGCTTTATAATTGAATTTATAATAGTTAGATTGGGGTAAAGTAGGTGCTTGTCTCTTCTTGTAGGTCACTGTTAGGTTCCGGGGAGGATTGGGAAACCTTTGTGTCAAGAGCCTCAGAGGTCATCTTTTGGGGGCTCTATGCCAGAGCCACAACTTTAGTGCTGCCACTCCTTTTTCTCTCTTTATGCCCCTTTGTCTCTCTCCCCTCTCCACCCCATAAGCTGCCAGAAAGAATGGGAACAACTTGCTTTGGGAGGACTGTCCCCCCCCCTCCTTCCATGACTCCATTTGTTTGAGCTTTCTCCATTCTTCCCTCTATCACCCCAACCGCATAAAGTTACACCGAGGGCCACATGCAGGACCCAGAATGGATGGCCTTCCAGATTTTTCAGCTACATTATCAATATAGTCAGAAGTACAGCAGCCAACCTAGGGGTCCAAAACAATATGACTCCTGTAACATAGAAAAGCTTTTCAGAACACATCAACACGCATTGGATGTAGAACATGCCCTGTAATGTTGCTTGCAAGATATTAGGGCAAGACTAGCCAGCAACTCGAGAAAAGTTGAAAAAGGCAGATTAGACAAAACAAACAGTTGCAATCTTACTTCTATGAAAATGCTGAGAACCTCCAAAACAATCCAAGCAGCTTATGATTTATACACTATTAATGCATGGCTTGCATGCTCTTACAATTAATTTTGAAAACTAAGGGTTTTTTCCTTCCGTATCTTGCCGAACAAGCTTAATTTTAATATTTTACTATCTTTCCTTCTTTCTGCATGCACTGCCCTAGTTAACAAATCCCTGTTGTAAAAGCAATGAAATTATTTTATGTACAACAAATATATATATATAAACCCACAGCTTTGTAACCTTGCTTTATTTATTTCAGATCTGTGCCAGGCTTTTAAATTTGCTTCCTGCGCTGTGATTTTTAAGCTGCTGCTGCTTACTTCCCAGGTACCCTCATATATCTGCTCTGTCCTCTTGAACTGTGCACATTTCAAATCTGGTCAGTCATCCTGTAGAACTCCCATCATCAGGATTTGCTATGTAGAGATTGTAAAAAGCAGGTTTAAGATCTATAGCTATTAATGCTCCGACTCTTTGGAATGTGGGGATAAAAGCCCTCAACCCCAATCCTCTTAAAGAAAACTAATTTGATACAGAACTTTCAGCATATGTATGTTGATAAAGCCTGGCCTAGGCGCCCCATATCCACTTTAACACAGGTATTACACATAGCCAGCCTATTTTGTAAGAACTCTTTCAGGAAAATGTCTTGCTTTCTAGGGCAGACTTGAGAGTCATTGCATTAAGAAACAAACAAGCAGCATTACCAGGATATAAAATCAAATCTTTGGAGACTGAGGTGCTAAATTCCTATAAAAGTTAATTGAACTTGTGGCAGCTATTTCTTAAAATCTAAACCCAATTTCTGTAATTTAAGCAAGTAAAATCCAAAAGGTGATCCTGGTAACCTGGCATGCTTACTTCTCATGTTCCATTCTATTT
The DNA here is from genome assembly GCF_964234715.1 of Podarcis melisellensis. Taxonomy (NCBI): domain Eukaryota; kingdom Metazoa; phylum Chordata; class Lepidosauria; order Squamata; family Lacertidae; genus Podarcis; species Podarcis melisellensis. The sequence goes on along the minus strand of NC_138530.1, from coordinate 70,241,500 downwards.
TTGGGTTGCCTTAGCAGAACTGATCTGAATTAAATGGCTTAAAAATATTTGGCTCAAGATGTAATATAATTCTGTCTTCTAGCTTTCAGAAGTGTGCCGCTTGTTTTAAAGAAGAAATGCCTGGTTCAAGCAACTCCTTGGACACCTTGTTCCCGAACCTGTGGCATGGGAATATCTGACAGAGTGACCAATGAAAACAGTAAATGTGAAATAAGGAAGGAAAAGAGACTGTGCTACATTCAACCATGCCAAGCAAAATTTCCAAAGAGCATAAAGGTAAAGCACATTTCAGAACACAATTTCCTCTTTAGGCTGAAAGTATTAACTGCTAGATGTATGATTTTTTAAATAACCATGGGGCTGGTGGGGAGAGAAGTTATGGTCTTGCTGTTCAATTGTGGATTTGAAAATTAGGGAGACAGGAATAACAGATCATTTCATAGAAACTTGTGGAATGTTTTCTACATTGCTCATATGGCACATAACTACCAATAGAGAATTATTGGGCCCTTCTTTACACTACTGGTGTTCAAAGGAGATTCTTTCATCTACCCTATTCATTTAAAGCAGAATAATTATACCACTTAAAATATTAATTGCTTTCCTCCAATGAATCCTGGGAACTGTGGTATATTCAGGGTACTGGGAGTGGTTAATAGACTCACTATTCCCCACAGCGCTACAATTCCAAGAGTGATTTAACAGTCAATCTTTTCCCAGCAAACACTGTGAATTGCAGCTATTGAGGGGGACTAGAGGTCCCTAGGAGCTCTTAGAACCCTGAACAAACTACAGAACCCAGGATTTCTTTGGGGGAAAGCCATGGCTATTTAAAGTGGAATCATGCTGCTTTAAATATATACTGTAGTGCAGTGTATAATCCATGTCTATTAGCACTGGTGCTTACTGACTGCTTCCCCCAGTTGTCACATTTATATTAGCCCAAATCAGGTGTCCAGAAAGTCAGGTGGTAAAGTGCTGGGATGACTCTCACAGGTCACTGATTAAATTTCCCACTTAGTTAGTGGTCTTGAAGGTGCCAGGATAGCGAACCTGCAGGAGTTAACTGTGTAGAACTAAGTTATCAGCACTGCACAAAAAAACCAAGCAATGCTAAACTTATATTTTAAATTTGCATGCACTGTAAGTGGCTAAAAACATGGCCTCAACACTGCTGCTTCAATATGCATGTAATAAACTTCACTTTGAACATAATAGCAAGATTTTACTTTTATTTATATTTCAAGATACCTAAAGGAAAAACATGCCAACCTACATTCCAGCTTGCCAAGGCAGAGAAACTAGTATTTTCTGGATGCACAAGTACACAAAGATATAGACCAACCTTTTGTGGAATCTGCCTGGACAAGAGATGTTGCATACCCAACAAATCTGTAATGATTACAGTGCAGTTTGACTGTCCAAAGGAAGGCTCCTTTAAGTGGAAGTTGATGTGGATTACATCTTGTGTTTGTCAGAAGACATGCAATGATCCAGGAAACATATTTTCTGAACTCAAACTCTTGTAAGTGGCAATGTAAGTGGCAACCCAGGAAAGAAAATGGTCAAATGTTCCCATGAAAAGTTGCTCATGCATCACCACTGACAGGTAGCTGTGTTTGAAATTATAGGTTTTAAATGAATTCACACAGCAATCCTTTCATCCAAGACAGAGCTTGCCCCTAATGTGTTTTATTTTGAAAAGCAGAAAGTGTGGCTATTTAAATTCATATTTAAATACTGTAGCTACAAAGCATTTTCTTAAATATTTTAAAATGCAATACTTAGATAATTTATGTGGAAGGGGTATACCAATCCCATAGAAAAATAGGTTTTCATGCATAAAAATCGAATCAAATTAGTTACCTATACACAACTGATTCATATGGATGTTTGCCCAAAGATGCACGTACACAAGCTGCACCCCAACATCCAAGTGCTCAGTCCCTGATCATCTCTTCCCTGTTCAATGCAGGTATGATTAGGGATTGAATGAGTGGGCAGTGCATGGGCATTGTGTGCACACCCCTTCACTTTTCTCTAAATTTGCGCATAAGCAATATTTCAAAGCTGTAAAGTGAACAGTATCAGACTGCGTGTAAAAATAAGAATTCGAAACCCATAAAATCATTTATCCAAATAGTTTGCATGCATGTGCATAGTGTTAACTTGTGATTAAGAACTCCTCAGTGGAGTTTACATCTGAATAGAAACATATAGGATTGTACTGCACCTTTGTGAAAATGTGGTGGGGTGCAATTTGTCACCCAAACCAGCTAGTGATGGGTACATAAACTTCAACACATGCATCTCCTCAGATAGATCAGGGTGACTGAGGGAGTCAACACAAAACAAGGATTTGGGCATTTATTTATGATTATTTATGAGATCTATAAAGCATGATTGTATGTATCAAATTACATATTTCTTGATGATCGATAGCATAGTGAAACACCTTTATGTTTACTGGAACCAAATCATAGTTTTCTAGACAGGCAATTTTATATGGAACAGTCTTTGATATTGATCTCCCAGGTTAGTATTTTCCTTTTCTCTTTCCACAAAAACAAAACAAAGCAGCCAAGCAATTTAGCAGCATTTCTGTACGCCTCTTAAAAATATTGTATCAGAGCCTGCAAATCAGTAAGAATGTAAATGCTCACCTTGTGAACTGGAGGATAGAACCTTCTTGTATGCCGTTTCACGGATAACTGCGTTATTTAAAGTTAACGTGCTTGCATGGAAAATCTCTATAACATAATTTTTTCTACAACATAAGGTTCAGAAGTATGTACTGAGTTTACAGTAGTAGATATATCGGGTCTTGTATTGCTGTTTAGAGCTAGTAATGTTATGTTGTTAAACTGCAGTTGGTGCTCTAGACTAGTTGATGTATAACAGTTTGGGGATTGTAGTAGACAAGGATTCACAAGGACGAGATCAAATTTTATGAAATTATACATTTTATTATGTAAATATCTTGTAAATAAAATTCATTTATGACAAAATCCGATATGGTCAAATTATATTAAAAGTGTTTGTTTTCATAATCTACATATAAAAATATCTTCAAAATAGTGCTTAAGTTAAAATTACATCAAGAGAGGTAGACCATAAGAAGGTATTATAATTCCTTCTGCTTTTTTGAGATACGTAATCCAACATCTGTGCAATATGACAAATATGTGAAACTGTCACTTAAACTGAACACTTCCACTACCTTTTGACAATGAAATTTACTAACCCCAGCCAAAGTAAGTTTGTCCCAGGTTATTTTTAACTGGATTGCATGAGAATAATTTGCTGATCTAAACTTTGACACACACCCCCCGCTCCTGTAACAAGTGCTACATTGCTATCTTCAGTCTTGGTGGATCTATAGCAGGTCCACAGTTAGCAGCATCTAGCTGATTATAGTCTTCTATTAAATCAGACAAAGATGAAAGCGCTTCAGGGAAATAGGACTGATCCATCCCATCAATATGTAGGTAATGGTGAAGGTGAGCCTGCAAGAATAGATGTTACATTAGTCACATGATTTACAGGAACATTGAACAAAATGAATTCAAGTCTTCTTCCAATCCCATGTGCAAAACTGGTTATAACTTTAATGTAAAGATCTGTTGTGATAATTTTTGGATTAAGGGTTAACAACAACAATAGCAAGAATATCACGCACAATCTATCCAGCATGTGTGTACTGTAGTTGGGTATGTGAGGGATCTGACTTCCTACTTTCGCTCTCTTTTCCTCCATTTCATGTCCATGTGCATTTGCACCACAGTCACCCAACCATTTATTTAACTCCAAACTGTATTATAACCCCTTGTAAGTCCAAGTGAAGCATGTGGAGAGGCTACCATTAGTGCAGTATATTTCCACATACCACTTGTAATATAAGTACAACTGAACTACTTATAATGACAATATTCCTTCTCATTATGTGGCATACCTTTTTCTTGTACAGCCTTGTGAATCTCTCCTTGAGCTCTACAAAAGTAGATTTCACACAAGTGTTATTTGCTAGCGCCAACAATGAGTGGGAATGACCCACAGGTGGTACTGAACAGAGGCCAGTTTTCCATCCTTCTTGATTCCAGGAGACAAACTGAAGTGAAGGTTTCAACCTGCAATATGAAATTAGGAGACTGACATGAAGGCAACAGTAAAATAAACTACACAAAACATGAACCCTAAATGCACATTTGACTCCACCCCCCAAGTGGCACTTTCATGGGCTTTCAGCTACTGCTGTGCAACCGATCTGGCTGAATCCTAAACATAATCGGACTAATTTCTACCAAATCCAGATTGGCTAAAGGCAGCTACAAATCACTACAGAGTGGGTTGGGTTGATCTGAATCCATCTGAACTAAAAACAGGCTCTAAAAAACCAGTGTTGCAATTAAATACAGGTAACCCCCCATTTACGCAGTGGCTACGTTCCGAGGCACCGCGTGCATCATTGAAATAGCATATATTTGAAACCACTGAAAAAGCCTGTAAACACCCTGTTCTGCCCATGCCCTGTCCCTTTCTGTGACGTTTTTGGATCATGATGTACACATGCAGTTGCGCACATATTGAAGGTGCATAAATGGGGTGTGCGCGCCTATACAGAGGTGTGAGGGAGCTAGACTTTGCTCATTAAGACCTCAAACTTCCAATCCAGGATTAGAATCTCATCCAATGTATTTTGTTTTCTGTCTGTCTTTATAAACAGGCTGTCGTGGGATTGTGTCAGTAGGTCTTGTGACACAAATCTATCATAGCAAAAGCTTTGAGCAGTCACCCTGCCCTGCTACTTCATAGAAACTAGTGCCAGACCGGCAGTGAGCCGAATTACTATACTGAAATGCAGCTGAACAGGCCAAAGAGCATGAGAATTGGCAGGACTGGCACTCAACTGACTGTACAGTCTTCCATACACAAACACGAACATCTCTCTATGTGTGAGCGTATTTAGAAAAAGCAAACATTAAAAGGTTGCTAGCACAAAATCCCCCTCATTTATTTACCTGTCCAATGTGTAGCAAGGAGGGGCTGCTATGCCTCCAAATTTCATGTAACTATGTCACAAAACACAAAATGCTGTGGTTGTTTGGTTTTCCAAATACACATGAATGGGAGTACCAAATATTTGAATTTCCAGATCCAGTCAAAATGGGTCAGACTCCAGACTGGTTTCTGCCACATCAGGGTAAGTTGGATTACCATATCCAGCCCCAAGTTAATTAAATGCTCAGTTAAATAGTATGTGATAGTGTTAATACCTATTTTCAGGCAAATATGTTATGCTACCTTAGCATTTAACAGCATTTATTTGAAAAATTATATACATATGTACATAAATATATGTGACTAATTTTTCAGTCTCTGTAGGTTATTGAGAATATAGTCTTTCCCCTCTCCCTCTGGATGCAGCTGTGCCTGCAGGAGTGGATCAACATAACCTTAATAAGCTTACTGGAATTTGATCCTACAAACAAACACCAACTGTGAAGATTTGCTGTATGAGCAGTTAGCAGTTTCTCTTCTAATGTATGATGTGTGCAAACCTTTCAATGTTTCTACGAAGGTCTGAAATCTGCACATTTCCTCTGACTAACAGGGCACAGGCAAGGTACAAACTGTGCTTTGGGTCAGCTCGTAACAGTTGGTGATCTTTGCTAAAAGCATCTGAAAACATTTGGTCCAACCTAAGAGAAAAAAAAGAGTATCTGAGAATATGCAGCTGAGAAAACTTAGCAAATGTCAACACAATCGTAATTTGTCAGCAGACTAATTCTAGGTATGCATCAAATAAAAATAGAACACTATTTCAATTGAAAAGTATGTTGAAGATTTAAAAATAACAAGAGTACAAGATTCCTGTTACTTTATCAGGTGTTACTAAACACATTCCATTTTATCTTCATGTAGTGAGCAACTATCACTCACATGTCAAACAAGGTTACCCACCTTCGAGAGGGCACATTAACATCAGCCAACGTATACAGAGGTGTCAAGCTGGAAACAAGATAATGAAGTCGAGGAAAGGGAACCAAATTCATGCTGATTTCATTAAGATCCATATTAAGAGATCCTTCAAACCTAGCAGAGCTGTATACAGATAATGCAAGAGTTATAGAAAAAAAGTTTGGACACATATATTGCAGCATACAAAATCACACTTGTAAGCTTACACTGCGAAATGTGTTGCAATCATTTCATTGTAAAATTTTCACTAATTTTCCAGCCTCAAGTAGGGCAAAATCCCTTAGCAATATAGAAAGAAACAACACCCTAGGGGCTACAAGAGTATTGCTTGCTGTGTTCAGCTGCTGCTACAAGAGCTTTTCCTCTTTGTACTAGTGAAGCAGGGCTATTCATCTCTGCTGTGCTTCCCTCCCACATCATACTGTAACAGTTGCACTACAAGCTTCTATTCAATTATGGGATGGAAAAGGAACGTCTCTTAGTATGGTACAATAATGGGTGCAGGTAGACTAGACGTGAGAGAAGCTGGGTCTGCCAAACAGAAGAAATGAAAGGGGAGCATAGACATTTTACCACACAAGCTAAAGGTGACATCCATTGATTTCAGTTTTAGCAACCACTTCTTATCTAATTAAAATTTTCAGAAGCTCACCTTGTCAAGTTCAACAGTAAGTTGGCCACAATATTGTTCATAGCATCAAATGGTTTCTCCCGAGAACACTTTATTCCACCTGCACTTGAAGTTACTAAGCTGGCTGGCTTTATGGTTGATCCTAACTTTCCACAGTTGGTCATCTGATTAATTTTGCTAACAATGTCAAATAAAGACTGGAAAAAGCATAGGTGAAAAAGCTGGTAAATTTTTTTGAACGCAAAGCTATCCAACTTACAGCAGACTCCTAGGCATAACTACTCAGAAAGTCTGCAGGATTCAACAGAGCTTACTTCAAGGTAAGGGAAAGCTTTAATATTTTACTCAGTTGTTTCAGGTAAATTTTAAAATGAAGACTAAACAAAGAATAACTACATTGCACTTAAAACTGTAATCTAGAAAGGCTTTAATACATTAATATGGTATTATAAATTCTTACTTCATTTTCAATTGGCAATACACAGTCTGCATGGTCACTGAGTTCTTTCATAGCCAATACACTGTTATAAGGAGATGTAATGACATCATCCTCCCGGGAAGGATAAACAGAAGTAACAAATCTATATACTTCTGGAAATTCATCCTCAAGAAGCTTTAGTACAAATGTACCAAGACCAGATCCTGTCCCTAGAAGCAAGAATTCAGATAGTTAGAACAACAAGAGTACATGAAAAAGTCTTGTGTGGTATTCAACTTCCTTTGGATTTTCTTAACAAGTGAGAAAGGTTTTTATTTTTATTTTAAAGTTTACCAATTGAAAGTTCAGATTTGGAGATGCAAAGATTGTCTTCTACTGGAAAAATTATGAGCGCTTAAGGTAGCAATTCACCAATATCATTTCTTTTGATAATGAGATTGCAGTATGGACTGCAATCTCAAATGGTATCCTTGAGACTTTCTAATCACGACTAGCTGATTATTTTAAGCAAAAACATTCAACATCATAAGAACTATCCAATTTACAGTATTTTACTGAGCAAAAACATTTATGTTATGTTCTGTGCTTGTGATAGAAATATACTTATTGCAGAAGTACATTTTTTTTGTCAGATTACAATGAAAACATCATTATATTGCTCATTTAGAAACTGTCAATGTATTCTGTACATTACAATGTTGTCCTCAAAAGAATCTTCTAGCATAGGGTACTATTATTCACAGATCATAGATTTCAAGGATAATCACTTGCCTAAGGTCACCTAACGAGTTTATGACCCAAGTAAGATTTGCAACTGGGAGTCTGGCTGCACAAGAACCATGCTCTTCTCATGTAAATTACAAAGATGCTGACAAAAGAGTTTTGGTGCATAACATGTCATTATGCAGCAAAGCTTTTAAGATGCATTATATAAATATTTTCTGATAAGGAGGTCCACAATTCAATCACCAGATTTCTATTGGTTATAGCTTTGATTCAGGAAACGTCTACTTGCATGCCCCAAGCTCACTGCACAACACAGCAAACACAAGAGGTCTAAGGGAACTCTTGTTTGTGCTGGGTTGGAGACAGACAAATCCTCCTCCAAGTATTCTAGTATGCCCAGAGGATAGGGGAGAGGTGATGGTCCCATCTTTGATCATGTGCTGGGTCTGGAGCACTAGAGGCGGTCCTTAAGGTCATGAACTCTTAAGCTTTTGTTTCACCTATTACCATACTTACCCCCTCCCATGGAATGAATGACAAAAAAGCACTGCAGACAGTCACAATGCTCTGCAGTCTTTCTTAGCTTTTCAACAATATCTTCTCGGTATTGACATCCATACACTTTGTGACCCACAGCCCTGTAAAGAGGAAACATTTAATATGCTACCATTCTAATTCAACTCTGAGAATTCTAGTTTATTTAAAATGTTTTAAATTCTTCAAGTATTTTTATGCCTATACAGAGTTCTCCCCACTGAGTTTTTTAGTCTTAACAGAGCAACAATGTAGAAAGGTTTACAACTTTAAAATGAAATGAAATGAAACTGAGGAGAATTTGAAAGCAGCTTTAATTATGCTGGAAATAGCAGGCTGAGCCCCATTAAAGTCAACCAGGGGAAAGGCCTTCTGGCATGTACAGGGCTGACTCAGCAGCTGTGTGTCCATGGACACTCTTTGCCTCCCTAAATAAAAAGATAATGGATTCATGTTAAAAGAGCCGGGGGATGGGACGGGACAGGGGGAGATCAGTGAAACAGCATGAAACAAAATAATATATTACCAAAAACAAAAAGATCAAGAAAATAAAAGGTATAACCAAACCATACAGTGTTCAGTGTGACCAGGATAGAATTCTAAAGAACTGTCTTGTCATTTTTCTCTTGGCCTTCTGGCGTCTGGTTAAGACATTTTTATTCTAAGTGGAATTTGACCCATCAAGCTGAGGTTTAGTGGACTAATCCTTGTCTTAACTTGTTTTTAATCTGATGTATATCTTTTTTAGTATTTTTACTATTAGATGTATTATTATAGAATTAATTTATCTGTTCACACTTTTCCCCCTAATGACTGAAGGACTTATTAGAAGTTTTTAGTATTTCTTTGTGATCATCAAGTCATCAAGTTTGATCTTCTGTTCAGAATCTCCCTTTTCAAAAGCATTTTTTTATAAGGTTTAGATTTCTTTGACTTAAATTTCCATCTGTTTCCCTTCTTCTCTTTAGTCAGCTGTTCATATCTGTAATTAGATTACCATTTGACCTGAATGAACAACACTAGGAGTAGAAGAATATGATACATCTGTTCATGGAAATTCACAAAATTGTTTTTTTAAAAAAAGAATAGCTATGTAGATATGACATACTGGCAGAATAGTTGTTAGTTATGTTTTCAGGTTTTCCTAAAGGTAACAATTAAATATTAAATAAAATATTAACATGGCCATTTATTCAAGAGACTGCAGGAAGTAAAAAGACAGAAATGTAGGAGTTCTGCTTTCAATTTCCATCTAATCTGTGTAAGAAATTTTTGTATGAAGATTTGAGAGGAAAAAATTCTATCCTCACCAGTTGTTCCCTGAGCCAGAAACATCTGTTATCAGCTGCTTGCTATCAAAGACATCTCTCAATGGCCCCTGCAGAATTTCATTCACTACACCCTCTTCCATGTCAATCAGGAGAGCCTTAGGGAGCAGAACAAAAAGAATTTGGACTGAGAACGTCTGTCTTTAAAAACATTACGCAAAATAAATGAAAAAGATAAAGATAAAAATGCTTTCTTTAATTTCAGTACACCCTTGGAATAAAAAAGCAGACTTCAGAAGAATATCTCTAATTTATTTGCCTCAGGGTGAAATTTAATAAAGGATAATTTTGGCAACCCTGATTTAGCACAACTCAAGAATTAAAGTGCACATATGCAACACATAAGGAAACATGCTTTTGCTAAAAAATAAACAAATTAGAATGATTGCTATTATGTCTCAGCTAATTTCCTTTTCAGAATGAAATAAATAATAAGAAAAGATTAAAAGTTATGTACCAATCTTTTCTCCCCTGTATCAAATGCTCTTGGGGCATATTCCAAAAAACAGGTAGCAGAATAAAACATCTTAAAATCACAACCAACAATAAAAGTAACTACTAGATAGACCCTACTATAATTAGCACAACCAAAATGGCAACTTAAATACCCATGTTTTTAACTTGATGCTAAGCGGCAAGGGGATGACATTCTGCAACCTGAGCGCACTACAGCAGAAACCGAGACACTATTGTATTATTGGGGTTCCGTTCCTGACTCCTGTGTGCATCCACAGAGCTCGTAAGCCCGCCCTGCCTTCTTCAAAAGAACATGTGTCAATTGGACACGTGCAAAATGGTCACCACCGTTATTTTCAATTTAAACACATTGAAGCCAGCAGTAATTTACCACTAGCTAAATGTACGTAACATAAATAGGCACTGCTAACGGTACTTTGATGTTTACCGTGTTTGGAGAAGCAGCAATTGTGCCGTTAGCTATCTGATAAAGAGAAAATTATTAAATCTAGCTTACAAACTTGCTCATTCCGATGAGTTTTTACTTATTTTTCTAACCGGGCTCTTTAAGTGTGGAAATGACAGTTGGATTGAAGGGGGGAAACTGTGCATCTGCAGTTCAGAAGGTTTGTGTGTCTCATAGCTGGACCAGTGTCAGTCACTAAGGAACCTGCAACATTCCTATATTCCTTGTGCTTGCAATTTGTTTCTTTTACTTGGTTTCTCATTTGTTAAAATATATGTTTCAATCAAAGATGTTTCCCCCTTACGCGTGCTTTTAAGGAATAGATTTTTCCTCTGCAGTTAGCGCTATCATCATCTGTCCTAGAAAAAACAGAAGCAACATTAATAAAAATCATGGAAGAGGACTACACCTAAGCTATCAGAGTATTACAATTTTCCCCTTTCACTGAAATTAAATTAAACTGAAAAGCAGAATAACAAGAACTAATATAAAGACTGTACACTTTATGAATTTCATTGCTCTTGCTCATTTTATGGAAGCCTGCCATGCAGAAGTCAATTGGGCTTTTCCTAGCCTAGGGATGGAAAAAACATCACCTGCTTAATTTCTGCAGTTGTGTAGACAAAGGAGAACTAAATAAAACCTGGCACGCCTACCAATTGTAAGCAGTTATATATTTTATATCTTGGTTAGAGCAAACTGCAAAAAACTAGGGGTTAACAGTTTCATGAAGGCAAAAAGCAGATTCAGGTTAAGTATAAAGCACTTTTCCTATAGTGAAGCATGACAAACAATGGTATTAAAAGGCACATTAGTAACTCAAACTGGAGACTGAAGGGCTCAGGATGTGAGGACAACACTGACCTCAAACTTATTGAGGCAAGTTGATACTGCAAAATGTGAATTACTCCAACACAGTGAACACCAAGCAGCAAAGCCCATTCAGTACAGGTCAGACACAAGTAACTGATTGTAATGTATGCTGACATGACTGGACACAAGATCCTACCCACTGATACCCACGGTATCTACAAAACCCAACGGGAAGGAGAGAAATAAAAATAATAAGTGGGGCATAAACTGAGCAAGAAATCCATAAAGTAAATGCTGGATCCCTGCAATTTTATTTTTGTGAGGCAGCACAAGATGCTAACTAACTTGCCTGCAGTAGTGCAAGGTATGATGAAGCAACATTTCTCTATGGATCCCAAATATTGTGTTGTTATTTATTTTAAGGGCATCTTTAATCATTTAAGACTGTTCATAAAAAGAAAACTTACCTGGTATTCACATTTCTAAAGAAACTGCTTAATGCTTCATCGTAAATTCCTTTCTAAAAAAGAATCATCCAGTAAGTAAAACTTAAAGTGTGACACTTGTGCTAAAACTGAAAGTATGCATTCTTAAAACTATTTAACTCTTCTGAGATTATACATGCTCCTAACATAAAGCCTCATGTATGCCACTAAAGTGCAAGTAGCGCTCAAAAACATGGAATCCACAAATTATTTCATATCTATAGTGGAAGAGTATGACTCTATATAGAGAGAACATCACAGTACTGTAAAGCAATAATTTTGGATTTTCTTCAGGATGAATTCATGCTTTAATGCACATCTGGACTTAAAGGCTCTCAATATTTATTAGTAAAATTTGGAGTGAGGTTGTCCAGCCTGCCCTGGCAACCCCTCAGGCATCTGGTTGGCCCCTGTGAAAACAGGACTCTGGATAAGGTGGGCCACTGGTCTGATCCAGTAGGCTCTTATATTCTGCAAGCAGAGCAAGTGGCTGGGATCAACTCATCCTAGACTCTTTTCCTCTGCAAGAAAATGACAGCTTTTTCATCAGTAGTCTGGTGACCCAGGCAGGTGACCCATTTGAATGATCACGCTCGCCCTTCTTAGCCAATAACAGCCAACGAAGAGTTGACTAGTGGGGTCCAGGAAGTGGTTGGGTTCCTTGTAACAGTGGCCTTGAAATGGTGGCTATGCATCTCTAGAGTCTTTTGGATGAAACAGATTTTAAACACCCATTTCAATCGGGTTTCAGGCCCAATGGAAATTGCCTTGGTCATCCTGATGGATGATCAGTTCTTGGAGAGAGAGGGGAGAACATGCCCCTATTGATTTTCCTGGACCTATAGATGGCTCCTTATTTAATGTTCTGACTAGTTAGCCATCCTTTCTTCCAGGATGCTGCATTCCACTAAGCATGCTCAGTCCTCACTGGACCTTTTTGTTGTTGTTCCCTTCAGCTTTTTAATAAAGTGTTCTCTGTCCTGCTACAAACCTTGAGGTTCTCTTGTGCACATCCCTGATCTATATTAATGGTGCTACTTTGGCCACACAAGCGTTAAAAGAATGGTCTCCTGTGTGGAGATCTTGTGTTCCACATTCCAGCCATTCCCTTCGTCCTTCCAATGCCCATTAATCTTCCCACGTTTCCCCGAACAGCATTCCCTGGTATATTTAGTCCCTCGCCTAGAGCAGGCGAACGATGACACGGGAATGCCAGAACAAAGGAAACGGCAGCTATTTCTAAAAACGACTTGAGTAAGAATAGGATTTGCTCTTTTAAACAAGCAGCCATTTTAACTCGTCCACTGCGGAGCTCAGGGACAAGTATTAGCTGAGTGCGTTAAAAATCGCGCCAGCGCACGCGCCAGGGCCACGCCCACAAATTCCAAAGCGCGGCGGTTTAACGGACACACCTTTCAGCGGCTCCCTCAGAGGGAGCAGTCAAGCAGGCATGCGCGTAAAACGTACCGAACCGTTTGCATTTTACTGAGCATGCGCGAACTGACTGGCGTTTTAATTCTCCTCTCAGTCGTCAGACGGTTACCTTGTTCACGGCGGCGTGTTCCCGCAGTGCCAGATCCCAGAAGCGGCATCCTATCTGGTTGCCACACTGACCCACTGTGAGGTGAAAAAGCAAACTGAGGTCAAGCTGCCGAACAGAGCAGAGTGGTGTGAAAAGGGGCCAGAGGGGGGGGGGAGGGAGAAGGGGGCGGGAGAGAGCACGCGCGCGCTCACCCTGAACCACCACGGACTGCGTCATGTCTTCCGTTGGCGCGGATCTGGTTTCTAAGGCCGGCGAGAGGTGTAGCCCCGCCCACTACGGACGTGAGTGTGAGGAAAGTTCCCCGCGTTGTGTCGCAGAGGGGAGTTCCGGCCGCACGTTCCGCTGTCGAGACGCGCCGCGAACGGTGCTTTCCTGCCCTCCGGTTCCCTCACTATTAACAGTTATCCGTTTGTAGACCGCGGGCCACGCCCACTTTGGCTCGCTTTGTTCCGACCTCACGGTCGTACTCGATGCAAAGGAGGGCGAGGCTCATGTCAGAGCGGGGATTTCAGCGCCTCGGTCCCGCTAGTCTCTGTCGCCCCCTGCAGGACAACTTATTTCCATGCGGCTGCTAAAAGGTCCGGGAGTCCCATCGCTCTCCCTTCTTATCTGGCCACCATCTGGAAATGACCGTCTGGAAGAGAGTAGAAAACGCGAAGGGAACGGATCTAGCCGTTAAGCATGTCGCGTATGAATACAAAAGAGTAACATTTAATTAAAAAAAAAAGTTGGAATCAAAACGCATGTTTTGATCCTGTGCATGCATTGCAAAATAATCTGTTCAAAATGCACGGTTCTGTTCGAACAGCGCATCCCTTCCATTTCATAATATTAAAACCAAATTATAAAACGCTGAAAAGGCAGACATTAGGTGACCCTTCTCCTACGCTCCCACCTGGACCATGCGCTATACTTGGTGGGCTCCTCCTTGGTATGTTGTAAAAGACAAGCTTGGGGACTAAATAGGGAACTGCAGCAAATTGCTTCATTGTTTGACCCAATCGTGCAAAGGCACACAAATTCTCAGTCACAAGGGTCTGGTAGGTTATCACACTCCTGTGACAGGAGTGCATTGTTCTATAAAGATCATAGTCTTGCACTGAGAAGTGAGCTGTAATAATACAGCCACAATAACTTAGAGCGCTCTAATCAAGAAACATTTTAGCAAAAAGTATCTAAAATAGTCAATACAGTTTCGTAATGCCTGTGAAAATAATAAAAGCTAGTCTTTTAATTCAAAATAGAATATGAAGTTTACAAAAGATTTTGCTTCGTGATTTTGTAGGTATATTACCTTCAAGTACTAGAACAGACAATCACCTGTTCCATTTTTTCTTTCTACTTGTTTTCAGACCTGCGGATAGGAAGTATATTGCTGACCTTCACCCTTACCCCAGTGCAGAGGGTGAAATGAAGCAGAAGCAAAGCTTGATTGCATACACAAGTTGATTGGAAGAGACAGCCTTGACCTTTCATCATATTCCCCTAAATAATCCCCCCGAAGAAATGCATTAACTCTGTTCTACCTGTATACAGGCTCTGTATCTTGTACAGAAGCACGAGAATGGATGTTGCTATGTTTTCCTCCATAACAGTCAAGAGTCTCTAAACTTCAAATAAAAGGGTGAAGCTTCTTTGCTCTGCATGACCTGTCCATCTGTTCAGACTAGAGATTGTTTTGGAGAAGATTCCATTAGGTGTACTCCTACCTAACCCCTGGGAAGCTCATTCTTAGTTCAGATTACCTGCTGGTGGACCAAACAGGATAAATAATATGTTGCACTAGGGAAGATGGTTGGTAAATGAATAAAGTAGGGCAAATGGTTGCACTGTCCTGAGGTACCAGTCATCTTTATAAGGTACTAGTTTCTAGAGATTTAATAACTTAAGATCTCCATATTTGATGCAAAATGTATTGCTGCTAATGCTTTATAAGGAAATAATTATATATATATATATACATTATATATATATAATGTATATATAGCAGATATATAATTTAAAGCTTTATTTCTTTATTCTTTCTCATTTTCCTCCTGTTTACATTTCCATAGAGATTATTCTGCTAAGGTCAATCAACTGCCATTGTTTTTGCTTTCATTATACTGTACAGAAATAAAGGCACAAGCATTTGAGGCATGCAGTTCTTTTATTTGAAACAAGAATTACATTTGGGATTTAAAACATTTGAAATAATTTTTAAATGAACATTCATTCAGTGTGCTGGGTACAGCTTGTTTTAAGGTAGACTAGGCTGAAAAATTTGAATTTTTCAAGTGGAAAATGATTGTTCCGGTTTTCCCCCCTAATTTCAGGGATAAATGTATAACTCTGCCTGCAACTTAGAATGTCATTTTGTCCTTAACTGAAAATCTGATTTCCTAATAAGAATGCTAAGAGTAAAATCATGTAGCTGAAATTTATCTATAAAACTAATATGAGCAAAAAAATTAAGATATTAATTACATTTGTCAGTTATGGAAATGAATTATAGTAAGTTCAATGCATTCAAATGAAAATTGAATAAAATATCAGTTTTCCTGTGACAATTGTTTTCCCCAGTCTAATTGAATGAAGAATAAAGAGACCAAACAAAACGATTCAAAAGACAATTGCTTGTGAAGCATGTCCATGACATAGTTTATTTTGTAATGTACATGTAGCAGTACAAACTACAAGCACAGATCCACTCACAGCACAGGCAGAGCACCTGGGCATGAAGGATCCCAATACAGTTCAGAAGAGATCTGTTTCCCCGCTTTCCCACCATTGGGTGCATCTAATTACATGCACATGTGGCAACACTCCTCTTGTAGTGTGCCTTGCAAGTTATTGAGGCTTCATGAGTACTGCACTGGGCAGAGACATAGGACGGGATGAGGATTCTCCATGCATTTGTTGTAGATCCATAGTGAATACAGTTGACTCAGGAGTTATGTTCCAGATATAGTGTATAAAGCCAAAATCTTGTATAGTCAAAATTCATGTGACTTACATCTCCAAACTCTCTCCCAAGGCAAGTGCAATGGCAAGTGGGATTGCCAGTGTTTTTTCTGCTGGGAGCTTGCACTCTTAAAAAAAAAATCCTGGCCAAGCACATAAAGCTGAATTCACACAAGTTAACGTGCATAAATTGCGAGTTGACTGTAGTGACCAAAGGTTTTAGCAAATCTGCAGCATATGAACTGAAATTAAACCTTTGGTTCTGCTAAGCTAAACCTTTTAAAAGATTTTAATTTACTTGTTCATAGCCAATGAACATTTCAGTGCTCTTAATACACCTAGAAAGGCTTGCTACCCAGACTCAGTTGGGGCAGAATTGACAAAATGATTTTAAGTGTGGGGGAAGCAGAAATCCATATTTGAAGTGCAGTTTCTGGGCAATGATGAGCAAGGCATTTGCAGTGTCACAATAGAAGAAATGAAGTTCTCTGTCTGGAGCCTCTTGATACAGATGGGTGGGTTTCTGCTTGGGCTCCTTGCTGATTCACACAACAGCTATAATTTTGTGCAGAATTGGGCATGCCTAAATCCATTATTTCAGTGGGCTTGGTGAACCTATACAGTGGTACCTCGGGTTACATATGCTTCAGGTTACATACGCTTCAGGTTACAGACTCCGCTAACCCAAAAATATTACCTCGGGTTAAGAACTTTGCTTCAGGATGAGAACAGAAATCGTGCTCCGGTGGCATGGCAGCAGCAGGAGGCCCCATTAGCTAAAGTGGTGCTTCAGGTTAAGAACAGTTTCAGGTTAAGTACAGATCTCCAGAACGAATTAAGTACTTAACCCGAGGTACCACTGTATCTGCTTAGAATTAGACTCATAATACTCATTCCCCAGCTGCCGTTATGTCCCTCAGTAATTTGGCACATTGCAACATACTTATAATTTTTTTTGGAAGCAAATTCCAAATGAAAAAAGAATAATGCTTTATCGTGTACATATAGTGAGTGATATATTTTCATTTCCTTGGTACTAAGAATTGAAGGTAGCACAGTTGTTTTTCTCCTTTGGGGCTGTACAGGCCCCTGCAGTTAGCAGTTCATCAAGTGGCAGGACATAGGTTGATGCTTACAGCACCACTGACCAAAGCTGCCTTACTGAAACTTACTGGTCTTTCATCAATCATAAAGTTACGGATGCATCCAGTAAAGGAACTGTGGGTGGTAAGGCTGAATGTCAGGAGAGACTCTGTAGAGAGGTAAAAAAATAATAATACATAAGTCATTCAAGAACTCCAGTATCAATATAAGATCATGCTAGGACTAGTTTAACTAAGAGACAGCTGTGTAAAACTTGGAATGTGGTTTGTTTGAATGGTATTGCCCATGTTACTGCTATTTACTTTGATATGTATATATGTATGTATATATAAGTATATATGTGTGTATGTGTGTGTGTAATTTATAAATAGTCAAATAAAGGTTTTCAGCAAACTAAATTGTTTTAGTCTTATATTTGTATTCTGTTATATTGTCAATCACTTGTATTGAAATTATTCCTTCTAAAATATAGCACAAAGATGTATAGAGAGCTATTTCATCCCACCTCCAACAACAAATATTTATTACAGTTGTAGACCAGCATAAGGAGGGAGGGGTACAATAATTTAAAATCTAAAACCCCCTCCCCCAAATTATAGGTCTTTGCTAATGAACAGCACAAGGCATGTGACCATTACTTTAAAGAATACTTTTTTTAACACACACACACGATTAATCTTTGAAAATAATATTAAAATGAGAATAAATCTTACCTGGCACTCCTCCAACAAACACAGGCTCCCTGTGGTCAGTTGCTCTTGGATTTAATGGTCCTACTACATGATTCACTTCTGAATCTACATCCAGCTGTACCACATTAGCATCTCTTATAACTGTCACATGAAGCAAAAAAGAATAATATGGATCACCACTCTTTCTGATTTTTCTTGCATACAAGCATACTCATAAACATACAAAAATCCTGAAGAATTAGACTATTTACCCATGGCCTGGATATGCTCTCATATCTGTATAGCTCAGTAGGTCCCAACGTGGATCTTATGACTCCAAAGCCATGGGCAGGATTCACCTAACAAATCCCATAAGTGGAAGGTGTGCAAGGGCTTCAAATTGCACCATGGGGCTTTCCCCCTTCTGCCTCTGAAATTAGCTGGGAGGGGACTTGCGAGAACCTCAAGAACAACACATTTGAGGAGGGGGATGGTGGTTTGCTGTCTGACAAGCTGAAATGCTGAAAATGGAAATGACATTTAACCTCCCTCCCATGCTTAGGACAAAATACATACACCCTAATATAACGTGACATTGTTCCCCACACCCTGTTATGCAAGTAGCAAATGATGTGCCTAGAAGCAGGGAAATAGATAATGTGACAGATATTGCAAAAGATGATAGGAGATTAATTGGATGTTTTCCATTTTCAGTAGCAGCCAAACTCTTAACCACAGAATTTTGGATACATTGTCACCCTTTTTCAGACCAAGCACTACCTGATTTCCACACATGCATGGCCTTATAATTCTAAGTCATTTACATACATGACAGGATTCAGAGCCCTAGCCAGTATTGATAATGTTCAAGGATGCTGGGAGATGTGCCCCAACAACATCTGGAGGGAGCACCCCATCAACCACCCCTGATTTAGAGTACTGATGAGAGGGAAGATCAGGAATCAACACTGAACAGGACTTTAGGTGTTCACTCACCTGCAATTCTGTGCCATCGGCCATCACAGAGATTCTGTTTTGGTGTAACTGAGGTTGAGAAGTCTTTGATGCCATTGTTCAGCTTCACAATCACCTGGGAGAACCATTTGATTCACATTTAAAACCTTAGTTTTGACTGGAAAGATTTAATTATCTTAAAAAGCATAAAGCAGTGTAAAGACTTTTAAACAAACTGTTCTCCAAATGTGTCAGCATGAATTTATACCACAGGCATAAGGTCTATATTTCTTCACACAATGAAATCCCATACATGTATATTCAGCTGTAAATTTGAGTTTCTCAGGGCTTATTTCAGGTATGTCTATAGGATTGCAGTCTAATTCTTGCAAAAATCCTGGATGGTTGATTACCGTACCACCTCCAATGTCTACACGAGGTGAGGCTGAGAAATAGTGGCTTGCCAATGGGCACCTAGTGAGTTTTTTTTTATCATGGCATAATTTGAACTAGGACATCACTTTCAGGATTTACACCATACCAGCACTACCATAGCCTTCAGATGAAATATTTCCAGCATTTAAAACACAAAAGGAAGTTAATAAATAAATAAATAACATAAAGTAATTGGTTCTCAGAACCACTTAGCACTGCTACATTACACTGTATAATTCATTGGAAAAATGTGATATTTCCTAAGCTTGTGCCCAAAATAAAATATAGTGACTAACAAAACAGAAATTTTACATTATAGCAAAACCTTTTAGCTTCTACCAATATCAGTTGCTGTGATAAAAACGATTCCGTTTCTATGGTGGCAGTTACAGAGCTTTGAGGATGGACTGCTCAGACGGACTTCATTCGCTGAAGCTAAGCGATGCTGGTACTATCCTCTAGGCTGAGGCTTTGCTATCCAGAGTAAACTTGTCTCAAGGACCGTATAATGCTTTCATAGCTATCTAGTTCTTGGGGTCTGGTTTTTTTGTCACTCCCTGTATTATTCAAGGACACTCAAACACATTCACAGGAAATGGTATTTGTGATGCATGCTATAAAGAAATTATCACTTGATCAAAAACTAAAGAAAAATTACCTAGCTAGCCTAGTGGTGCCGTCAGGGCCATTCAGCAGACAACACAGCAGAGCTGGTGTACCAAATTACCACCTTAAAAGGGCTTTTCTTAAGACCATTGAGGTCTAAAATTAACTAGGGCTGCAGTCCCAACCACATCTACTCAGAAGTGAGCCCCACTGAATTCAGTGGGGCTTACACCCAGATAAGGGGGGTTAGGACTGCAGCTTAACTGCACAACTCCTAACCTGCAATCTCTTAGCAGTTACTGGAGACCACAGAAGGGGAGAGTGTGTGCTTGGATCTTGCTCGAGGGTTTCCCACAGGGATTTGCTTGGCCACCATGAAAACAGGATGCTGGACTAGATAGGACCTTGGTCTGATCCAGCAGAGCTCTTCCTGTGTTCTTAGGTAAAAAGGTAAAGGTAAAGGCACCCCTGCCCGTACGGGCCAGTCTTGACAGACTCTGGGGTTGTGCGCCCATCTCACTTAAGAGGCCAGGGGCCAGCGCTGTCCGGAGACACTTCTGGGTCACGTGGCCAGCGTGACAAAGCTGCATCTGGCGAGCCAGAGCTGCACACGGAAACGCCGTTTACCTTCCCGCTGGTAAGCGGTCCCTATTTATCTACTTGCACCCGGAGGTGCTTTCGAACTGCTAGGTTGGCAGGCGCTGGGACCGAGCAGCGGGAGCGCACCCCGCCGCAGGGATTCGAACCGCCGACCTTTCGATCGGCAAGTCCTAGGCGCTGAGGCTTTAACCCACAGCGCCACCTGCGTCCCTGTGTTCTTAGGTAGCAGCTGTAAATTGTGAATTTTTAAGGCAGCAACACAAAATGTAAAACATTTTCCCCCTTCATCTTCACAGTGTTTTTAAAAACTGATGTTACAACTGAAGTTTTTTTTAAAAAATGTGTGGACTCTTAATGCACCTGAAACAGAAGAATTACAACTAGTGTATATTGTGTCTTTTATGGGTAAATGGGATCCCCTTTTTGAGAAATTAGAACCTGTTGCTGTTAAGAGCGTATTTTGGTTTGTACACAGCGAGCATTCGGAAAGGCCTGCATATAAGAATGTAAAGGGAAATATTAGTCCTCCTTCATACCTGTCCTTGTTTCATGTGTACATTCAGGAATTCTCCATTTATACTGTGTGCATGCATCAGGAT
This sequence comes from Podarcis melisellensis, assembly GCF_964234715.1. Lineage (NCBI taxonomy): Eukaryota > Metazoa > Chordata > Lepidosauria > Squamata > Lacertidae > Podarcis > Podarcis melisellensis. The sequence goes on along the minus strand of NC_138530.1, from coordinate 70,220,188 downwards.
TCCTGAACTGCTTCGAGGACGGATTTCAAAAATAACTTCAAATTTCAGCCCCAAACTGAAGGATTCATCTGTAGGAGAAAACCGTGACAAATCACAGAATGATTTTGTGTGGTGTGTGGGGGTTTTTTTTTTGCACCAGAGTTAACTGGAAAAAAAAGTCACCTGCTGCAGGGCAGAAAGATTAACTATGGCTTCCAATTGTGTATATTTCTTAAATATTTTTCATCCTGGGAATATGAGCCCTCCCCCTTGATAGCCTCAAGGAATGATGATTAAGAGCCATACTCTTCAATCCTTGCTTTAAATATTTTGCCTGAATTTGTATTCGGTGGTATCCAGTAAACTTAAGTCAGTATCATGGCTAAAGTTATGACCATTCATTTCAGTGGGTATCAATGGGTATACTGTATATTATGTATATTAGCAGAATTTCAGTCCATTGCCACTTGTGCTGGTTTTGTGAGAGGCTCCATGCTTATCCATTTTTAGGTGAGCAACCCCTAGGCACTATTTATGAATTTATAATCTGTGGCATTGATGGTGACATCCTATGCTACATTAGCCAAAGACTAATGGCTAATGGCTGGACTTGATCTGTGCCCACTAGCACTGCCACTGAAATGACTGAAATCTCTTCCTCCAGTGAGGCAGGTTATCTGGAGCAAGGCGGGGAGTGTGTGGAGCAAATGATTCTACTGTATGCTAATAAGACTACGGTACATGGCACACAGCATAATTTTCAAATAATAGTTTCATTTCAATTTAATTATGTCTCCCCCCACCCCTTCACTAGGCAACTGGTATCAATTCAGGCATCAGTCTGATGGCATAGTCAATCATTAGTGATACATTACCAAGTATAATGTATCCTCCTTCTGATGAAAAATATGTTCCTTCTTCTGATAGGCCTTCAAAACAAGGAGTTACGCTAAAAGTTTGTGAAGGAGAAGTGACTGGTCTTCCATTGAGCTGTAAACTGCCAAGGCAACCACTAAAACTGTAGACAGAGTTGATCTGATAAAACAAAACAGATTAAGCAAAATAGTAAAATAAGTAAAAGAGAAAGCCTTTGGCCTTTCCATTTGCTTAGGTGTACAATTGTTTAGGGATACTTTTTCAAAAAAGCAATTTAAGGCCAAAAAGAATAGTGGGAGGAATAATGAAATGGCCTATGATTCTCACAGTCCGCTTGGTTCTTTTTGTTAGTGTCAAAGCAGCCTAAGTTATTTTCTAATCATATAACTGGAGGTTCTAGTTTAATCTCATTTGAAGCAGGAAATTTGGAATGAGATCATTGCCAATGGATCCAAAATATACTAGTGTTAACAGATTCAAATGCAGGATATATTCTGATTCATTGCAAATCGTCTCCAATAGATGCAGCGCTTTAAAGCATTTCTGTCCAGTTAGTTCCCATGTAGGTAGCCACAGCAACATTGTTATAAATGTTGGTTTGGATCTTAATATAAAGGTAAAGGTAAAGGTACCCCTGCCCGTATGGGCCAGTCTTGCCAGACTCTGGGGTTGTGCGCCCATCTCACTTAAGAGGCCAGGGGCCAGCGCTGTCCGGAGACACTTCCGGGTCATGTGGCCAGCGTGACAAAGCTGCATCTGGCGAGCCAGAGCTGCACACGGAAACGCCGTTTACCTTCCCGCTGGTAAGCGGTCCCTATTTATCTACTTGCACCCGGAGGTGCTTTCGAACTGCTAGGTTGGCAGGCGCTGGGACCGAGCAGCGGGAGCGCACCCCGCCGCAGGGATTCGAACCACCGACCTTTCGATCGGCAAGTCCTAGGCGCTGAGGCTTTAACCCACAGCGCCACCTGCGTCCCACTGGATCTTAATATAGGCAGGCTTTTTTTGTAGAAAAATACTTTTACCTGGATATTTTTGGCAGCTTTTCCTGGTGCCACACCCCCTACGTAAAAGGGTCTAGCAACTTGCCATGCTTTATCAAAAGAAGGAAGACTGTCTTCGAGTACCCGGAGACCATCAATTGTCAAGCGGCCAATATTTTTCTCCCGAACAAACATTACCTAAAAAAAGGAAGAGGTGAAGTCAACATTAGCATACAGAGACTAGTATATAATATAGAATTGTACAGCATCCTATGTATTTTAGAGGAGACTGTTTGATTTATTCCACTACGCTAGAAACTCTTCATCCACTTCATAAGTGGGAGCCTGGTATTTTATTGCAATAAATCCCAAATGAACCCCCAATTTTGACAGACAGATTTTATGCTTTTTTTGGAATAGCACTTTTCTAAAGCACATCATGATCTTTTCTCTTCCCGCTTACATTGTGCCATTGGTCATCATTGTACTTCTCCTGGCTTCTAATTCTTAATTTCCGGTAGCCACTGTTGAACATAAAAACCAGACGGCCGTGGGCAATAAAAAGGGCCATGAAATTTTCCTCCTCTTGATCAGAGACATAGAAGATCATTCCATGGGATGAGTGAGTCTTCAGGCTAATGGAAAACTGAGATCTGTCGAACAAAAATGGGACTTTAATATGTGACTGGAAATTGGTGAACAACCTGCCTTCCACAACTTGATGGGAATATGCATACAGGGAAAAAACAGTTGTGAAATGTCAAAAAATTACTTTAGTTAGCTTAGTTTTTATTTCTTCAGTTTTGTAAAAATGCTTATCGGCATTTATTTGTAATATTACAAGTGTATGCTTAGCTGACTGTACCTTTCATTGAAATCCTTTGGTAAGTAATCAAATTCTTGCCGGCTATTTGCTGTTCCTCCAAACAGATATGTATGCTCAGTTGCTTTTGGGCTGCTGAGGAAGTGACAATGTGGGTCCCCTTGAGCGATCTCTTCTTGACCTTTTCTTTTAATGTTTGCTGAAAAGTGTGAGGCTGCTATGTTGTCTTTTCCAACCTACAAACAAACAAACAAACAAACAAACAAACAAACAAACAAACAAAGTTGCTACAGAGTTGGCACAATCTTCTGTCTACTTCTAGATCTTACTTCAGATGATCAGATCTAATCTTCACTGTAGTGCTAATATAAATCAGCTCTAATCAAAACTGCACAGGCCCATGGTAAAAACAGCTACCTATTTATTTAAAGCCCTTGGAGAGAGAATCTACAGGATGTGGAAAGACTCTAGCTGCTCTCACCCATGTTTCCCCTTTGCTATTAAAATTACCGTATTTTTCGCTCTATAAGATGCACCAGTCCACAAGATGCACCTAGTTTTTGTAGGAGGAAAAGAAGAAAAAAAAATATTCTGAATCTCAGAAGCCAGAACAGCAAGAGGGATCGCTGCGCAGGGAAAACAGCAATCCCTCTTGCTGTTCTGGCTTCTGTGATAGCTGCGCAGCCTGCATTCACTCCATAAGACACACACACATTTCCCCTTACTTTTTAGGATGGAAAAAGTGAGTCTTATAGAGCAAAAAATACAGTATATCCCAGTCCTTCTTTATATATGATTGCAGCAGACAAAACATATCTGCAGTCCATCACATTTGATGGGTTCCTTGATTTATTTTCCTTAAAGGGAAACAGTCAAGGTCACATACCCCACTCCAGATATGGCCCTGAGAACAGGAATACACAGGCTCATCCCTGGAAAACTGAGCAACCTTTATACTTATCAACTACACCAAACTTTTTTCTCTTTGGGCCATTGGAAAATTGCTGATAATTTTTCTGCCTGTTGTAGCAATTGTAATGTGTTGTGCTAGATGCTATATGATTTTTAATTGCATTTTAATGCTTCTTTTATTTCTTACAAATTGTATAACAGTTTGAATTCCGTAGAACCCTTTCCACTCCTTTCAAGTTGCTGCCTTTTTCTTCTTGCTGCTCTGTCTTTTGTGTTGCTAATCCTTTCCACCCCTTTCAAGTGCCTCTTCTCCTTCTCACTTCTGTTTTGCCGTGGTCACCTTCAGGATAGACCAGACTGCCAGGTTCTACAGCTGCTGTGCTTGCCTTTCTTCACAGACATGCTGTGGACCAGCTGAATGAAGCATGCATACCTCTGGTGGTCCGCAGGCCACAGTTTGGGGACACCAATACTTTCCCCTAAATGAACCAATATTTTGCAGGTCCAACATTCAATGGTGTTCAAAGTCTTTGTTCCTTCCAAGACATCATTGAGAGCCAGTGTTGAAGGGAACTTGGGTCCCACCCACTCCATCCCTGGTCTGAAAGCACCATGAGTAGTTGTAAGTCTGGAGCAGCTTACCCTTTTCTTTTGGCTTACTTTGGGTTTGGAGGAATTTTTTCTTTTCTTATGGAAAAGGGCAGCAGGAGGAGATTCAACAGGACATCCGTATAAGGATGCTTGGATTTTCTCAGGATATCGCTGGAAGTCTTCCACCTCAACGTCTTGATCCAATCTGTGTGGTTTTTAAAAACGATAAAGTTGTTATTCCTAACAATCCACTATGATTGTGCATGCAGGGATTTTCTTCCTTCCCCCAAAAACAAACAACAGCTAGAAATTAAAAAATAAAATTCCATGTCAGTAAGAACTACATGCTCATGGAATAGATTCATGGAAACTCAGCCCTTTGCCACTTTTTTTGCTGCACTTACAACCAAGCTTTGCTGCACCATTCATATAATTTTTGTATTATATTTCAAACTGAGTGGCTGTATGTTTGTTTGTTAGTGTGTAAATGACTGCAAATGGAAATATAAATGGGATATACGATCTAGATCGCCTTTCATCCTCAAGGGAAAAGCAGAAACAGAAGAGTGTGTGGTTGTAGATCGGAGACTTTGCTAACCTTTTAAAACCGCAGGCAATCAACAATTGACTTTATTGAAGCATTCCAGCAGCTTATCTCAGTAGCATATTTTTTTAATGCACTCATTACATTTTAAAATCCTGTCCCATCCTAGAGGGCTCTTGGTGGGTACCAAACAATTTAAACACAGCATTAGGTAAAATGGCCAATATTAAGAGGATAACTGCTCAGTCCTTTGAGCCTGGTTTCAGCAATGACATTAACACTGAAAACATTGCCAGGAAAAACAGGTTCATTTATTCTGTTTTAGTTATCCTATTACTCAAAAGATGTATCAAGATCCAAATTCTATTACCAAAAGACATGATCACATCCTCAGAAAGCCTATGCAGCAGAAGCTGCCATTGACACAGGGGAATCTGATTTTTCTCTCTTCCGTGCAACACAGCTCCTGGCTCCTTGCATGGGGTATACAGGGCGGTCCTAGATCCTTGCTCCTTTGCCTTAAGGCAGTAATTGAATCTGAAGCAGGTTTGACAACAAGTGGGTAACTGTTGTTCTCTTATCTTGTTTCTTAGCAGATGACATTACTTTAGCTTCTGTGGCAGAAACTGCTCTTTGCACCTCTGTAGCTATGATGCCCTGGGGTTGTACTCAATAGTTATCAGAGCAGTACATACCCTTATATGGAAATACTACATATCAACATATCACACGACCATGGAGTCAACGCGTATCAAAACAAACAAAACCAATGCAGTCCCGGGAAAAGACAGCCCATTAGGTCTCCCAAAGACTTAAAGCAGAAAATATGTTTTTCATGACACATAAAAAATTGATAACATGAAGAATAACCATATACCCATCAGGAGGAGTTCGGGACCCAAATAGTTGAAGGAACATCTCTATACCAGCTTGCCCGGGCTGCTATCTATAGGGGTGCCCCTTTTCATCATCCCACCAATGAGCTTGGCTCACTGTGATGCAAGACATGGAGGTTTTTTGTAGTGGCGCTCTCTTTTATGCAACTCTCTAGCCTTGGAGGTACATAGAGTATTAATTACAGTGGTATCTCAGGTTACATACGCTTCAGGTTACAGACTCCGCTAACCCAGAAATATTACCTCAGGTTAAGTACTTTGCTTCAGGTTGAGAACAGAAATCGTGCTCTGGCGGTGTGGCAGCAGCAGGAGGCCCCATTAGCTAAAGTGGTGCTTCAGGTTAAGAACAATTTCAGGTTAAGTACGGACCTCCGGAACGAATTAAGTACTTAACCTGAGGTACCACTGTAATGGGGTTTCAGTGTCATCATAGGCCTGATAGAATCATCCAGGCAATTAGAATATACTAGGCTATGAGGTGAGACCAGCTGTAATTGACATACTCAAATGCTGGAGAAATACTGGTGGTTCATGGTATGGTGTTTTAATTTGTTATTATTGTGCTATAATTGCTTTTATTTTTGTTTTAAACTGCCCCAGGATGGATTAACGGTGGTATAGAATTGCATCAAGTAGCTAAATATACAAGTTGAAGTGCACTTGCCTTGTGAAATAAGCGTTGCTTATACACCCGGTGAAGTTGGCAAACTCAGTAGTGATGGGAGATCCACCAAAGTAGAATTTCTTGGTGCTCACTGGCTTTTCCTCACTTTCATATGCTGAATTATCTACACTTTTCTTTTCTTCATCTACCAAAAGCTCAAGTCTGTAGAACAAAATAATGCATCTTACACGGAGTCTTCTAAATTCAGCATGCGATAATATATATTACCCAAGCAACGTAGCCATTTCGGTGATGTTGAACTTGATGAACGAGTCACTAGGTGGCACCATCAAACCATGAGTGTGCTCAGAAATGAGAGGCAGCTCCGTAAAACCCCTGGAAATACTGAAGTCACACACATCTCAACTGCAATACCTGGGAGCAAGCCTCGCTGAATTTAGTTGGACTTACTTCTGAGTAGAGATAGGTGGGATTGCACTGTAAATCATTGTCACAGTGCAATCCTAACTATAACACTATGCTTACAGCAGCATCACAGACAAAGGAAATGCAGAAATTGAAAAGTCATTGAGTTTTTATAATATTTCATGTGGCAGGGATTGGTGTGACATTGTTTTGATGTGGCTGAATGAAAAGCATGCAGATGCCACGCCCCCACTCATTCCTTTCGTACTTTGTGTGTGACCACTGGGCTGCTGTTGTGGAAACAGATCTAACAAGGCAGGACTGTCACACAGCATCTTGCCAGTTTCAATGTTGCAAAGATATACTAGGCATTTAAAACCTATGCTGCATATTCAGAATATTGACCTATTTCAGGTGCCTATGGGCCTCCACATATTGCTGAACTACAAGTCCTGTCAGCTCGGCAAACATGGGCATATGTCCAGGGATCATGGGAGTTATAGTTCAGCAACATCTGGAGGGCCAACGGTACCCTGGACCTGAGCTTTTTATTGTGTTAAATAAAAATATTGTAATACTCTTCTGCTGAGCTGGGGTGTTCCTACTAGTTTTGGGATACATCTATTCCATGCTGACCTTCTTAAAGAAGATATTAGTGTGGAATGTATTAGTGTGCATTTTGTATTATAATCAATACATCCAAGTGGAGTAATGAACTGTGAGTGTAATAAGATGTGCATCAAAACAAAAATAGTTTTTTAAATAGTTTTACCTTTCTGGTGAGGCGGATGTAATGACAAAATGGGCTTTGCCATCATTATAAGATCTTTCTCCTGCCTGAACTGTGACTCCTTTAGCATTTAAAACAACAGCTCCCTTCTCCAAGGAAATAGAGAATACATCTGACTGAAACACAGAGAAAAACATTAGACCCACAAGTCAAGGAACGGTTAGTAATAATTATTGTAATGTAGTTGAGCAAAGTAAGAGTACTGAGATAGAACCAAAACGGACGGGATGTGATGTGCGTGAATGCATTGTGGGGTTAAAAAACCTCATGTTGTAAACACACCTGTTTTGTCTCTAAGTGCTTAAGCATTTTCTCTATCATAGCATTTTTAAAAAAGATGGTGAGGGTGGGGTGGAGAAAGAAATGAGGTCATTTTCTTGGCTGGGATCCAAAAGGACCTAAAAGTTCTGCATATGTGCTCACACTCCCCCCACCCTAACAGTCTTTCAGAGATTCACAACTGCTGTTCAGATGTACCATGTTGAGAATTAGGCAGAAGAGAAAGGGTCCTTTGGTAGGAAAACAAGGAGTGGCTCCTTTAATGCAATTGTCCCAGGGCTCTGGATTGACATTTCAGAGGGGGTTTGAAATTGCACTTTCTACTCTGCTTCTTCATAGATGATGCAATACCTATTTATTCCAGAGTGCCTTTTGCAGCTGATTTGTCACCCACTGCTGTAAATTCGTTGATGCATGTTTTTTTATTATGGCTTGATATGTCTTGTTTAACCTGCTCATTGCGTTTTATGTAAGTTGCCTTGGAAAGGCAGCTTGATGTAAATGTTTAAAATAAACAAATTCATCTGGACTGGTGCCATTTCCCCTCTGAACAACTATTATGCCAAATCTTCTAACTGAATCCGAATGTGCAAGGTAGTTTCCAGGAAGTTGTGAAAAGTTACTCAAAGAAATTCACACATAGAACTGGGCTTCTGGGTGATCAGCTGATTTTTTAGCATCAGTTGCCCAGACCTATGCACACTTTGATTATTTATTTTTTAACACCACCATTTAAAAGTCTGAAAGTGGTGATATTTACTGACCACAAATAAATTCCATCCAAAGTTAAACTACGGTTGTATGTACAGGACATTCACATTTGCACTTACTGTCAGGTCTCAGGGAGAATTTAATACTTTGGCCCCAATTTAGCAAAAGCTGGTTGCACTGAGGTCCACTGAAATAAGAATAATGTTCCACTAATCTCAATGGGACTTTCTTTTGACCAAGTTTCTCTGAGTCATTGCCACTGCCATTCAGCCCATTGGCTGCCCTGAAATATGTCTACTGACGGGGGACTATTTAGAAATAACATTTTCTTTAAAAACAACACAGGTTTTTATTATATTTAATGGGGAAACTCTACTTACTCCTTCACTGCAATAGAAGAGCAGTCCATTAGGCTGTAAAGTTCGGAAATTAAAGCCACCTTCAAATCCATTAAAGGGGGAGATTTTCTGGCTGGATGCAATGTAGCTTTCTCCATTGAAATATGCTTTGCGGGACATCTGCTCACCAAACAAACAGAACAGAGGTAGTTGTAGATTTTTTTTAAAAAAACACACACAAAAACAATAGAAGAAACAGAATATGCAGGCCACAGGTGCGTAAGTTTTAATGTTCATAAAAGTCCAGCAACCCCTGTGTTTCACATGTCATTGCAAACTCTTATTACATGGGAACAGCTCACTTTTAAGTGCTGTTCAACAGTACTTCATGAATTGTGTCTCAAGTGGAAGAAAGGGACTGTTTGGATGATACTCTACCCCTCTTGGAACCTCTGTGTTATGGCCTGGAAATAGATCCCCCATTGTCAGGGATGAAAGCAAGGGCTCTGAAGCAGAACTGGAAGGCCACACATGCCAGCGCAAGAAGCACTCTCAGATAAACCTGCCAGTGCAGGACACTCCCACCCCCAGGATGTGGCACTGCTGTTTTCTGATTGCAAAATGCCCAAGGCTCCAGGAGACTACTGGAGAAGGCTGGGACCTTTAAGAGCTATTGTGTTAGTTCTTGCACAGGGCACCTGCTGTTGGGACTCATTAGTTGAATCCTGCCCATAGGGTTGTTGCTGGTATCCTCCCATCTCAAGAGACAATGGAGCGTGCCGCTGGGGATGAAGTCAAACTGCTGTGTTAGCAGCACTAGAATGACTTCCCTAAGCTGTGAGTAGGGCGGTCCTGGGATGCCCAGATGACAAGACCCCCCTCTCAGCCTTGCTGTTGTGGTCCAAATGAAAGCAGAATATATTTGGCACCAGCTTGGCTGCAGGAGTTGCTGGAAGGAGGCATACAACCGTCTTAGGGACTCCACTCTAGATTTGTGTAGGGTTTACTTCTTAGCCTTAGACCTATTGAAATTAATGAACCTTAGTTAGTCATGTCCATGCATTTCAGTGGGTCTACACTGTGTGGGACTAATATTAGATGCAACTCATAATTCTACAAGTCAGTTGTTTGGGACTGAAATGTTACTTGATGGAGAGAAATTGCCCTCATATTTATGTTCAGTTTTGTATTTTGCTTTATGGTTTGTGTGTCTTCCCTTTCTGAGGCCACAAAACATTTTTACATAAGGGGCTCCTCTGGTTTCATCAAAATTATGCAGCTGAAATTCTGCTGTTTGGCATCATACATTTTTATACTTTACTTGTTTATGCCAAGTATACAAATCTGAAGATTAAAAGCTAGTTTAAAATATGTCTTCTGAAGTAAGCCTAGAAAGATTTATTAAGCTTTCAGATTTCTTAGTGGGTGCATACTGTTGGAGGCCTACCACACTGGGGGTTTTTCAAATTCAAATTTACTTTCCACATTCCATAACATAAGGAGCACTACATTTCCATTTCTGTTTATTCCATTTATTTTTTGTGTGTGTATTGTTTGGAGAACATCATCTGTTCCTACCCCCTAAGTATTATAAGCAGATGGGGAGAAAAATAATAATGCTTTGCACTTTAAAAACTGAGGAAAAACTCAGTAGAGATAGGGGAAAATATCAGAATATATAAATGTTGAAAAACACAAAGAGAAGATCTGTGTATCATACTTACAAGTGATTCTTCTGGGCATCCATAGCCAATTCCTAGAGTTCCTGGTTCCTCTAACAAGTTGAAGTCCTTCTTTTGGAACTGGAAGCCTTTCATGCAGCCTCTAAAGCCTGTGGCGGTGGCTAGATGTGATTTCATACTACTGTGAAGACACAATGTTTATTCAGAGGGAACCAGTTAACTACTTACACAAAACCACAGCATGCACAGTCATAGGTACAGAAATATTGTGTGAGGAATGTCCATTCTACTAGGTTCTGTCTGAGATGTAAGCAGTGGTTTGATGCAGGGAGTAGTCCATTGCCACTTGCAGGATGGTCAAAAGGGGAGAGCACTTTTATTACTTTCCCCTCCCTCCAATCACCTTTCCATTCTCATCTCAGTTCCTGCCAGAGAACATCTTGCTGGTTAGATACACCACATTGGAACACTGTTGTTGTTTAGTCGTTTAGTCGTGTCCGACTCTTCGTGACCCCATGGACCAGAGCACGCCAGGCACGCCTGTCTTCCACTGCCTCCCGCAGTTTTGTTAAACTCATTGGAACATTGTAGAACATTAATTGTCTTAGGGAAGTCTATGAAGGCTGAAATGCAGTAAGATAATCACTAGTCCTACTCTATCAACATGCCTTAAATGCTGCGGTGATGTATTTGGAAATAGCAATTGTTCCTATTATGATGGTGCCAGCAAGCACTTGCCTGGCCTCTCACTAAGGGGAAGCAGGTTGGTATGTATCAGTGACAGGGCATTTTCAGTGGTGGTCCCATACCTGCAGAATTCCTTTCCCTGAAATCTTCAGAGCCCTGCCTCTTGTGGCTTTTTAACAGACCCCAAATACTATTCTTATTTTTTTTTTTTTACTAAGCTTTCTTGTAGTCTTATTGCTGGCCCATTTTATATGCTTTTAATCAGGGCTTTTTTCAGCTGGAACTCAGTTACAGCATCTCTCAGGTGGGTTCTGGCACCTTTCAGGTGGGTACCATTGCCCTTTCTAAGAGAATAAGGTGAGTTCTGGCACCTCTTTTTTTAGAAAATAGCACTGCTAATAGCACTGCTATATCTTAGGTTTATTCTTTCTTGCTTTTTTCCAAATTGTAAACCACTTTGTGAGGGCTTGCTCCAAAAGGCAGGGTATAAATATTTTAAATAAATAATGAAATATACAATGTTTGCAAAACAATATGCTTACATATATAATTTGTCCTATTGGATAAAAACTTTTCCCCACAGGGTTACATGTTTTAATTTAGCAATGTGGGTGCAGTAAATTCAATGCAACATATAAAATGAGAAATTACTGAAGCCTTAATGGTGATTGAATGTGGATTATAAACCAACCTAGATTTTAAAATCTCAGGAGGAGCCCCTCCTATATAGATATCAGTAAAGGGCATGCTTTGCTTCTCGTTTTCCACACTTCTGATATGTCTCCTATCCACCAACAAGATCATTTTCTTGGAATTGTGGTATATAACAGATATCTGAAATTTGAAAAAAGGGAGTTAAAAACCACAGTAAATATAGTACATAACTACATTTTAGAAAGATGCATTAAAAGTTTGTAAAATAAGAGGGCTTTTAAAAGAGAGAAAGACACTTTATTGTCTGTTTACTGTTCATTTGTAATTGTTTTGCAGATATACTTAGTAACTTTGGTGGACTGGAGAGGGCCCATTGGGGCAGGGGTTAAAGCATACCGTATGCTTTGTGTTCAGAAGATCCTATTTCTAAAGAAACAAGGCTCAGAGTTCTTACTCGGTTCTTACCTGGCAACTGTAGTTAAGAAGACATACTCAGTTTGCAGTTTCATTGTCACCATCTCTTTCAGAGAGTTTGTTGCCACTTCACTCAACCTGTTCTTGGAAACTGTGTTATTTCCCACTCAATAAAGGTTTTTGGTACTTAATATAATATGTTGCATTATTTTGCTCAATAATCTATAGTTATTTACTTATTTCTTATTATTACACCTTGTCTTTCTGTGTAAAGCACCTAAGGGAGATAACTATAGTGATAATAATCACTATAGTGATAATAATACTGAGACGATACATTAACTATTAAAAAAATAAAATAAAAGCAAATTTCAGAAAGTCAACAACAATATACCTCGTGGAATTTTGCATCATTAATCAGAGCTTTCTTCAAATGATCGTCGAGAATCACAGGGCCACCGGGGAAGCCAAAGTCATACTGTAGATACAGGTACCCATTCTGCATCTCTAGGCTGAAGAACATACTCTGCACAACAGACACACAAAACCAGTGAGATTTATCTGAGAGGATTTGTATTTCAGGTATTTATAAGGTTTCACAAATTGTTTGTCAATATATGGCACAACTGCCTATTACTTTAAATTTATAGCTGTAAGTGAGGCACGAGCGTAGTTCCCTTTATGCAACAACACCCTCTCCTGTCCACTTCACCCATCTTTTGGAACAGCATAATGTTGGGTGTAGGTACTGCAATAGAAGGAGACAATCTTGCACAAGTGGATGTGCTTTTCTACTCACAACAACCATCTATTTATGTCCTTAGACAAGTTTCTCTTTGCTTAGATGACATCTCAGTCAGAGGAACTAATGGTTGTAGGCATGTTAATATCTTCAACCTTTAGTTTTTCTATGAGTCTACCAGAAAAATGCCAAGACCAAGGATGACCCCACTATGATTTTTATTGGAAACTAGGAATTGGAAACTAGGCATCAGTAAAATGAAAAATAAGACTTTTAGGGATTTTTCTTTTCTTTTCATTTCACTTACTCCATTAACCATCAGGAGGAGAAGTCCATTATCTGTTGGTGTCCGAACTTCCACATCAAAGCGCGTCACCAAACCAAACCTCCCTCTTCTCTCAATATTCCTCACCAAAGCATAGCCAGAGCCATCAAAGAAATAGTTCACAGCCCGGCTCTGTGTAAAGGCCAGCTTATTCCTAGGGTGGACAGGAAAAGAGGCGAAGAAAAATCAGAAGCCTGAAGGCCTACATTCTCCAACCTAGAAAGATCATTATGGAAGCAATACTGAAAGGGGAACTCTGGAAACGAGGTTGTTGGCCTGAACGAAATATAGTCAATGCCAAGGCAATATTATTCAGTAAAACTGTTTACTTGAAGTGCTACCTTATGTAAAATTTCCTGGGAGTGTTTGTATTATTTTTGCTTGCACGTTTTGTTGTACTAATCTGCAAACGTGTGAAGTGGGCAAGGGAGTTAAGAAATCAGTATGATCAACTGAGGGGCCTGTATATGATTTTTATTTTTTATTTTTGTAAAATAAGGCTAATGTAGTACAGGTATCATCAGAGGAAAGGCTGTAGCTCAGTGGTAGAGCATCCAGTTTGCATGCATAAAGTCCCAAGTTCTACCCTAGCATCTCCCGGTAGTAGTGGGAATGTTCCCTGCCTGAAACCCCTGGAGATCCTTTGCTAGTCAGTTACTGAGCAAGATGGGCCAATGGTTTGACTCAGTATAAGGTGGGTGCCCATGTTCCTATTTATATAGACAGGTGTCTCAGAAATGCTGGACAGGAAGTGAGTCGACTGAACTAATGGCTGATGAGAGGTATACATTAATGCCTGCTAACTTGCAATGCGCAATCAAGACAAGTAGATACACGTGACCCGGAAGTGTCTCCGGACAGCGCTGGCCCCTGGCCTTTTAAGTGAGATGGGCGCACAACCCCAGAGTCTGGCAAGACTGGCCCGTACGGGCAGGGGTACCTTTACCTTAGATACACGTGTGACCAGGCCACTAGGCTAAATGCAATATAGCTAAATCTATTCCATCATGAGAAGTAGAGTGAATACAGTTCACCTTACCTGGCACAGGGTACTGTTTTAGTGACTTTATAGATATTTTTGAAATTGTACAAACTGATGACATCATCATTCAGAGTTGCAAGCTCCAAACAGCCTGTGAATCCAGGCAGAGCCAAGCTTGGAGGGAGCTGTAGAGAGAAGGAAGCAAAATAGATTGTGTTCAAGTCAATGCCAAATGAGATAGTGAGCCAATCTGCATCTGTAAAAAGGCTTTTTGTAAGGTAGACTTAGGTGACAACATAAAAATCTTATTTGTTTAATACATTACAAACCAGCTGTCTACAGAGGTATTTCCAAGATAAAGGTGCCAACTTAATAATTATTCCATCCTGTTCTGCTTACCTTAAAATCTGGAGGCACTCCACCAACATAGAAAACTGTATTTTTAGGTTCCAGATTCAACAGCGCATCATCACCTGGGACTTCTCCTTTTTTGATGAACTTTTCCTCAGCTGTGCTGCTAAGACTTGGTACTGTTAGAAACACTTTGCCATGCTTCCCAATCCTATTGAAGAAGAGTAGGGTGAGAAATTGGACCCAAGGTCATATTCGCTAGCTGAATTACAAAAGACTTGTTAAACAATCAAAAACAAAAAGTAAAGTTTAAGTTAATATTTTTGAAGTCAGCAGCAAAAGCAACAGGTGTCTGAAATTCTAGACTTCGAAAGGAAGAGCTAAACTACAGATTCTAGATCATGTTCTTGTTCAATTTTGTTTCTTTGGAAATGAAGAGCTGTATTCTATAGGTAGAAAAATCATTTCAGAATATTCAGAAGTGGTCTTCCTCTCAGATATTATGAGTAAGCATAACACTTGAAAACTCAATTCAACCTCCAAGCTGCTTATGAGACAAAAAAAGAAAGAATCAATCTGCAGCGAGATTAGTGGTTTTAACTACAGTGGAGAGGATTCGTTCCGGAGGCCTGTCCGTAAAGTGAAAAGCTTGCAACTTGAAGCACTGCATCTGCGTGGTGTGATTTGGCGCTTCTGTGCATGCGCAAAGCATGATTTAGCACTTCTGCGCATGCGGCAAAACCTGGAAGTAACCCATTCTTGTACTTCTGGGTTGCCGCAGGACACAAAGGAACACAAGTAATCTCTCAATGACGCAGGGTGGTTAGCACCCTCACCATTGATGTACATATAGACAAGGGGTGTAATCTTGGGATAGTGGGTTGTGGATGTAGCAAACTATGTTAACAAACATGAGTTAAAGTCTGAATCTGGTTTATGCAAACAAGACTTCAATCTCTTTGGAACAGATATTAAGATCAGGCCAGGCTAGGACTGGTAATGGTGATGCATTGAAAAGTATTGGATGAATGAATGAATTAAAGGGAAGGTGCTTATACAAGCCGCAAGCAAATCAGGATGAATGTTTCCCCCCCACTTTTTAGCATATATGGTGATCAGAAAAAGGAATGGAAACTTTTCCAGACTTACATTCTTTCTCCTCCCCTGGGGACTGTTGTACTGAAGCAGTAAGTGCTGATGATAATTAAGGGGTGGTTGTCATCTTATCAGTTTGTTCAAAAGGTACAATTAACACCTTTAAGCATTACTCCACAATGTAAGTTTTTTTAAAACAATGTTTCCCATTTCATATCCATTCTATTCAACCCATCCAACCACATTAAACATGTAACAGGTCAAGATCATATTACCTCTCTATTTTAACAAGGCTGAAGTAAGCAGGCCAGGAGCTGACTGGCTTGGAGTCTAGCGGTATCTCCACATCACCGCTACCCAAATTATAAATGTATACTAAGTTGTCATTCTTAATTGCAAGACCCAGGTAATTTTTTGTCTAGAGAAGGAATGAAAAATAGACAGTCACAATGGTTTCAAGATATGCTACAGACAACACATTTGGTTCAGCATAGTATTCAGAGCTGTCTATTATGAATTTGTAAAGCAGCTTTTAGGACATCTTTTGCTACTGAATGTGACTACAAGATTTCTGGGGGCACAAGGAAGGCCATTACTGTTTGCTAGGAAAACCACAAACTCTTACAGTCAATAGGCAAATAAGCACTCTTTATCTTTGAACTGGAGCACTTGATGTATATACTGCAAGCAATCTACTGCTCATTGAATGTGAACCTTAAAAGCTAAAGTGGAGTCATTTCCTCAATATATTCAATGTCTGTGGAGAGTTGATTGGAAATGTGGAAGCTCAGTATCACACCATAGTAGATGATGTAATTTGCTATTTGAAGAGACTGGAGAGCACAATGAAGAATATGGAAAGAGAATCTGTTCACAGGATGTTTGAAAAATCAATAATTTTGTTCATGCTGTTATGAAAATCTCATTAAAAAATAGAACCATACTTATGAAAAATGCTAAATCACACAATTCATAAAACAGTGCATTTTCTATGAGAACAATTAAATGATGCTTACATTTTTATTTCCTAGATACAGAATAAACTGATCCTGAGGTGTTGTCCGCTCTGCATTGTCCTTATGAAGCATCATGTATAAACTCAAAGATGTGAAAGCCTTTAAGTCTTCCATGTTTGTTTGGGGATTGACTTCAACAGCGGATTGACCGTCAAATGACATTGATACTTGAACCTAGAAGAGAAAATGTGTTAGATTTTATGCTTACCTTAGAGACAAAGATTATGGACAGTTTGCAAAAATCACAGGCAACAGTTACACCTTATAACAGCATCATACATAGTTAATGAACTGCATCTGATTTGGTGGCTCACGTGTTTTGAGGGTGTGGGGAGAGATCAACAACTAAAATAAACTAGAAAATGTAAATCATTCATTAATTCATTTTAATGCACTATTCCACAGTCAGAGGTGTAAAAAGAGAAGATTTGAGAAGATTAATAAACTATGGGATGGATCCAGACATGGTTTTCCATGAATGAAAGGTCTTCTGTTTGTAGATAGGACTGCAATGCAGTAGACTGCCTGCATATGGGGTGGGGGAGAGAAAGCAATTTTCATTGATTCCCTATTCTTCCTGCAGCCCCCAGCACCATCTCCCATTTGTTCTGGAAGGCCCCCCAACCATCTGGATTAGCTTTCCTGGGGGGTGCAGAAGGAAGAAAGGGAAATTAAGGGAAACGGGGTATTTATTAGCAAAACTTTGCTCGTGAGAAGTCTGGATATCCAGCCCTGTGAAATTTTCTAAAATGAAAAATAAAAATAAAAATCCAGTGCCATTTGTATTATTAAAAGAAATTAGTATTTTGCTTTGAATATAAGAGGGCTGCATTTTGGTCTCACACTCATGTACTTCAGGTGTAAAATATATGCAGTGGAGCTGCATTAGTGTAAGACTATAATGAATGTGAGGACACCCACCCCAAAGTATTCATTTATTCATCAGAATTCATTTTAATGTATACCATGCAGCATTTTTTTTGTCTTGTTAGCTGCACATACAAATCCTGAATATAAATCCTTAATTTATATGTGGGACATAAATCCTTAAACAAATAAAAGTGGATGGAAAGCACTGTGGTGGGTTTCAATCTGCAGATTTAAATGTCTTTTTGAAAACATTTTTTCCCAACATTGCCACTCTTTCCTCTCTGATAAAGGTGCAACAGAAAAGCTTTAGACCCATTTGGCAAACTCATACTCAGAGTAAAATTGAAATTAATAGTTAGTCATGTCCATTAATTTCAGTGGGTCTAACTTTGAGTATGACTTAGTCAAATATGACCCTACACCTACACACACACACACACAAATAATTTGGCATGAAGTTGGAACACAAGAAAGGCCCCACTAAACCAGATCAAAGGTCGATGTGGTCCAGCATCCTGTTTTTCCAAAGTGGTCAACCAGATGACATGGGAAACCAATAAGAATCACATGAGGGCAATAGTCTCCAGCTGCCCTCCAGCTCTGGGCATCCTGGAGGTCTCCTAGAGTTTGTGGCAGTAAACATTAGCATACTATAGTACCAACTACAGTACCAATGCTATTCTACCATTCAGGAGGGATGCGGGTGGCGCTGTAGCCTAAACCACTGAGCCTCTTAGGTTTGCTGATCAGAAGGTTGGTGGTTTGAATTCTTGCGACGGGGTAAGCTCCCGTTGCTCTGTCCCAGCTCCTGCCAACCTAGCAGTTCAAAAGCACACCACTGCAAGTAGATAAATAGGTATCACTGTGGAAGGAAGGTAAATGGCGTTTCTGTGTGCTCTGGTTTCTGTCATGATGTCCCGTTGCACCAGAAGTGATTTAGTCATGCTGGCCACATGTCTGTGGACAAAGGCTGGCTCCCTCAGTCTGAAAGCAAGATGAGCGCTGCAACCCCATAGTCGCCTTTGACTGGACTTAACCATTCAGGGGTCTTTTACCTTTACCTTTTACCTACCATTCAGACTGTTAACAATTGCTATATTGCCAAGGGCCATCCAGCTTAGATGATATAACTGAACACTAAGTTTAAATTTAGGAGATGTTGTAATAAATAACCTACTATATTATTTGAACACATAAAGTTTCCAGCAGCCTCTTTACCTTGTTGGCTACACTCCTTGTCTGTGCAATGAGCTCCCTGACCCTTTGAATGCTGGCGGAGACATTGTTTGCGGGCCACTTCTGTTCCACTGTCCGCAGCTTATCTAGCAGCTGGGGGACAACTTCTGTGAGACTCTTCACTGTCATGGAAAAGGAAAGAAGAGGGTGGGGAAGAAAGTAATGATTCCATTCTGAGAAAAATTGAAAGGTTCTTCTGTGTACATTTTCTAACCTTGAACTCACAAACACAAGAAAATCTTACTTGCAGCAAGGAGTGAAGAAGAAGCACCGCTATATCTATACAGTGGTACCTCTGGTTACGAACTTAATTTGTTCCGGAGGTCCATTCTTAACCTGAAACCATTCTTAACCTGAGGTATCACTTTAGCTAATGGGGCCTCGCACTGCCGCCACACTGCTGGCACATGATTTCTGTTCTCAACCTGAGGTAAAGTTCTTACTTCTGGGTTAGCGGAGTCTGTAACCCGAAGTGTTTGTAAACTGAGGTGTTTGTAACCTATCTATATATGAATAATATTATATAGCAGTGGCTCTTTATTCTTTGTTACAAGCAAGATTTGTCCACTATAACAATTTATACATTATTTTTGTAGCTGCCATTTTATCCCTAAGGAGCATGAAAAAAGTTCATGCTCTCAGACAGTAACAATATTTAAAGTAATTCTAAAATCCAATAAAACTACAGCAATTTGGATCCAAAATGAAATATGCCACAGTCCCATAGAAATGACTGGATAATAATGATGTACTTGTATTTCTGTGAGAAATGCATGAACCGGCAAAGTGAGATATAAATGTAAGAAAAAACTAAACATGTTTTCTAAAGGACATTTTTACTGTAGTGCTTCTTCTGCTAAAGCTATAATAAACTGCTTATGTTTCTTCATCTGAGTCAACATTCACCCTTGGCTGAGCCTTCAAGCCACTCCACAACCTCTCATTGTGCACACACAGAGGCAGATATGAAATCTCATGAACAGAGAGGGGGTGATTTGCATCCCATCAGGGTGCTGGGCATTTCCCACTGTAGGGTTCAATTATTTTATTATAACAACAACAACAACAACAACAATAATTCGACTTATACACCGCCCTATACCCAGAGGTCTCAGGGTGGTTCACAAGAAGACCACAACATATAAAATCAAACCAAAAGCAATAACCCAATACCCCCCCAAGCCACATTCTAAAAGGGTGTTGAATGCCTGGCGCCTAAAGTTGTATAATGAAGGCGCCAGGCGAACTTCCCTGGGAAGAGCATTCCACAGCTGGGGAGCCACTACAGAGAAGGCCTGTGCTTGTGTTGCCACCCTCCGGACCTCTCTTCTCTTTTCTCTTCGCTACCCCCCCAAAAAAAACCTGGTGGGGTTGGGAGGGTACAGCCCTCCAAGACCCCACCAATTTTGGTACCCATTTTGCATCCTAGTGTTTCCCATCACCGTACCTGTATCCCTTGTTGTGACTGTGGCACGTTCATAGGCTGCTCTTTCAGGCTTAAAGTTCTTCAGGTCTTGGGACCATTTGCTTACATTCTCAGCCATTGGACTAGTAGTCTGTGTTACTGCTGCAGCAGTATCTAGAGCTTGATCTGTAATGACTTTCAACTGGTTCAGACGTTGTCTTGCATTATCTGTTAAAAGAACAAAAGCAAAAAACGACTCTTAATAGCCAGTAGATAGGATAGATACACTGTAATGACAGAGGGAGGGGGGTATTCTCTATAGTAAGAAATCACTAAAAATTTGAACCTGAGGACTGGGGTGGAGGCTGGGGTGGGGAAACCAAGAACACAACAAGATATAGTAGAGAGGGTTGCAGTAGCAAGGAGAGAAATGGCCAAAATTGGCTGCCTCAAATATTTTAGTGTTGTTAGATGTTCTGATTTGCATGCAAGAGGTCCCCCCAGGAAGGGCTGGGAGTGACCCCCTGCCTGAAATCCTACAAAGCTGCTGTCAGCCAATACTGACAACAAGTTCAAGTTCAGTTAAAGGCAACTTCCTATTTTTCTATACTTTCTATTACGGCAAAGCTACCATAGGATACAACTTTGTTCCCCCTTGCAGACACACATAAACACTGAAAACAGAGGTGTGAGTCAGGATGGGCAGAGATGTTTTGCTACATTATATGTGATTTTCAGTTTGTTCTAAATAACCTATGGCAACTATTTGCTATGTAAGCATTCAGGGGTATTTCTGCATGGGCACTAAAATGTATTTTATTGTCTAGGTAACTTGGCAGCCTTGCACCATGCTTAACCCTTTTGAACATTGCAGAGATTGCCAAAATTAATTGTGAATAGAATTAGCAATTACCTTTATGGAGGAGATCCAACAAACACAACAAATCTGAAGGCAATTTTGTGATTCAACTATTAAAAAGAATCAGCAAAAGTAGGATTTGAATTGAATCCTTCCTGACATAATCACTAAGGGGATTTCTAGTATAAATTTCTTCTTCAATCAGTTTCACAAGATTAAATTTTTCAGTATTTATCTCCTGACCTTGTTCTGACATCTGTATTTTTGAAATGACTTTCAGCAAATAGCTTTTCCAATTATTCTTTCTGGCAACAGTTCCATTAACACGGCGACCTGCGTCAGCAACAGCTAAATAATCTGTAAAGGAGAAATAAAATGTAAGGAACGGTTTTACCACTATGGAGGACTCAAGACCCAGTTCACACATGTGCTAAATCATGTTATCAGGATGAACCGCAATAAACCTCATGTGGTTTCCTTCCTCCCCTCTTCCAGTGCAGCTTTGACAATGAGCTCAAACACTTCTGCTTTTATTTTAGATTAACCACAGTTTTAGTGCTATATCCAATCCCTGTGGTAATTTTAACTATGGTTAGTGAAAACAAGTGAGGTTCATAACCCATGGTTCAAAGTCAGCTTTTCCCAATTAACCACAGTTCATGACTAACCACAGTTTGCCTAAATTTGGATGTCACCACAAGCTGTGGTTAGTCTTAAAAGGCAGCAAAGTTTCTAAACTTTTTCTTGTGGCAATTCCAGAATAGGATGTAGAAGCATGCAACCTCAATGCTCACTGTGGCTCACTGTGGCTTATCATTGTAAACAGTTTACATCTAGTCTTAGTATTAATTTTATCAAAAAGGCACTCCACCGTATGTATAACCGGTGCTAATCATGACAATATTTAATTAGGAGATATTTAATGACACACATTTAGGTAGTCTGGCTTTCTCAATAGTCTCCTTGTCAGTGCCCAGCAACAATTCCTGATGGAATACTGAATTGTCTTCAGGGACCTCTTAAAAAGAATTTGGCAGATGGTATTCTCTTGAGCTAGGTGACAGTACATTTACATTAGAAAAATAATGCACTACAAATGTGAAAAGCATTTGCTTCTGACAGATTAAAAGCAGTAATTTCCATAGTTTTAAGTTTCAGAAAAAGAAGTACTAGCATCCTGTAAATCTTCTATATGGCCTGGTAATTGTACAGACATTTGTTGCAGTGCAGGTCCCAGAGAACAAGAGATACAAAATGGATAAAGTAATGAGTGTTTATTAGCCCAGCTTCTGTTCTACTGAAAATAGACAAGCTTTTGAATTACAGAATTCTCAGTGGGATATAATGATTAATTCTCTCCTGTCAACATTTTTCATTCTTCATGATGCTCCCTTTCCATATGCAGAGCTATTATACTTCCAGAGAAATGTCCAAATCAAGAGACAGGATTATATTTACTAGTATGTGCCGTCTGCTCCTGATCGCTGGCTTGATTGAGAACTTTTTTGCTTTCTTCTTTATGGTAAGTGATCTGGGTGCCAATTCCAACAACAGCCTACAAATTCATTTTAGAAAGAGAGTCAGAATAAAACCTCATTTATTTCTTCTGATGTTCAGGATTTCTATGCCACCTTTTCAGAGCAACCCCTCCCCAAAAGGCAGCTTATGTCAAAACTATGACCCAACCCAAACATTTAAAAATGACACTAAAAAAGGAGCAGTTAAAATAAAACTCAATTTGAAATAAAAAAAGGATTTCGTTTCAGTAGAGATATTACACGTATCTCCCTAGGGAGAGAATTCCACAGGCATAGAGCCACAACCAAAAAACCTTCTCCCCTCATTCTCTCTCCCCCCCTCTCTCGTAATTTCTGCAACAGGTAGTGGAAGGTTATGAAGCACAAATTGCTATTAAGCCCATAACCATGGTGGAATCTACACACATATACAAAATGTTATGAAAATGCTTTTAAAAAGTTTTGAAAAATAAGGGAGCTTGAATGTGACATGTGGTTTGGCCCTTTACTTTTAAAGGGGCTGGATGGGAAATTGGCAAAAAGTCTCTAACTCCACTTTGCCCAGCAAAGGCATCCTGCAACCCAGGTTCCACTCATGGCTGCTCTGAATCTAGCCTATTGTAAGTTTTGCAAGTATACAGAAATTATGGAATTGTTGCAATAAAAATTAGAAAATGGCTCCAAAAAGATCTATACCAGAGACTGAGACTGAAATGTATTTCTTCTCATTTGGTGAACTGGGCAATAGTTAAGGAAAATAACATTCACATGATTGCTGGTGTGTTTTGTATGCAGCCTAATCATTAGACATTACATGTGAAAAATTCTATAAAAGAGTTTTCAGCAGGCGCTGGAAATTTTGCTTCATCCCAATGATACAAGGGTCATGGAGCATAGATCAGGGTTTACTTACATCACCGACCCGCTCTGTAGTGTTTAATGCCAAGGTAGAGATTTGTTCAGCTTCGTGAATGTAATTAATGATATTTTCATGAACATTGGAAGCATTTAATGCTTTTTGGACTAATCCGTTTGTATCAACACCATGCAAGGTCCTACAGCAAAGGAGAAATAACAATAACAATAATAATCTGAATTACTTACAGGTGAAAACAGGTGAGTATTTGCCAGAGCTGAATCAAGTAATTGAGAGACAGTGATTTTGTGCACTTATTTAGTGTTCAGTAATGGCACATGCACATGCTAAAAGGTGAGTTCAGATCTCACCAGCAGCTCAGTTTCAGCATTGCACAAGTCAGCTGCAGTATCAGAAGCAGAGCTGCTGCTGAATCTGTCCATGAACAGGGATTGGAGACATACCTACCTTTTTGAAACCTATTATTTGCAATAAAAATACTAAACCTGCCTCCAGATTGTCATGAATTTGCAGAAGGGGTCCATCTGCACACTGGAACTTTACATCTGCACAGTTGAAGTGGATTAAAGGACTCTTGTTATAGCGCAGCTATAACAAGAGTGAAATGGATATTCCATTGAAATGGAAAGTGAAATGGATATTCACTGAAAACTGTGTGATGACTATTTCTAAACAGCTGCTTTGAAGGAAAGAAAACTGATGGCAAATCCACAGTGGTGGATTTGATCATCTAGTTGGACCCTATGTTGAGAGCTGGTATACATAGCACAGTGGTGAAAAGACTATAATGCAAAGTACAATTACTGTATTGCTATATTCTACTTTCCTCCCAACCAGCCAATCCTTTTATGAACATTGGACACAATCCAGCCAAAGCAAAGCAGTTTTAAGTTCCATTGTTTTCAGTGGGAGAGTAAACCACACATTTAATTCTGTTCCATAAGGCTGAAATGCACTTCACATTGTACTGGTTTACACATCACAGTCAGGCCAATCATGGCTTAGCATGAATACACAAGATTTGGGAGAAGAGGCAATAGCTGCTTCTCCCCAGTCACTTTGCTGCTGCACCACGCTGAGCTAAGCCATGAGTATGTTGCTGGAACCTGGACTTATGGACAAACCACAAGGTTTGTAAAATCTAGGACAAGTCTTGGAGACAGCACATCAGGAGCAAAATGACTAAAATGGCAGCAAACTCCTCTCTGGGAGCCTACATACTTGTGGAGTCACATGAAGCCATGGTAGCAAACTAGGTTGCTGGCTGAATTGTGCTCATTTGTTTGATTTATAGAGCACAGTTAATATGATATATTAATATATATTAACTGATGGCAGTTTACCTGTCTAGCTGATCTGCAAGAACACCAAGCTCTTGTGCATATTCCATGGCCCTTTGCACCAAATCACCATCAAACCTTGAGAGGTTGGCCAGTTTGTCCTGTAGATGTATTTTAGCTCCATCTATTTCTGCATAGAACCCTGATGCATTCTGTTCAAATGAGAGTACAGAGTGGAGAAAAGTAATTCAAGGTTAATATTTCTAGAAATTGATACTATTTTCCCAGCAGGTGTGTTGTTAATACTTGCCAGGAGGAAAAGAGGTATGGCGGTAGGGAGGTTGGCATGGTACAAATGTACTAGAAGGAACATTGGATGGGCTTTGCCAGTACATTTGCACAGCACCAGCATCCCCATTGCCCCTCCTCTCCCACCCTTTAAGCAACAGCATCCCACTAACTAGGAAGGTAGTGCAATGACTCTGCCCCATCTGGTGAGCTGCTTCTGGGCATTGCTGTTGACCATGATTAATGCTATGGGGGAAGTTACTCTTAGTCAATATTTGAAGCTGGTTAGCAAACACTGGAAAAGAAAAACTGGGTAGTGTTAACCAGTGTGTTTTTCTGGGGGGACGCATACCCCTAAACGTTTTGTGAATCTAAGTTTGGCCTCTTTGAGGGGCAGTATTTCAATATGAGTAGGAAAAATAGTACCCCTAAACATTTTTAAAGAAAAAAGCACTGGTGTTAACCATGGGAAACGCTGATGCAACGCCTTAACTCTGATTAAGGTCAGTGAGGAATGTGTCATTCACAAGGACGTTACCTTGATTGCCTCGGTCAGTTCCAAGTTGAGTTGCTGTGGTACATCTAAAATATCTCTTGCCTGCAGCAGGGTACTGTTGACACTGTTAATCTGTGCCTCCACTACTTCTTGTTGCTTCTGTGAGAAAATAGATGAATGAATGAATGAATGAATAAGCTCCCAGAAATGTTGGATACATTTATTATGTTCTTTTGGGTTAGTTGCCTTGATCTATCCTAAAAATGCACTGCTGAACTTCTGTCATCCAATTAAAATTTGGAAGCTGAAGTTATTAGGAGGTTCTGAATTAAGAAAAATGGAATTTTAAAAGAGAGAAGATAATAGCTAGTTTAATTGACCCCTATTGTGGCAGGTCACTTTTGCACAGTCTGCTTTTAGTCATTCAGTAACGTTGCCAAGAGCGACACACATGACTTTCTGAAACAAGACTTGAAACAGTTAATATATCTTAGGCAATTTCTGAGAAAAGACTTGAAATATAGAAAAAGCAGATTGAGAAAGCAGTGGATTGGGAAGAAAGGTAGGTGGTGTATTTTCCTGAGTTGTTACTAGCCTCACTGTAGTACAGTAGTAGCAATAGTAGTTTTACTTACCCGCCCTTAACCAGAAAGTCCCAGGGCAGGTTACATGATGTGAAAACACAATAAACACAATAAAAAAACCGATACCTTGCAACACCTTACAGGAAGGACACCAAAATCTGTTCTTCAATTTTCAAAGACCAGGGCAAAGAAGTGCACATTTATAGCCAGGGCTTTGTACATTTCATATCAAGAGAAACCCATTTTGTATATGATCTTTTCTGCAGCCAAACATGGCAGCCACAAAACACATAGGGCAGCATCCAGCTAAACAGTTCCACCAGTGCAAGGACCTCTAGCTGTACTTCCCCTCCCTCCCCTCTGTCCACATGCCCCCTGCGTGACCCTTAAATCTGCTCTGTGGTTTACTTCAACCTCTGGAGCAGATTTTGGAATCATGCTGGGAAAGGAAGTACCGTATTTTTCGCACCATAGGACGCACCGGACAATAGGACGCACCTTGTTTTAGAGGGGGGAGAACAAGGGAAAAAAATTCTTCCGCTCTCTGCCCAGCACCCCTTCAGCGAAGCGGCAGGAAGCGCTGCACAGAGAGTGGGAGAATTTTCCCCCTCTTGTTTTCCTGCTCTAAAACAAGGTGCCGTTTAAGGTGCGTTCAGGTGGCTACCTTGGAAGCCTGGAGAGCTAGAGGGGTTAGTGCGCACCGACCCCTCTCGCTCTCCAGGCTTCAGGCTCCTGTCGACCTGCTCTTTGGGGCTGGCGGGGGGAAGCCCACCACCAGCCCCAAAGAGCAGGTCAGGGAGCAGCGGAAAGGCGCAGCGGAGAGGCTCCTGCCATAGCCGCGCGTCACCTCTCCAGCCGGGAGAGGGTCGCGGGGCTATGGTGTCTTCACTCCATAGGATGCACACATATTTCCCCTTCATTTTGGAAGGGGAAAAAGTGCGTCCTATAGAGCGAAAAATACGGTAGCTCCTGAAATCATCCTCTCTTTCCAATGTCCTAATCAGGGCAGGAGGAGGAGAATGTTCTTCATAGATTCACAGTGCAATATACTGCATGGTACCTCCTGCCTTCGGAACGTGGCGGTGCTTTCTTTATTTCTAGCTTCTGCTTTCTTAATGTCATCAACAGCCTGGTCCAGGGCCTTCTGCAAATCTGCAAGCTTGGTGTTGTAATCCCCAAGCTGGTCCAAAACGACAGGTATCAGAGATCTGGTTTCATTGTATGTCTGTCTCCACTTTTCCACTTCTTTTAGCACTAAGAGAAGATAAAGCTGGTTAACCATTGTGAATGGCCTTACTCTTGGTTTCTGCAGCATATTTAGCCACACATGGTTAGGGGTGGACAAACTGTTGCCAATTTCTTTCATTTTCTCATTTCAGTTCAGTTCTTCACATTTCCATATCTGTTTGCAATTACTATTTTTTTAATTGTAAAAATTCATTAGCATTTCAGGACAAATTTATCCTAATAAACTATATTCGGGGTTGGTGGTCGTACGACAGCACACAGAGTGTAACAAGGACTGAGAGATTGTGGGGGGAGGGGGGCTCGTTTAATCTCACTGTAAACAAGTGGTACAGTGACAATAAAGTATTTCTATTTCTATATATTCTGGATAAAATTTTGCCTAATGTACACATTTCTGCAGAACCCCCCCCCCATAGAATGCATTTTTAAATATTATTTTGATGAATATATGCTTTTATATGCACTTTACATTATTGTACACATTACATGGCTGGAGAATTGCATTGCAAAATTCAGGAAAGTGTGAACTTTGAAGCTCCTGCAACCAATCAGAAGCCGCAGAAGCCTCATTGGACATTCAGATTCCAAAAGAATGTTTGCAAACCGGAACAATCACTTCCGGGTTTGCGGCGTTTGGGATCCAAGGTACGACTGTACTCTTTTATATCAATTGCACATGATTTTGAATTAATTGGTGCCATCATGGCTGACACTCATAAAGATCTGTGAGTATGTATTTCAATATGCAATTGCGCTTTTCCAATGCCACATTACACTGTCTTGACAGAAGGAAAACTCACACTCTTGTGCTGCATCAGATTCTTCGTATGCAAGTGGTATCTGAATAGTGAATGGCTTGCGACGTTTGATGTCCTTCACCATTTCTTCTGCTGCCTTGAGCTTCTGAATGATATCCTCAGGCCTCAGGTCATGTTCAATGCCATAGTATTCCACCTTGCTGCTGACTTCTGTGAACAAACCCCAGGCAGATAAAGCAATAATGAATTGTGATTGAACAACTAACTACACAAGCCCCCTTGAATTATAGGTTTTTGACAAGACCTTGAATGTTTCATATCTTTATTGATATGTTTATAGTCCCTTCCCCCTGATGTCCTTTAGGGTACCCAACTCTTGTGTCCATGTGGTTTTCTTTCTCTGTATTGTAGAAACAGCCTTTTGGCCACTTGCAAAAATCATTTGTTGGTAACAACTCATTTTCTAGAATTGCAAACCTGCATTTATAAGAACATTGGATTATGCAGAATTTGTAGTTGGTAGCAAACATTTCACGATACACCAGTGGCATGGAACTTGTGCCTCTTTTGTACAAAGTTGCAATGCTTTCAGAGGGCTGCTTTTATGCTATCTCTCTTGATCAATAAGCTAGTATGAATAAATAGCAGTTTTCTAAGTCCCAGGGCAGCAGGAAGATTTAATAATTCAACATCTATTGTATTTGGTTACAAATGGAAAACAGCTCTAAATTCTTTTTGCAGGTTGTTTCTTTTTCAGCCCCAAATGATTGTACTATTCTTTCAGAAACTCAGAGCTAGTTCTCCTTTTTGTATTCTGATAAAGTAATAATAAATGTTGGGGGGGGGGGGGGAAACCAACAACTGGTATTTTGATGGCTACGTAGACATAATGATCTCAAAGATCTCAGTCAAAATACTTAAGTTTGCTAAGAGTTGTCTAGACAGGACTTGGGCATTTCCCCCTATGTTTGAAAGAAACAAACCACAACATTCTGGTGGACTGCTGATTGGCATCAGCACAGGGAGCCTTTTTCACTTCCTGTTACACCCTCACTGTAGCCACATTATCACTGCTCTTACACAGGAAATTGAATGTATTGTTTCAATACACACAGGAAACTTCATCCGACACTCATCCGCACAGCTGGTAGGAGCAACTGTGAGACCGATGTGTAGCTTGCACAGCTATTTTCCTTCTCTCAGCACAAAAATGTATTGGGGTGGTACAAGAAAGCCTGATTACTTCTCCCGTACAGTGGTGCCTTGCAAGACGAAATTAATCCGTTCCGTGAGGCTCTTCGTATAGCGGTTTTTTCGTCTTGCGAAGCAAGCCCATTGACAGCTTAGCAGATTAGCGCTACAGCTGTTAAGCAGCTTCCAGCGATCAGCTGTTAAGCGGCTTATCAGCGGAACAGCTGATAAGCGACTTAGCGGCTTAAGAAAAGGGCGAAAAAAGCGGAAAAAACCCGCGGGGGGATGCAAGATTTTTTTTGTCTTGCGAAGCAACCCCATAGGGGAATTCGTTTTACGAAGCGCCTCCAAAATGGAAAACCCTTTCGTCTAGTGGGTTTTTCGTCTTGCGAGGCGTTCGTCTTGCGGGGCACCAATGTACTTGTATTGCTCCTGTGATGAGTTTTGTCCATTGGCAGTCTCGCCATTTTGTTCTCGCCATTTAGATGAACCAAGACAAAACACAGATTTACCTTGGATATTATCTATCATATTTCCAAGTGCCTCCACAAGAACAGCCGCACGGTCAATGCTCTTCATGGTTTCCTTCTGTATCAATTGGCCTTTGCTGGATTCTTGATTTCCCTATGAATAAACCATGCAATTGCAATATTAGATTTTCTTTTCAATCTCCAGGCATGTGCAGGTCTGACTAGTGTAAGCAAAATCTGTCTGATGAGTGCAGGAAGGTCTATTGAGCGTATGAATGATATCTGGCAACATTGGAAGAAAAGAGCTGCATCTCATTAGGTGCTTGGTATTTACAATGCAGGCTTTGGAAACCTGCTCCACATTTCAGTGTCATTTGTTGCACTCAAACCGTCACTTATCGGATCCAACTCTGAAGCTGAAGCTGATCCTTATGCAAACTTCGCTAGGAAAGAAGTTTCATTGAATATAGTGGGATTTATATCTGAGCAAATTTTCTGCACAAAATATTTGGCAACCACATATGCAACATTATCTTGATGATCTTTTTAATAAGCAGCTTCTGAAGGAGGCAATTTGGAAAAGGAGATGTATGTGTGTGTGGAAAAGTAGATTAGAAAAATGGTGAACAGGAAAAATTGTTCCCCATTCCCCTTCTCATGCTAATTTTGATTTTCTTTTAAAAAAACATACACATGTCTTCATGGCATGTAGTGTCTAGTTTTGTCATATAACATGACTCAGTGTGTCACCTTCTTTTGCAAATCAGTGCTTTGCTTGCTGAAGCACCAGGTGGCGCTTTCAACCAGTTGGAAAAAAAATGAGTCTAAGATCACATAGCCACTTCCTCAAATCATGAGAACAAATCTCCCTTGTGTCCTCTCCTGATACTGAAATGTACAGTTAAAACACATTTGTTGGTGTAGGATCGAAGACCTGAATTTCTTCCTGTTAGTGCTGTGCTTATGGGAACCTGCTTTTAGAGGGCTTTTTATGTTAAGGGCTGCATTCCCTCATAAGTAGTCTGTCAACGGCCATATCCTGGCAGTGGACATATTCAGAGTCAGAGGGAGTGGGGCAGCCCCCCTTTCTTGCTCTTTCTGCAATTCCCTTCTCTCGCTCTCTGCAATCCCATTTCCCTTTGCTTTTTCCCTCCTTGCCACTCTGATGAAATCAGACTATTTGCTTCATGAAATTAGGTAGGGAGCCACAGATTGCCCAGGCTTATTTTAGACATTGGAATTTCCAGCCATAGTCTACTTAGAAGAGCTTTTTTAAAATTAAAAAAAAATCCATTCTTTTGATAGAATTATCAAAATGGGTATCCTGTTTCTGGACCTGTTCCAAAAAAGAAATTTACAGGAACAGTATAGCTGGGATATATATATATATATATATATATATATATATATATATATATATATATATACACACACACACACACACACACACACACACACACACACTCTAATTACACCAAACAACAGCAGCACTATACACTAAAGTATTTGCTATAATGAGAAATACAAAATACAGGAAAGAAAAGCTTCTTTTCCAGTGTGTTAGGCACAGTCAGTACAGCAAAATAATAATAAAGGTATGTGTGTGTGTGATCACATGTAACATGTATTGTTTTTATTTCAGCAGCTACCCCATAGTCTAGGGATGGGGAGCTTCCAGACTATAGGCCAAAAGTAACCCATAAGGTGTCTCTTTCTAACTGTGCCACGTGCATTTATAACTGAATTTGTGGCATATGTGGTGTGTATGTGAGAATGTGATGTGAGTGAAGGGGGTTAGTGGTGTGTGTGTGTGTGTGTGTGTGTGTATGTGAACTGTGTGTGTACAGCCTTTGACCAAGAGTATGCAGACCTTGAGTGGGGTGGTTCTTTAGCTCCACCACAGAGATTATATGATTGAGAACTTCTGATGTGATCTAATGTTTATAACAGGATTGGGGAACTTGTGACCCTTCATATGTTACTAGACTACAAATCAAAACATTCCTGATGCTGGCTAATGGGAGTCCAAGACTATCTGGAGGGCAGCAGGTTCTCCAGGTAGGAGCTGTACTGTTGTGGCTTTTGCACCACAAATATAATTTCGTGATCCACAAAAGATGCCTGATTAGCTCATCCCTACCAGAAAATTATGATCCTTATTTAAGTGCCTGCTACTTACTGTGTAAACGATTACTGCTGATAATTGACAAGCTTGGGGAAGACTTTGAAGTATATTATTGTGCTAATGGAAATGCTACAAAAACTTCCATGCACAGCACCCATAGCTTGAAATATCCAAAAGAGAAAGAAAAGCAACTGAATGTCATTTATCTTGATTACTGTAATCAGTTTAAATTAGAATTTGAAGTAGGCATGCCATATTTCCATTAGGGGAAAAAAGGAGCACCAAGTGAATAACAGACAAGCAGGATGTGGAGGAAGCTGCCTTCTGTCAGGTTCACCTTATGCTACTTGCCTTATGCTACTTGTTCACCTAGCTCTGTCCTAGCCTGAGGGGCAGCAAATATCCAGGGTTCAAACTGGAGTCCATCAAAACTTTTTAACTGATCATGTCAGGGGTTGAAACTGGGAGCTTATGCATGTAATGTGGCCCTTCAGGTGATCATTGACCATGCTGGTTGGGGCTGATGGGACTTGGAGTTCAACAACATCTGCAGAGCCATCAGTTCACCACATCTGATGTTCTGCAACTGAAGCATGGCCCCTCATAAATGGAGCCCCACATTAAGATATATTTTATGTATGTTTTGGGGACAAACCCGTACTATTATGCCAAACTTTTTTCTTCATGTGAACATTTCTCCCCTCCCTCATCGCCTCCCCATGCACACACATTTTTTATAAAAAATAAAAAAGGGGTTTGTGTTATGCAAAATTAAATAATTCTTTAGTAATTCGTTGAGCTCCTAGGACTCATAAGGGTAGATTGCACCAGTGTGGGAATCATCAAATACTCTTTGATGGCCCGGCAGCAAGGCAATAGGAAATTTCCTACCCATTCCCAAAATGTTCCTTTCACAGTTTTCAGTCACAAATGCTTCTTCCCCTTTTACACAAGAAAACGGGGAAATGGTCAGAGATCTCCAGTGGAAATAACTAACTCTGTATCTGCATCTGATGTGACCTATTTGATCATAAATGTAAAAAAACACAATTGTCACAGACTGTATTTTCTGCATCCAGTTGACACATAACCACAACCTGAACAGTTTTCCCATTTACATCCATATGTAAATGCCTGATTACTTGTCTGTTCCTGCTGTTAACCAAGTACTAGGAATATGCTTTTGATGTGCTGGTGACATGAAGCTCTCTGGGGAAGAGGTGAGGGAGGGTCATTGGATGCTGGGGCAGAGACTCATGTTTTTGAGTTCTGAATACAGTGTGGTTTTATATTGTATATTTTTTTGTGTCTGAAACTAAAAAAAATATATGTTAAAAATACCTGATTACTGAGGATCACACTCAATGCATCTGATTAAATGGGTTCCATGAAGGCTTATGCCATAATAAAATTTGTGAGACCTTAAGATGCCACAGGATTCTGCCTTTTTTGCTGTAAGAGATAAATATGCCCCTGTGGAATTTGTTAACCCTTGTCCCTCAGGTCTATCTATACATGTAGCATTAATCCACCTTACTACCCAATGAAGTTCACAATAACTTCCATAGAATTAACAAGCTTTATCAAAGGAAATGAAACCACAAAATGGCAAGCAAACCTTTTCATCAAGTGCGTTGATTTCCTTCAGCAGCTCTGTCATTTCAATTGTAGCATTATCAATTTGGCTCTTCCTCAGCAGAGAATGGTTATCCTTTTCTGACAATTCTTCCTAATAAAGCAAAACAAAACACAAGGGTTGGTTGAGTTGTTTTTAACGAAGCCTCTTCATTCAGTACAGGTGAAAGCCAATTTCCTCAATATTTTTTTAATGAGCACCATCAAAATAGCACACTGATGAATGTCATAGAATCACAGTGCTGGAAGGACCTCATGGGGCAGCTAGGCTGACCTACTGCAGTGAGGCTGGAGTTACTAGCTCTAAATCGTCACTGACAGATGTTTGTTTAGTGCTTTATTAAAAATGTCCATTGAGGACAATTGCATAGATTCCCAGGGAATTTGTCCTATTGTCTGAGGGAGGATTCACATTCCTGGTCTGGGCTTGTTTGTTCTTTCCATACCGTACATGCCACTCTGCATACCATCCCAGTGCAAAGTAGCCAGGGGGCCTGACGCTTTTTGTTGTTATGGGGTATGGGAGCATGGGTACAGAGTTACTGAAGCTCAACGTGTTGCTACCTTTTGTGTGTGCACTGCTCTTGTCTGCTGTGGGGAGCAGCACACAAACAGAATATAACCCCCCAAATAAAGCATGAATTTGAACTTGCTATTCTTACCATTGGGATTTTTTAAAAAATTGATCACTAAACTGTATAGCTTCTTATACTATAGGTCCAATGCCCCTTTTTCTGTTCTTAGATGTGAGGGAAAACAACTGTCTTCCTGCTGTGATGGAAAATGGCTCTGGAAAGTACCAAAAGGCAATAGGGCATTCAGGAGATAATAAGAACACCTTTCAGCCTTGGTCAAGGCCCACAGATATGCATGGTCTGGCTGTCAATCAAGGGAACACTGAGTGCTAGAGTGAGAAGGATGTGGCAAGAGCCAACCTCCACATGTACCTACCATCTTGCTTATGAACCTCTTTTATATATCTAATGGAGGTAATTCCCCTCTCTCATTTACAGTTTCTCCCCCCACCAACTTGTTCTACTTTTTTCCTCAAAGGCACTGCAGCAGGTAATGCTTCCAAACACCAGTTCCTGGAAGACACAGGTGGGGAAAGTGCTGTTGTGTCCAGGTGCTGCTTGCATGTTTCCCACAGACAACTGTTTTGCCACTGCCACAAAAGCAAGCTGGACGAGATGGGCCGTTGGCCTGATCCTGTTGGCTCCTATATTCTTAGTTCCAATTCATTAACTTGTCTTCTTTCTCTTTGCGCAGAGTACTACAGCAGCCTATGCTGCTCTATGATCACTGGAAGGACACATGCTGAAGCTGAGGCTCCAATACTTTGGTCACCTCATGAGAAGAGAAGACTCCCTGGAAAAGACCCTGATGCTGGGAAAGATGGAGGGCACAAGGAGAAGGGGACGACAGAGAACGAGATGGTTGGACAGTGTTCTTGAAGCTACCAGCATGAGTCTGACCAAACTGTGGGAGGCAGTGGAAGACAGGAGGGCCTGGCGTGCTCTGGTCCATGGGGTCATGAAGAGTCGGACACGACTAAACGACTAAAGAGCAACAACAACATGCTGTATGGTAACATTTTATCCCACATTTCCCCCAAGAGGGCACTCCAAGCGGGCATACATTGTATTTCCCTTACTTTTATCCTCACAATAATCCAGCAAATCAGGTTATGCTAAAAGAGAATACCTGACAAAAGTTTGCCCAGTGAGCATCATGGGGGTTAACATACCTCAGCTGTCTCCAACCACTACACCTCACAGACTACACCTCACTACACAATTCACTCATGCACATGACTACCGTCTGAGTTTATAACACTTACTTATTCAAACATTTCATTGCTGAAAGCAGAATGTGAGAACTGACTGCATGGAAAAACAGTGGTGATAGATTTTGGATGGCCTGTTCACATGTGTAAAGTATCATGTTGCAGGCATGGTAGGGCCAGCCCGTCCCATTTTGCCACCTGTGATGAATGGGAAGTTTTGACCCACTACCTCTGCTAGCAGTGGACAAGCGGCACTGGCATCAGCACTGATTTCCAGTGCCACTTCTCTGCCACTGGTAGGGTGTTCATGGCACTGCGGCCTCAGAAGCTTCTGCCACCCATGGCTTCACCTGCCTCATGGGTGGGCTCGGCCTGAGGCACAGAGTGATGGACATGCATCTGAGAACAAGACTCAGACCTTAGATGCATTTCAATCAGGGTGCACGGCCCTTACCCATATTTATATCTGTATTCCTGCATACCCTCCAACATTTCTCTGGTGAAAATAGGGACTTCCTATTCCATAATAATAATTTTACTACTGATATCCTGTCCATCTGACTGGGTTGCCCCAGCCACTCTGAGCAGCTTCCAACATACATATAAACATAATGAAACATTAAAAAACTTCCCTATACAGGGCTGCCTTCAGATGGCTATGGGGTGGCATAACTCCATACCCTCCAACATTTTTCTGATGGAAATAGGGACATCCTAAGGAAAAGCAGGACATTCTGGGATCAAATCAGAAACTGGGACACCTGTAAAACCAGACTGTCCCTAGCAAATAGGGACACTTGGAGGGTCTGTCCCTGCACCCCTGTCCCTAGACAGGGCAGCCATAGCTTCAGGGAATGGCAATTTAAAACAGGAACATGCCAGCAATTGAAAGGATTAACTTCCTTCCTCAGTCTTGAGGCGTCCCTCTATGGCTGTTTTTAACTGCACCACATCTACTTTGACTCTGACCTTTCTGCAGCATGTTAATGCTGAAGGAAAAGCAGAGACACAACCAAATAAGGTATAACTGGTACCTTCAGCACATAAGTAGTGGAGTTGAGGTCATTCAAGTGTCTGTGAACAGCAACCCCAGTGGAGATGCTCTGCAGGGTAGCTTTGCTTTCGTCAATGGACCGAACTGCCAAGCCAATATCATCAGTCAAATCCCAAATGCATTTGTCACAACCTGGCAATGAAATGAAATGAAATATGGGCAGTTGGATGGGGAATGCATTTCTGCTGGAATCTTGAAATCCACTGATTTCTCTTGGAAAAAGGAAGTTTCTATTAGCTTTCCCAGTTGTGAAGATAAAATTGAAATTAGAAAGACAGTGCGAAGAGAGAAAAGCTACAAATAAGGATAACCAATTCATTATTGAAGATCTCCTAACTTGTAATCCCATATAGCAATATTGTTTTGCATTTACAAAGGCAGTACCCATTGTAATCTGCCATGTACTCACAACTATATCCAAATAAATATCAAGATTTAGCATAATATAGAAACTGTCCACTATACCAGGCAAGAAGAGAAAAATGGCTTAACCCCTAAGCAGGTTTTCTACAAAAGAAACAATTTTAGCTATTAAGGAGTGATTTCATAGACAGACTTTTTATATCATGTCATGTTATGCAGAATATGTATGTAATTTTGTGAAAAATGTATTTTCCAAAAAAAGCCATAAAAATATGTAGAAAAAGCTGCATCCCATGCGCCCCCTAGCTAAAGACATATTCAGGACTTAATTTCTAAAAGAAGTGCCAGGTTCAGAGTTGCTCAGAAGCCATACAGACTCTGATGAAGGGCACCATACTATGTCCCCTGTATGGGCTTGCCTGAAGAAAAAAGATGTTTTGGGTTTCCTTCTCTCAGGGGTTCAACCTTAGGAGCCTTCTAAATGCAGTATGAAACTCCAGCAGTCTTTGTTTCACTGATGTTGGCATTCTGACAAAAATAGGATTGCTCTGCCTGAATTACTGTTCTTTACTCCAAAATATATTAGCGGTGGGCATTATTAAAAAGGGAATTGCACACACACAAATGCAAACTCTGCTTCATTACTGCACACATGTGTTCCAAGGCTGAACCCTGGCACTGAAAAAAAGAAAGGTTCTGGGTTAGAGCTCAAATTAAACCCTGTGCCTATTTTTTTATTTGGCCTCAGTGATGCTTAGACAGTCTATTCCCTGCTGTAGCCTAAGCAATAGTATTTTGCTCTGACGTCACTGGCCTCAAAGATATTAAGATGTAGTGTAGCCTTGTTGATATGACCAAACAGAAGATACCAAACACGGCAAAGGGGTACAGTGGGGTTGTGGCAGCAGCTTCTGCCACTGATCCATGGAATTCAGTGCAGGCCTGCTGCATCCAAATCTGTGCCTCCCTCCAAGAGCTTGGTATCCCCTGTCCAACAGGACATGTGGAGAACACAATGCTCCACTTCCGCACAAAGGCGCCAGATAATGTATGAACCGGGTTTCCCAATTACAAATTACTCTGGAATCCCTCACCCCACCAATTATTACATGTTTCGTTCTAAACAGCACTGCCATTAGAAGCAACTGTGTCATCGTATCACTGAATCAAGTCTTTGTTTTTAGAGTTAAGGGCAGACAGTATAACCACAATGAACTGTGTTTTGTATGCTGGGGAGCACTGAGGTTCAAAGTCAGTGCAGTGGCTAACAAGTGAAGGTTATTGCAGATATGCTGCTATTATTATTATTATTATTATTATTATTATTATTATTATTATTGATACTACTACTACTACTAATAATAATAATAGTTTTATATGAAGCATATGTAGCAAAATAAAAATCATTGTGTTTAGAAGGCCTGTTTGATTCTTGACTCCTTTCCTGATAGCCTTGATACAAGAGGCTGTATTTGGCCTGTCAGGACTTTTTCTGGACAGAGAAGCTTCCTGCCTTTTTCAGAATGACCAGCCCCAAAATGAGTAGCCACATAATTGGAGGGTAGGACTAATGTGTGCCACATGGTAAATAATGGGCTGGGATAAGTATTAAATTCATCTACCACAGGCCCAAGTAATTTGCTGTCTTGGCTCTTTCTCCCACACCACTACTGAACATTATTTCAGATATGTTTTCATGGCTGCCTCAGTACTGGTCACTAGCATAATCTTTTTCTTTAGGGTGGGGGACAGGGACAGAGGAAAATAAGCATAATCACATAATCACACCATAACCCTCAATGTATGTCCTTCAAGATAAAGATGCTCTGGAAAGGGGGAAGCTGGAGGACTTTGACAGTGCAGCCAATGTTTCATATAATTGCTATTCTTACTGATTACTGGGCAATCTGTGACTGGAGGAGACATTGGAGGTTCTGCTAGGCATTGCCCTGTTCGACGGTCACAAGGTCCTCCTCTGCAATTGCATGCTAGGAAAGGAGAGAGAGAGAGAGAATTTTATAGTAATTGTTTAAAACTGGAAACCTACAACCAAATACTTAACTTCTCTTCTTAGCCCCTTCTTGGTTCCCCACCCCTTCTGACCCTATCCTTGAATTTACATTGTCTTCATCTACCATTCACATGGAGTCCCCTTTATCAGTATTTCCATAGCTTGACACGGTTCCTTCAGCCATCTTTTCTCTGAGACTCCTGCCTCTTAGCCTCTTTGTCTCATTTCCTGGGAGCTCTTTCCGGTTCTCAGCCTCTCATGCATAGCTACTGCCCCCATGTGATATTTTGATCTCTGCCAAACTGACGTGCTTTTGTTTGCTCATAAAAAACTGAACTGTTAAAAATTTCAAATTGCTATAGGCAGCAGCTGAACAATTTCTCTTCAAAGTAACTAAGTAACATTAAATACATTACTTATGAGGAATAAATTTAAAACCAGAATTCCAAAGGTGTTTTGCCGTGTAATAACAATGCCATTTAGCATTTCTTTATCACATTTGAGTGATAAAATGATAAAGCACAGTCCTAATGACCTACAACAGAGAAGGTGGAGGCAGATCTTAAATGGAATGTCTCTGTATGTTTTCTGTTACACTTGCACATATTACTGCTATACATGACTGAAGTAAAATAACAGTCCTTTAAATCTCCCACTGCTTGAATTGTTATTTATTACTGCAGAGATTAAGAACCACAGTATGTCACCTACCACTTAGAAATTCTGTGCTCTTCTAAAGTTTGCATTTTCAGAGTGCGTTAAAACCTTCTGGCCATTTCAACTTATTATGGCTTCTAAAATTAGCTTTGTTCCCAGGGGTAGTTTGTTTTAAAGACATGTAATGTATACATTGCATGGCTAATGAAACACTGAAAAGCAGACAGAAGCCTTTTATGGTTAGCAATGTGAGCATATTAGTCTGTCTTAGTTGCAATGGCACAAAAAGTGGGGCAGCTAATGTGGCAAAAATGGAAAAGAAGCCTCAACTGAAAGTACCTCCAAAGCAGTGATTGGCATTTCAAATAATACAGTGGGGGGACTTCCGGGTCGGCGCCATCGCCGAATGGCGGGCTCCCTCCGAGCTCCAGAGGGAGCCTGCTCGGCAGGGGCTGGGTCCTACCGCACCGGCGATGCGGGGACCCGTAAAAACCACGGCCACGGAGGCCGTGGACATGGAGACTCGGCTGGCACCGTTAGCGCCCTCCCGACTCGTGAAGAGCCTTTTTAAAGGCTGTGGATCGGGTGCCGGGGAGGAGCGTGGTGCTTTGAGTCCTCTGCTATCCCTGCCGAGCGCAGCCGCGAGCCATCCGGCGGAGAGCGCTGACTTCTTCTATTGAAAATTTGGACCTAAAAGAAGAACCCGTGAGTAATTGGAATATGGATTAAAAAGAGAGCTAAATTTTTTAAAAATTGGGAGCGAACGGGGGAGGTGGAAAAAAGGAAGTCAGCCCCCCCCTAAATTGTAGAAGAGCCAAAACAAAGGACTGGATAACTAAGATCGAGTGGAACTTTATCTTGCTGAACTTGCAACTTCGCGAGGGAAAATTATAAGATTGAGCTGGAGGAGAAAAGTGGAATTTGTATCAAAAAGCAACCCCCCCCCTGAACCCCTGGAGCGATCCGTGAAAGTGCCTGGAGAAGAGAAACGGAGGTTTTGACAGCTGTCAAGAGCTGTCAAAACGGAATAATAAAACTGAGACTTTGTTATGAGGACTTTGCCGGCTACATTTGCTATAAATTGAAGATAAATTGTTTCAAATAAGGATTTATAAGTTACTTGGACTGGTGGACGTGATCCGGAAGGGAACATTGTTACTGTAATCCATCTAGAGGAGCTGAGGGATATTGCATGTGTTTTCGACGGGAAACATGAACAGTTGAAGGGAACTTTTAATCTCCTGGGAAACTGCAGAAATGGAGCATTATTTTGTCTACAGAGGGTTTCACTCTACCGGGAACAATGGATCTATCTGTTCAAAACTGAAAGGAACATGACGTAATGTTTTGCTCTTGAACAACAAGCCTCTGTAGAGACACTAGAAGCTTTTGGAAAAAGAACATTTCTGTGAGGGAACAGGGAAGTAAAAAGGAAGAAAATGATTGACAAGAACAAGGAAGCAACAAGAATGGGACAGAGTTGGGGTGGGAACATTTGGGATATCCAGATTTGACAAGCTTATGGTTACAAATTTGGAGTTTTTACTCCTGGTTACAAAAATCTGGATAGAAGAAATGGGCCCCTTTTTGATAGACTCCTCTTAAGACTGGACTGACAAGAACAAGGAAACAACAAGAATGGGACAGAACTGGGGTGGGAACATTTGGGATATCCAGATTTGACAAGCTTATGGATATAAATTTGGAGTTATTACTCCTGGTTATAAAAGTCTGGATAGAGGAAATGGGCCCCTTTTTTGACAGACCCCTTTTAAGATTGGACTGGCAAGAACAAAGAAATAACAAGAATAGGACAGAATTGGGGTGGGAACATTTGGGATATCCAGATTTGACAAGCTTATGGATATAAATTTGGGGTTTTTACTCCTGGTTATAAAAATCTGGATAGAAGAAATGGGCCCCCTTTTTATTGATAGACCCCTTTTATGATTGGACACTTGCAATTTAAAAAGGCCGGTAAAAGACCAGAGGGATGTGGATTTATTGAAATGTGGGATCTTCAGGAAGAAGTTAGAAGTGGAGGGATAGGAGGAATGCAACAGGGAAAGAGGGGAGGGAAATTTGGAATCCAAAGGTTGTAAAACTATTATTTGTTTTTATTTTATTATTATTTGTATTATATTTGAAAGGGGGGAACTCGTGGAAGGGAATAGATCGACCTTAGGGGATGGAAATTTGGATAAATTAAGTTAATGAGGATGAGTGTATTCTGGGAATAAGAATTTGTTGAATTTTATTGTTTTTTTGGAAGATTTGGAACACAAGAGGGGGTGGGGAGGGGAAGTCCTGGATATTGGAAAAAAGTTTATGAATTGGATGTTATTTGTTTTAATTTGGAAAATCTTAATAAAAATTATTTAAAAAAAAAAAACAAAGCAGTGATTGGCATTTCACTGTTTATTAGCTACAACACCAAAATGAAACACCCAAGGCTACAGGTCTCTAAGTATTAGATGTGGGAGTAAATAACATAGGAAGATTTTTCCTCTGTGCCATTCTTTTAAGTTTTCCAAAGGCATTGTTAGGGCCAGCCTAGATGTGTCATTAGACCTTGTAAGTCACTAGACCTAAAGGTAAAGGTAAAGGACCCCTGACAGTTAAGTCCAGTCGCAGACGACTCTGGTGTTTCATGCCCATATTGCTCTATAGGCCAAGGGAGTTGGCGTTTGGTCACAGACAGTTTTTTCGGGTCATGTGGCCAGCACGACTAAGCCACTTTTGGCGCAACGGAACACTGAAACCAGTGCAGCGCATAGAAACACAGTTTACCTTCCTGCCAGAGTGGTACCTTGCACTTTTTGGTGTGCTTTTGAACTGCTAGGTTGGCAGGAGCTGGGACCGTGCAAAGGGAGCTCAACCCGTTGCGGGGATTCGAACCGCCGACCTTCTGATCGGCAAGTCCAAGAGTCCAGTGGTTTAGACCATAGCGCCACCCATGTCACCCATTAGACCTAGTGCTTTTTTTAAATTAAAAAAACAAAAACATACAAACAACTTGTGGGGTTTGGGAGGGCTACCCCAATCTAGTTTGCCCCCTCTTTACCCATAGGCAGGCTTTGCTTGGATCTTAAAAAGGCATAAATAATGACATAGTTGTTATTATTATTAGTAGTACAGTTGTACATTGGTTGTCGAACACCTAGGTACTCATATGTTTTGGCTCCCGAATTATCAAAACCCAGAAGTGAGTGTTCCGTTTTTTGAACTTTTTTTGGAAGCAGAACATCCGAAGGGGCTTCCAGGGCTTCCAATTGGCTGCAGGAGCCAATCAGAAGCTACACTTTGGTTTCCAAATGTTTTGGAAGTTGAATGGACTTCCGGAACGGATTCCATTCAACTTCCAAGGTATGACTGTAATAACAGCAGTAGTGTTAATTAAATACATCCATTAAAAAATTCTCAAAGTGATTTACAAGATAAATATACAATAAAATGGACAAAAGCAATAAAACCATACTAAAATGTACATGGACCAAGAATCAATTCCAATATCCTTTCCCATCCAGCTAAAAGGTGAACACTAAGAACAGGCCTAAAATTAAACCAATGTTGGAGCCAGGCAAGCCTCCTTGGGGAGAGCATTCCCAGGCAATGGGCAGCCACTGCATGGGGCCACTCTTGCATTATCACCCTCTGCAGACCCTCTGATGATGGTCTTAGAGTCCAAGTAGGTTCATATGGGGGAAAGTGTTGGGGTCAAAAACAATACAAGGCTTTATGGGACATGTAAATCAACTGGTAGCCAATACAGTTAAGCCAGAATCCATGGTCTGTCTCGCTTGGGCTGCTCAAGTCAGTGACTGGACTCCTGAGTTCTGCAATAGCTGCAATTTCCGAGCCATCTTCAGAGGCAGCCCCACAATGTGTAACTACAGCAAGGCTATCCACATCCAGATAAAAGTCACAGCTCGGCTACCATCCACAAGTGACAGAAGGCACTCTGCAACCCAGAGGTACCTCCAAGGACAGTAAGGGATCCAGAAGCACTCGCCAACTCTGCACCTGCTTCTTCAGGGTGTGACATGGCGCAAATCCATCCAGAATAGGTTGCACTCCATCCATTCAATCTGAGGAAACCCCTGTTAACAGAACCTCAGACAGCCA
This sequence comes from Podarcis melisellensis, assembly GCF_964234715.1. Lineage (NCBI taxonomy): Eukaryota > Metazoa > Chordata > Lepidosauria > Squamata > Lacertidae > Podarcis > Podarcis melisellensis. Next base: position 70,176,653 of record NC_138530.1, on the reverse strand, counting down.
TTCTGGAAGGATACCATAGCTGATAGTACTGAAAGCTGCCAAGAGATTGAGGAGAATAATTTTCTGTTCAGTCACAGCAGCATTAGCCAACTTCCTTCCTATAAATACGCAAAAAGCAGACTGGCAATAACAGAAATATCTCTGGCCCCAAACCAATGAATGGGCTTAATATGAACATAGCAAATACCTGTGCATATTTTAGCATTTCTGGCATCCCCATAATAACCAGGAGCACATAGTTCACAGTTGAACCCTGTAGTGTTGCGCATGCAGTTGCGACACTGGCCTGTCACTTCATCACAATCCTCAAAGATCAGGTTAGGATCAGAATTGCCACTGCAGTCACATTTTTTACAGGAACTGCCAATCACCAAGGGATTTCCATAGTAACCTGGAGCACACCTGGAAAGAAACACAAATTCAGCAATGATTAATGGCAATGTCTTGTTACTCTTTTGCTTGGGGGCATTCTCTGTGGTCAAATCAACAAAATCCATGTAAGGTGAGGGGCGGTCTGAAGATAGGGAAGTGCTGTGCACCCAATTGTCATGGTCTGATCATGATCTGGTAAATTTTGTATTGGTGGCCATTCTCCCCTGCAGGGATTCTGGACCTGTCCAGATGGTCCACCCTTAGAGACTGATGGAACTGGATAGGTTCCTGAATGCTCAGGTTTTTTTCCAGTGGAAAAAGCAGACAATCCTCGCATCTTACTGTGGAATGGCAAGATAAGGTGGGCAGTAGACACAATTGCCTCGTGCGTCCTCTGTTGAGCCCACTGGGCTCGTTGGTTTTCTGGGGAGTTATGGGCTATGAAGCAAGCTGGATTAACAAAGATTAGAGCGCAAGTGGCACAAATCTCACTCTGAAGTTGAACTAACACTGGTTAGTGCACGTGATTGTGCCTACCATGTGGATGTACAGGCAGTGAAGGGGGGGATAGATACTGATCCAATATAATGCCTTGCCCTGAGCTGGTGTGTCTTGAACCTGTCAACATGGGAACCTTTAAGCCAAAGGACTACAAACTGGGACCTCCAGAGTGGGTGAGTCTGTATGCCTTAAGGTATTGGGCCCTTCCACAACAGGAATTCTGCATCACCCAATGCTGGATCAAGATATTTTTATGTGTTCTTTGATTCAAAATTTAAACCTAAGAAGAATTTTAAGCCCTGGAGGAAAGATAATTCCTGACTTCTCAGTTTGTACTCCCATATTCATTCATATTTCTGGATAATTTGGGTAGCTGCATGAGTTGTGGGGAGTTTCTTGCTAAATGAAGTACTTTTTCCAGATCTGACAAGTTCTCAGAATAACCTTCAGATGACAGCCAGCTTTCATCATTCCCAATCCAAGCAGGTCTGTCACTGTCACTGACAGAAGAAAGACTTTCTTTGCCCATTTAAAGCAGGGAGAGAATATAAAATCTGTATCTGTAAAACCAAATGTATATTGTTAAGATAAATGACACAAAGGTTCATAATCCTTAACATTTGCATTTAACGTACTTACCTTTCACAGTTTGGCCCTGCATAATTTTCTTTGCACATACAGCGTACCACTCCATTTTTTCTGTAACAGGAAACTGCAAAGCTAAGCATACATAAAAGAAAACCAGAGATTATGGGTTATGCCACCATCCACTAAAATATTTTGGAGTGGGTTTTGCGTGGTTTTTTTTTAAAGAACTGTTGTGATCAGTCAATCATCAGAAGGCAAGGAAAGAATGTGGTCTGTGTATTGTTTCCCTTACGAATGAAAAAAAGCATCAAGGATTCTGGCTTACATTCAGTTTTTTCATCTGTTTTTCTATGAAATTATTCTCCAGAGTTAAAATGAGTGCATTTATTTGCCTTGTTTGGAGACATTTATAGCATCAGTGAGATTTGAGGTTTTCAGTTTGCAATTTTTGTGAAAAACAATACTCATACACTTCCTTCTGTAACATTTCAATGACACCATCCCAACAGAGCTTTAGATATTTTCCCCATGAATGGGTTAATTTCTTAAGAAACTGCTCTTTGGGACACAGTAACAGGCCAAAAGTATTCCTGTGCCTTTAAAAGGAGGTTTCATTACAAAAAAAGCAATAATAATAATAATAATAATAATAATAATAATAATAATAATAATGTGGTCTTACAATTCCAAGCAAATAAAAAACCTAAGCACATTTGCAAGGGTTTGGAGCAGCTGGTATCCAGTTGTTCCAAACAACTTTTTAATGAGAACTCTTCCACAAGTTCCCAGGATATCAGATATGGATGGAAATCATTTGGCCAGACAAAAATATTGAAATAAAATCCACAGAGATGAATCCCAAGAACAACTGTGTATATAATGAATCTGCCATCTTAGAGCTTTTGATACAGTATTTGTCAGACTTCGTAAACCCCTTGGCATGTTATTCACGGGGCTCGTTCCTTTGTTGCAAGCAGAAGAGCAAACCCTATCTCCTCTCACATGTTCAAGGTATGAAATCTGATTCTGCTTCCATTTCCCTCGCCATATAAAACGAAGGGATGAAGAAAGGGAAATAAATCATTATAATCATTTAACCCTTTACAAACCCAGTTAACTGACCGGAGAACTAGGCTCTCTCTTTTTTAATTACAAGTTCAAGATAATTCTTTTTAATAAGTCTGAAATCCTAGCCCTTGTAATGGCAGATAGCAATGGGTGTTTTGCTAAACTTCTTACTATCAGAGAAAGTTCTTGTTCTGAAGAGAAGTCATTAAGCTCTGATGAAACAGAACACATGGAGTAGTTGTAGCTCAGCATACAGGTCCCTTCTAAAAAATGGAAAACCCACCGTTTTCTGGGATGGGATTACAGGGGGACATAAAACAAGCCTACTGGATCAGGCCAGTGGTCTATCTTGTTTAGCATCCTGTTTTCACTGGGAAGCCTGAAAAAAGACCTGAGCACAACAACACTCTAAGCACTCCCAGCAGCTGCCTCCTGTTGGGATATTCCAAGCCAACTTAAGAACAGACGTGTGGAATTATTGTATGTCACATGTCTGTTTACACTCCAGCACAGCTTGCTGGGAACTTCTATTTGTGTATAGCTTTTGCTTATGCCGTCTTGCTTGGACACGAATGAGATTGGACATGTTTTCCTTTTGTCCTGCTGTATGCTGAATAAACTGCTTGTAAATATGCTCACACAACTTCTCCTGCCACTTCTGTTGCGTAGCGTTTACTCTGCTGAGTAGCTTGCCCTAGCTTCTGAAGCTCAGGTCGCTGATGCTGCACCACTGGCCGGTGGGCTGGGGCCAGCTGGTGGCCTGCCAATTGCCCCAGTTTCCTAGGTGAAGGTAGAAGACAGCCACCACGAGCCATACCCACTGATAGACTTAACCTCTGTGAAGGACTGCATCCAGAACTCTGCCATAGTCAGCTGATGTAGCGTGTAGCCCCAACAGCTACACTGCGGAAGGGAATTGTGTGTGCAGCATCCATTTGCATGCAATTCCTCATCTGTCTGTGCCGAGCTGACAAATCCTCTGTTTTTTCAGCTCCAGGCAGGAGGCAGGAACAAGGATTTATCAAGAGCTTGCTGTAGGCAGCCTTATGTGCATTGGCATGTCACATAAAGACCAAGGGCTTCTGATGTGCTAGACTTGATATATTGCTGAAAAGCAGCTTCACCACTGTAATAAATGTTGTTGCTGTTTGTGGAACCTTGTATTTTGCAAGACTCCCAGTGGGTGGTACACACAATGTAGTGAATGTGTGAAGGTCAGGGACAGGCTTTACCATTGCATGGAAAGGCTAATTTTATAGAGTATCTGCATAACCAGCCATATTGCACAATAATATAAAATAGTGATAAGTGGATATGAATATATTAAAGCAATAGAATTGCCCAGAATTACCAGCAAATGTGCATATTAACCATTCATAGACTACATAGATTCTGTCATTCACGCACACAGCTTTATGTATCTTCCACTGCTTTTGGTGAATGCATGCATTATGCTCTGCCCATACTCTAATTATGGAGATTTGCTGTAAGTAACATATACCTATGATAAGCAGGGGTGCTTCATTTTAGGTCACTAGAACATTGGTCCATCTGGTAAAGAATTGTCTACTCTGATAGGTAGCAGCAATCCAATGATTTATGCAGGGATTTTTCTTATCCCTTCTACACAAGCTCTTTCACTGGAGAGGGTGAGGACTGAATCTACTAAATTCTACTAAAGAGGTAAATGGGGAACCAGCTGATATCATATCTCAACAGGGCTCAAAATGGCGCCCACCAGTTGCCAGTTGTGTTTGGACAGAAGTCCAAACTGGAGGGATTAGACATGTCAAAGCTGTGCATCTGATCCCCTATCTATCAACAATGCCAATGTACAAGCCATCACATAGTTCAAAGTTAAAAAAGAAAAGGGGATTCGGAGATAATCAAATGAATTGTACTTCTTTGTGTGCTTGTTGGAACTGCCGGAATGACTGGAGAAGTAATAATAATAATAAAAGGAAAAGCTATTGCATTTTCCCAAGCTGACAATAAAAGCAAATAGGTCAAAATTACTTGTTCTTTTGTCATTTCTCCCTTCCCTTAGAAAGTCTCATGGAATCTGGCCATAAGATGACTTAGCAACAGGGAGAGCAGCTGCTGGAACCAATAACATAAATCAATTGAGCATACTTGGCAACCAGTGGCAAGGGACAAGGGCAAGGTTGGCAGAAGCTGGGTGCTCCTCTGGTGACATCTCCCAGGTAGCCATCTGGACATTGTTCACAGTGGTCTCCAGTTGTGTTTCTTTGACAATCCTGCAATTAAATAGAAAGAAGGAGGAGGACAATTGTGAACAGCAAAGGAAGGGACTTCGAATTCATGCCTAGCAGATAGCATTAAAATAAACATCTTTGGCAAGCAGAATGAGAAGACTTTCTGCCCTTTAGAAAAACCTTCCAGGAATCGACTGAGTAAACTGAAAGGGCTTGGAATTGGCAGTGCAGTGCCAATGGAGATCTTTTGAACAGTAATGCTAGACTGCCAGATAATTTTTTGACAAAACAGCCTACAAGAGCAAGGCTATCTCTGGAGGCAGTTCTGACTCACTCTGTATAACTTTTGTATCTCCTACAGTAAAAGAAGTTGTTAGCATTCAGAATTGTCCATGGCTGGATATACTCAAAATAAATGATCCCTTTTATTGATACCTCCTCATTCAAGACTGGTCACTGATGTGTATTCCGGTGAACCTACAATTATTATTACATTTCAAAGAGGATGCATACTGGTATGAGAAGTCTGGTCCTTCTTTGTAAAATAATGATTGAAAGGGAGTCTCAGTGAAAACTGCAGGTTAGCAGTGATTGAAAGGTTGGTGTTATTCACTTTATTAAGGATTTGCATATTCATTATTCTTAACAGAGTGGTGCATAACATTGTTGCAGCCTTCAGAAAATGAAAGAGAAGAAAATGATCTTTTTAAAACACTCTAATTTCAGCAAAGCAACATGGTTTAGTGATAAGGGAATGCGGGTAGTGCTGTGGTCTAAACAACTGAGCCTCTTGGGCTTGCCAATTGGAAGGTTTGCAGTTCGAATCTGTACCACGGGGTGAGCTCCTGTTGCTCTGTCCCAGCTTCTGCCAACCTAGCAGTTTGAAAGCATCCCAGTGCAAGTAGATAATTAGGTACTGCTGCAGTGGGAAGGTAAATGGCGTTTCCATGAGCTCTGGCACTTCTCATGATCCTCTGTGCACCAGTAGCGGTTTAGTCTTGCTGGCCACATGACCTGGAAAGCTGTCTGTGGACAAATGCTGGCTCCCTTGGCCTGAAAAGCAAGATGAGCGCCACACCCCATAGTCACATTTGAATGAATTTAGCCATCCAGGGGTCCTTTACCTTTAGTGAAAGCTTTTAGTATTTTTGTTTTTTAAGAACTTATTTGCAGTTTGTAGAGACTTTATACATCACTTTGCATTTTAGTCACTTGAAAGCGCAGGGCAGAATTTTATGTGTTTGCTACTGTAATACATATCCATGCCACAAATGTTCCCTGAGTGTCATGTTCAAGCCTTCCAACTAATAGCTGTTTGACACCTGTACCTATTGCTGCTAAAGGCAGTACAGTGACAAAACTCCTGTGACAAAGCTCAATTATCTGTGAGAATCAGGGTCAACCCAACATTAAGTACAGCAAAGCAACTGCCTCAGGCACCAGAAACCAGAGAGTAGGCAGAGGTGACAATGTATTGGAGAATGCCTGCCTGCCATTCCCTAAGCTAGCCTGCTTTCTTCAGGTGCAATCAGTAGCAGCCACTGAGGTAGCTTCTATTGCTCTCTTGGCATTCCAACACAGTGGGTTGCTGCATTGGAGAGGGGGAGGGACGAGGCTAGAGTCCCACCTGTGTCACTTCACCAGCTCTATTTGTTCAGCCTCAGGCAGAGAGCAAGAACAAGGTTTTATCAAGAACTGAGGAAGGCCTGTTAATGATCTGCCTTTTCAGTCCAGATACCATTCATTATTACTTTTGACGAAATATGCATCCACTTACCTGGAACTAAGCGTCACTGCATTCAGTAGGTCTTAATTCTAAGTAGACATGGCTAGGATTGTGCTGCAAGTAACCAGAAAAGGCTACTTACCAGACAAACACCAGATCCATCAAGGCACTTGTATGCATTGTTGTTGCACTCACATGGGCTGCACTCTCCTGAATAAGTTCGGAAAAACCCTTCCTGGCATCTCTGCAACACAAATACAAGAAAAACATTCAGTACGCATACATGATTGAGGTTTTACACAGGTTATTAAGGGTTTTGGAGTGAGTGTGTGTGTGTTGTGTGTGTTGTTTTTGTTGCTAAAACAACCTTGCATTTTTGTAACCCTTTGGTTATAGGAACTGCAAGGCAGGCCAACAACATAAAAACATACGAAGCCACTTGATATTGAGTGAGAGCATTGGTCCAGTTAGCTTATTATTGTCTACACTGGCTGACAGTGGCACTCCAAGGTTTCAGGGAGCAGATACTCCCCGGCCTACTTGGAGATGCTCTGGATTGAACGTGGGACCTTCTACAACAAAGCAGATACTCTTATCACTAAGCTGCAGAGATGGGTGGTGGAGGAACAGATGGTTGAGCTGGTGCTGAGGGAAGGGCAGAGAAGAGACGACTTGTGAGGAGGTTTACAAGTGAGAGAAATGAGGTAGGGTCTGCACTGGATTTTACCAGCCAGGCCTCTAGTAGACCTTTATTACTGGACATTTCAGATAACAGAGCTTCAGATAATAGACATTTTTGTACTTCCGTGACCACTTAGTGAGAAGATTAACAGGCTTTCAGATTCAGTATCATGTAAATAAGGATACAATGGGAGAAGATATGGAAAGTGACAAGCCAGGGGTGAAGAGCTAATCTGAATGTAGGCTATTTGTATCCATTAATAATAGCTTTCAGATGATGTTTATAGTTTAGCAGATTGTGAAGGAAAATATCAGGGGAAGGGGAAGAACTGACTTCAGGGGTTGGGCGGTGACATTATGTGATAACCAATAAAACCCATGAATACAAGCATAGAGCAGTTTAGGATAATACACACAAATTATCAGCTCTCTTTCTCTCTCTTTGTATATCAGGAATGGGGAGCATGTGGTCTTCCAGATGTTATTGTAGATTTAGGCTGTGCACACAGTCCTGTTTACTCTGCATCTATTGTGCTCCGATTGCTGGTTTGGGAAGCAGTATACACAGAACGTGAACCGCAATCCATATCTATCCTGCCATTTGTTATAAAATACTATACTTTGATCATCACCCCCACTCTAATTGAAATTGAGAAAAAGAACCACCCTGTTGCCATTTAAGCTGGTAATGTGTACACAGTCTAATTCCCATTAGTCCCAGTCAGGATGGCAATGGATGATGGGAGCAGTAGTCCAACAATATATGGAGGGCCACAGATTCCCCAGACCTGCTCTTGACATTGTTGCGTTGACTGCTGACCACAAGGAGAATGGCTCTTTCCTTGCAACGGATGAAAGCAGAAGAGTTCTGTTGAAGCTTATTGAGTTCTGAATATCAGGTCCAGAATGCTATCTTTCTCTGAGGCTGCTATAGTCATTATCTTTGTCTTTATTTCTTGAGACAAACCAGTGATGTTCCATTACGCCTCTAGTACTAAAAAAGCTCATCATCAGAGCATCTGGCTGGCTGAATGATTTGCATTACTTAATGTTCCTTGGTGCATAAAAGAACTGATTGGTGTGTGTATGCAGGTCTGGAAAGGAATCAGTCTGGCAAACTGCCCTTGGCTTTCTTCATTGCATGGACAACAATTAACCCACCTCTCCATTCCCTGGCCTGTATCTGAACTTTGGAAACAGTTGGTGGGCTGAAATATCAAGCCTGTATTTCAATTGTTTCTTTAGGATTAAAACACTTATTGGCTCTGGAGGTCGGTTCAAGCCGGGGGGTGTGTGTGTGTGTGTTGGGATTCTTTTTCCAGTCTACAAATGAGAAAGCATGTTTATTCAACAGTTGTTTTACTAATCCCAGAAACATCTTTTAAGTTGTTTTGACACCTGCATTTTTTTTTTAAGACAGAATACATCTGCAGTCCCATAATGCCAAAGCAATGATTGTTGTCTTCCTTTGGGCATTTTGCTATGCCTAAATCAGACAATAAGTGATATTACTTCCTCTTCCCTTTTAGCTTCTTTATCCTGCATTAGCCAGTATTAATGGCATAGTGTAAAGCTGTCAGCGTAGAGATAACAAAACATGATATAAAAAGGAAAGGAAGTGTCATGGTCAAAGCAGAAACAAAGCAAACCAGCCTAAAACAGGATGTGTGTGAACTGGAACATTCTTCTTTTTTTAAAGAAAAGCAAAGTGTGACAAAGGATTAACAGTGCCTTATGCCCATCATTTCTGATCATTGGCTACACGGGCTGGGGCTGATGGGAGTTGAAGTTCAATAGCATCTAGACATCACCACACTGACTATCCCTGCCCTATCAGATTCCCTATTACAAGTGGCAGTAGCATAGCTTCTTTCTTTCTTTCCTATGGCTTCTTGCCTTTATTTATTATTTTTTTGCTGCTGCAGCAGCAAGTGATTTGGCCTCATTCTGGGGCACCGTGGGAAGAAAATGGCAGCCATCACATTTTTTTAAAAAATGGTGGAAAATACTTGGGGGGGGGGGGAAATGCAAAGCAACCTTTTTTGGGGGAGGGGGGAGTAGAAAAAAGAGAAAAAAATTCAAACATTTTCTCAGGAGAATGTAGTCTGAGAAACTCCAGTTCAGATCTACTTAAGCATCGTGAGAAAAGTCCCAAAGAATAACTAGATATGCAAATTATATATACTACCAGAAAGGTAAGTTTGCCTTTAAATGTGAATTGAATTGAACTTCTACCCCAACCATACTATCTGACAACATCAACTGATTGCAGTGGTGCTGTTTTTGTTTATCCTTCGCTTGTTGCACCCAAAATGAAAGGTGGGTCTAACTTACAGAAGTTCCAACACACATCCAGAGGAAGGGCTGAGCGCTCTGGCAGTACTGTGTTTTATCCTGGGCTTGAATGTCTCCATTCAGTTCAGTGGGATTACTTCTGAGCTGATATGCACAATAAAATCACACAGTGCTCAGAACTAGCCACTAAAATAGATATTCTCAAACTGACAATAAAAAGCACATTTTGTTCAACGGTGAGATACTGAGCCCTTATATACAGTTTGTCTACAAACATTATATGTGTTGCTTCAAGTCAAACAAACCTGTTGTCAGATCTGAATCCCTGTCTCAGTCTCTTGATCTAAAGTGAAGAGTCCCCAAAGACGCTGCTTAAAAGCAGTATTGCTCAAGCTGTTAAATTTGTCGTTGGCCATGGAAGTTATAGCAGAAAGTTGTGGGATGGCCTGGCATGGGACATAGCCTTGCCATCACTTGCTCTAACGTGTTTGCCTCCAGTCTAATCCTACTAGAGCCACACTGAGTGGAACCCTGGAAGAGCAGCTTCCATAGGACTTCTGTTATGCAAGGCATGGCTTTGCATTAACTTTATACAAACTATATTTTCTGTTTGGGCTACAGTCTCTAGCAAAATATATGAACTAATGTATGGAACATATATGAAATATATGAAACCAATTGCATCTCCTTCCTATAAATACTGCCAGCATGCTCTTCCTCTTCAGGACAGGTCACAGAGTAGAAAGTTGAAAGAACAGATTTCTTTGTCCTTCTGTTTTATCACTGAACAAAGAGTAAGCAGATCACCACCATGAGCACATGGTTTGGTAGTATTTTTCCTGTGGGATGAATACATCTGAGCCAGGGTTCTTGAAATGGTACATCATGTTATATTAGAGAGATGCATGCTGGTGGCTGACTGTGGTTGCCCCAATAGAAACTTCTTTAATTCTAGTAATTTAATTTCCACTGAATACCAGCTTCTGGGACCTGCAAGTAGGGACAGCACTACTGTACAACAGCTCCTGCTTCCTAGGAACATCTGGTTGGCCACTGTGAGAACATTATACTGGACTAGATGGGACTTTTGCCTGATCCAACTGGGCTTTCCTTATGTTCTTATGCTCTTAAATTGCTGTTAGAAATTGCTTTTAAAAATTGGAACGCATCTCATCCAGTTCTACTGTTGAAACTAATGAAATCTTGTTTGGGAAACTGCCAGAGACCTTATGAAATCTACTCTGCTCTTTGTAAGCATTTAACCCATGTAATAAATAGGTTAGTAAAATGAAAAAGAGGCTCAGGGTATATGCTTCAGTTACCTTTTGGTACAACGATGGAAGGGAACAAAATAATCATTTTCAGGTAAGTCATTATTACTGCAGGGGTAGCTAATGTCCAGATCTTGTTCAACTCCAAATCCCACCAGTCCCAGCCAGCATGACCAATAGCCAAGGATGACAGGAGTCGTAGTTTAACAGCACTTGGACAGCACCACATTGGTAAAGAATGAACATGACCACCATAGAGCCAATGGCACGTAATCCTTATCCACATGCACACAAACGTCTTGCAGTTGGTGAGGCAAGATCAAGCACTTCACAGAGGGAAACTTTGCTATCATTGGAAGGCCTCATATGAATGCACCACAAAGTTTCTACATTCTAATTCCGCCCCGAAAGAAATTCTCTTCATTTTGAGTCAATTAAAGCTCAGAACTCTAAATGACTAAATGGATTCAAAGGAATAAGACATAGCAGCTGCTTTCTATTTTGTTGGAAAAGGAAGACTCTGTGTAATGGAAAGAAAAGCTTTTTCCTCTGCATATCTACTTTTATGGTAACATGACTAGCTTATTAAGATACTTTTTCTTTTGGTTCTTTCAAACAAATCATAAGCCAAGCACATTTCCTTCCCAAAGGCAAAGGGGAAAAAAATTCCTCCCATCCCCTTTTGTTCTGTGAAAAACATTTTGAACATCGGCTCTCTTACATTGCATTGTATAATAAGTGATAAAATGCTCACTTTATGGTAAGGTCAGTGCAAGCAGTTCTAAATTCAATTCTCAGCTCAGGCCTTCCCCACCCATTATGTCCACTTCATGTTAAAGCAGCAGAGGAGCACCCTTGTGCGGCTCCTCGTGCCAGCAACAATTTACTGATACAGTACATCATATTTAAAATGATAATAATACAGCAGCACTTGTAAGAAGGTTGTGCCTTCAGTACATTTTTGTTGGCAACCATCTGTCTTGAGAGACAGTGGAGTGCGCAGTACAAGGGATGTACTAATTATATCCAGATTTGGAGGCTGGAATAAAGCCCATTCCGTGAACAATACTGGAATTAAAAATCTTAAATTACACCCACACCCACACCCTAGCCCAATTCCAGCAGCAATTAAATAATAACCAGATAATGTAACAATTTAAAGCCTCTTCAGTTGTTGCTGTTAGTAGTCAGTGAGGATGAGCATGCTAGCTCTGCATCCCCTCTGCTCAATTTGTGTTACCTTTCAACATGTGGAAGCAGGGAGCTACTTTGTATCCATGGAAAATCAGGGTTCTAAAACGTGGGGAGCAAAGCATTTCCTGATACATTGTCTACCTTCTTCCTCAAGATGCTTCTGGTGTTCTGTTTCTCGATTTCTGCTTTTGCCATGATATACAAAGGGGCTTCGCTTCTCAAACATGATTTTCTGTTCTTCATTCCATACCACAACACCTGGTCTAAACTAGACAACTAATCCCATCAACATAAGGTTTATGGGACTGTTTGACTTTAATTGTGGAATAACTTTTGAGAAATTCATTCATTCATTCATTCTGCTTGAACTTCCATGCCCAGAAATGAGATTTGCAGCCACAAAGAAGGTGTCTCATCTTTAAACTACAGCATCAGCAGTGCTTCACAAAGTATATCAAACAGGTTACTGGCACATCACTGCGAGATGACTAAAGTGATATATAGAGAGATAGATATATACACACATCACATTCAATGAGTGCACAATTTGTGTACATAGATAGTTCACTTGTACAGTTCTTCACAGTATAGAGTACATGATAGCTGAGCTGTACACTCTTTAAATGTACATCTGTGGAGACGCTTGCACCTGTGTTCAGTGTAACATGTAAGCAGGCTTATGATACCTTGCTCTCATAGAGTTTCTTCTTGAGGTTCTTCATTGCTACAATATTCCAGAAATACCACTTTTGAGGCTTTGGCACCTTCCACTGGGGAAATACAGATAATCTTGTTTCTTTCTTTCTGGAGGACACATATAAGTTCTTAAACTACAGCATACATGATTTGGGCAGTTTTGCCACACCATACTTTGGTAACCACCAATTTTCACCATGAAATTTCATTTTGAAAGTTAAAAATACATGCAAGAAAAGAAATGCATGTAACAGCACAAGAAGGCCACTTCAGTAATAAATAAGCTCACTAACTACAATACCTAGTAGAGCATACTTATGAGGCAACTGTAGTATTAGGGATCTGGAAGGAACTGGCTGCATTATTTTACCACCAGGGACATGCAGTAACATATCAGTCTTGGTACCACCCATGATGACTTCAGTCAGATTTTTCATATAACCATTGACACATTTGCTGTATTGAAGTTTTTTCGACATCTCAGTGACCTGAACTTGATTGTCCACATAGACAATGAATCTTTTTTCTACTGGTCTCTAGATCATCCACATGGAGGATGCTCTGAAGGTCTACTTACATGGCCAGATTTAAGACAATGGACTGGAACAATGTCCTTATTATCAAGAACAACTGGCACGGTGTGGAGGGGGGGAGGGGGGGAGGAGAGCAGGGAGAGGACAAGCCTATGTGGGTGCCCACTAGTGGAAGAACCAGATTGGAGCATCTATCAGTGTGCACACTGAGCCTCAACGTTGCTGCAATGTCTCAGTAAGCAACACTGATGCCACTGTTGGGAGGGTGGCTTCATACCCCCACCCCACCATACCATCATTCCTGCTCATTTCATTTTGGGGTTTCTCCCACCGCTGGGAAGATGGTGGTTGTGAGGTCATCATATAATCCTCAATGTGCCAAATTAAATGAAAGTTCCAGAGTTATCTTGGTGTGGCATTGACCCCAAACTATTGGTTAGAAAGGACTAACTAACCACAAAGTTTATGCTCTGGACAGCATCAAACGCTATTTGTAAAAAAGAAAAAATGGAGACTTCTTAGCATCTCTTATAGGATATGAATTGTTTGTATTGTGTGCCTTTCTTGTTATTCTCATGGATGCTGCACCATTTCAAAATACCATCACATCTTGACCAAAGTAGCAGCTGTCTCAAATTCCAACCAGTACACTGAGTCCAGAAGTGCAGTTTTGCAAACACAAACACAAAGACTCAGTTCTTCAGGAGATTGATGGGAAACAGTTTGCAAAACAACAAGAGCTATAATAACTACTCCCAACTGTTCTGATATTTCTTCATCTTGTGGCTTAAATTTCAAGACCTCTGTTGCTCCTCTATTCTTTCTTTCTTTTTAACCATACATTCTACACATATTAATTTATAAAAATATTTATAGACGTTACTTTCAAAACAATCTAGTCAGGCACTGCTTAAAAAATTACAACAAGAAGAGAAATAAAAATATTAGCAAAAAGATTAGTAAACAATTTGTACTGGTTGGTATTCACATTGCAAAGGCCCATCTGAGTAACACAGTTTTTAGGAGATGTCGAAAAGGAGGGAGGAATGATTTCTGCCAAACCTTAACTGGCAGGGAGTTCTATAGGGCAGGGACTGCCAAACTGAAGGCACAGTCTTAACTTCTTTTAACTACTTATTTTCTGCATGCTGTTGCTTATTTGTTTTTGAAAGTGGTCGTTCTTCATTGATATTATTTACAGCAACCCATTCTTTATCATAAATACATGGAACCTAAGGGGGATGATCCATCTGTATCAAATACATTCTTCCCCAGGACACAGAGCTCTCCTCCTCCTCAAGACATCTGGATGAACATCTGCCAGCACTTCTATATTCTGTTCGTCAATCTTCAAAGCATTCCTTCATTTTTTCACAATAGCATCTCCAACCATTACACTTTACATTTCATAATGATGATTCTATCAAGTTTTTCCTTTTATGTACAACAATAATTCATTCTGTATACCCATTATATGCTGGTTTCACATTCCTGATCTAACTCTAACATTGTCTTGATATATATGTTGCTCAATGGGGGACAGGACATGTTCATGACAGCTATGTTTTACCAGTCACAGGTGGGGAGAGTGCTACTTTGCTCAGGTTCTGCCTCTGGGCTTCCCATAATCATCTGGTTGGCCACTGTGAGACCAGGATACAGGACTAGATGGGCCATTGGCCTGATCCACCAGGGCCCCAATGCCCTTATGAATGGGGGTTTGCCTTATTTGTTGCTCCCTGAACAGTTCCTGTGTAGTCTGCCTTGGGCACTACAAGACAAGCTACATTATCTCACTGCCATAGCCCAGTTAACCAAAGAAAATAAGAAAAAATAACCAAGAATATATAATACTGAAAGTTGTGGAATAAAAATAATCTCCAGCCATGCCTACTTTAGTCATACACAAGTCCATTCAAGGAAGGAGAACTGGTTATTATTCCTGCTTATATGGTATTCTTCTAGCATAATTTTCTTGGTATGTGCACAAGACACTCATGCCTTTTAAATAATAACCAGTTCACTTCTGCTGTGGTTATGGAAGTTTGTTAAATGGTATTTCTCCCAAGATACTTTACACAACCACTGAAGTAAATGAATAAGTTCTGCTCTGAGGAATCATGTTTGCATTGACTTTAAAGACTGCAAAAGAAAGGTGGTTATGGGGAAATTACTGCAGAGGAACAGACACCCAAAATTGACCCATAAAGCAACGCCTTGTAACCAAACCATCCATGGCAGTGATGAGGCTTGTTTGTTGTTATGGTCTGTTAGGTAGAGGAAGGCCCCATAGCTCAGGGTGGTGAAGCATTAAACTCCAGTCTTCACTTTCTCACCATTCTATTTCAGGCAATTCACATTTGTTATTTATAGGTTACCTTTCAGCCCTGTCTAAATTGAATGTTTTCCTTGTTGATGAAAAGAGCTTGGATGTCATTTCACATTTCTAACCTCATTGCTTCTGACGCAATGACATTGTTTGTACTTGGCTCATCATCAGAGAGGCCCTAAGTTTTCCTTTGGAAAGTGTTTTATTATTATTATGAACAGTCGGTGCCTAATATCTTTTGTCTAGAGACCCTTCCCCCTTTTCCTCACTAACCAGTTTACTGCATTGGATTCCGTTCTGAAAAGTGAAATGTAAATAAGCCAGTACTTTCTGAATAAACACAATCCCACAATACGTATATTGATGGTGATGAAAATTACTACTGTTTCACAGCTGCAGTGTGCAATGCTCTATGTGGAATGATTAAACACACCCAGTGGTCCAGGCAAGTAATTTTAGAATCTGTATTAATGGTCTAACAGGAGCGAACTTGTTAGATGATAATGCACATAATTTAATTTAAATATATGCTATGGAATACTGATACATACATACATACATACAAGCATACATACATACATACATACATAATTTTATTTGTATGTCACCTTTCCATAGCTAAAACCATGCTCAAAGTGGCTTACAGCATGAAACAAATTACATAATTACAAATATAACCACAGTAGTCAAAAACAATAAATAAAACACACCTCATAGTATCATATAGTTTAGTATATATCATAATTAATTATTATATTCATTAGTAACCATGAATACTGAATCACTGGATAGGCAAACTCATAGCTTGTCCAATGAAATGGCATTCATGGTTATTAACCTATTACTGTAATCTAGTTTATCAGACCTATTTTACTGGAATACAAAAGGCATATCTTACAACTTCAGGACATTCCAAATAATCATAGGGTGGAAATCAACACTACACTATATTGAACATTCCATCTGTGCTGTGCAAGCCTATCAGCTTGTGAGACTGAACAAAGCCTTCACCTTGTGTGGTGTGCTGAGGGTACTCACAATCCCCCAAGGGGTGTGAAGGTGCTCAGGAAGAAGAGAGGAGGGAAGCCCCATTGTGCAAGTGGTAGCCCTTGGGGTTGAGAGAATGCTGCCCCTATTATCTACTCTATATGAACTTCATTACAATTACAATGAAGAAGGGAAATAACCAAACACTCACATAAGTCAAACAAATATCCATTATTAAAATTAATAATGAATCATCTAATACCTAAACAGGTAGCTCTTTGGGGTTTCTGTACATATCCTATACCCATATAGAAATTGTTTGCACATATCAATGCACCCATACAAAAATTGTATGAACACATTTGCATAATCTTGGAACCAGGAAAACTTGGATTCTCAATGGTGCACAGGGCTTTTATGTTCATAGGCTTTGTTGAGAAGAACTAGTGAACATGTTACGGACAGGAGCAAGGTCTGCCACCATAATTGTGCTCCTTTCCTGACATGTTCAGTCTATCCACATGAGCCGAGCTGATGCCCAACTTTAGGCACAATGCTGCCAATGGGCCCACCGCACTTCAACATCCACACATGTACAGACCCTCCAAGTGTCCCTATTTTCCAGGTACGTCTCTGATTTAGAGAAGCCATCCTGGTTTCTAATTTGATACCAGAATGTCCCACTTTTCTATCGGATGTCCCTATTTTTATTGGAGAAATGTTGGAGGGTATGGAGTTATCTGACCCCCGAGCCGTCTGAAGGCAATCATTTATAGGGAATTTTTTTTTTAAAAAAATAGGTTAATGTTTTCTTATGTTTTTATGTATGTTGGAAGCT
This sequence comes from Podarcis melisellensis, assembly GCF_964234715.1. NCBI lineage: Eukaryota > Metazoa > Chordata > Lepidosauria > Squamata > Lacertidae > Podarcis > Podarcis melisellensis. The sequence continues at coordinate 70,159,358 of NC_138530.1, read as the reverse complement.
GCCCAGAGTGGCTGGGGCAACCCAGTAAGATGTGTGGAGTGTAAATACTAAAATTATCATTATGGAATGGGATGTCCCCATTTTCATCGGAGAAATGTTGGAGGGTATGCATGTAGCCATAATACTTTCTTTGCTGCTGCCAAAGCAGTAAGAACACCACCACTCAAACTGCCCTCCCTGCTGTCCCACCCCAGATGGCATTTCAGCACAGTGGGCAGGTGGGCAGTAAAGCTTTTGAATGTGAGCCAAAGTTGGTTCCCATCTGTGGTGGCTCACCATAATCTTAATTTATCCCAAATGCAGTGTCCAACATTTTAGTTTTATTAAGCAACCACAGAGGAAAACAAAATTTTGCTCCCATTCAAAAGCAGCACTACCAACATCAAAAGACCCATGCTGTGGCTCAGTGAGAAGGATGGTGAGAGTCAACATTCCTTGGTCAGGTTGGTGAGGAGCCCTTCTGACCCCCCCTGGGCCTTCAACCTATGCCCAACTTGGCTGACTATGGGTGCCAGGCCTGGTCATGACAACAAAGATTCTATAAAAGTGGAAATTTTCCTGCTTGGGAATGGGCAAAAGGTTGCCTTTGTTCAAATCAATTAAGCATGAGCTTATCATTTGTACTATGAGCAAAGTCTGTTTCCTGATCATGAAGTGTGTCACAGCACTTGAATGCAGCTGAACAGCAGTTGAGGAAAAAGCACAAGTCTCTCTCTGTGTATATAGGGTGGGGGTAGCTTTTAAATCAGATCATCTATTGCTATGGTAAAATCTAGTTTTCTTCTGTTGCCGAAGCTTCCACATGGCTGCTCCTCTTCTAGTTCAAATGCAAAACAAAATACCATTCAGCAACAGAGTGATTTAGAGATGGGGTTGATTCCAGTATAAACACTTCGCAGTTAGGCATTCTCTATAAAAGTGCACACTCATATTTTCCATATACAGTGAGATAGACAAAGCCTTAACTTAAAAGGGATTCTTTCTTACAAAGGGAGAAAAACATGCTTGCTGTTTGCAAGATTTCTAGGGTATAAATTATTTCTGGCCTCATAATTTGTTTAATTCCAAAGCTTGCTATCATAAAAAATGCCACCCACAGCAATGTGCCCTACAAGGTTTGACACTGCTGGTAATCTGTCATTCTGTTGTTATTTATATGCATTGGGGTGGGGCTTTTCCTTGCTAAAAAATTAATATAAGGTGTAAATATATGTCGTTTTATCTCATGGCTTCAGATGTTGTGCACTGCAGGTTATTTTTCTTCACATCAGTTCACAGGGCACACTAGATAGAAAATGACATTTGGGTGGTTTGCATTTAATTAAACATGCAAGTTTCTTAGATGTTGAGCAGCTTTGATGTGAAATAAAAGAAGGAAATGTAAAAAGGCAAGTAGGTACCTTCAATAAATGGCATATTTAATATAATTAAAGACCTGTAACAATCTGTGGACTTTTAAGCTACCTGCCTCCCGCCCTGCTCTCCATCCCTGACTACTTTGGTCTCAGGTGGAGGAATTCAGCGCTGTGCTCTTCTGATCGGCACAAGCATCCCTGCTTGCTACATGGAACAACCTCCTCTCTCTTACCCCGAGTACCGTTCTTGGCATTCTTGGGTGGGGGGAGACTGGGGAAAACCCCATTGGGCAGGTAGAAGCCCTTGCGCTGGCTTCTTCTAGCATACCGGGTTAGCTGAATCTGAGCCAGCTAAGAACATACAAGCCTATTGGATCAGGCCAATGACCCATCTAGCTCAGCACCACTGAGTTGTATAATAGCATTTTGATGTTGGCCGTTGTATCTTCAATTCATTTTCTAACTATCCCTAAAATGCTATTCACTGGGTTGACATGTTTATCGAGCTGTTTACTACTTAATGCTCTCTGTGACAGACAGAGCAACACCACCTTTGTGATGTCCTTCTCTGACCTTCCTATAGAGCTTATTTCCAGAGACAACCATGTCCTACTGGTTCTCTCCATTCCACCAGGTTACTGTTATACCCAAAATATCAATACCATCCTCCAAGACCAAGCTTCCATTCCAGTTCACCCACCTGGGCTCGGAAGAAGCTTCTAGCATTAGCATATAAATGCTTGCATGCAGTCTCTTTCTTTAAGTGTCTTTGGTACTTGCATTTTGTTCTGAAGTGCTTTGGCGCCTCTGAATTGCTGTCCTGTGCCCCTACACTCACAACACCTAGTCGCCTGCTACCTCCATTTAAATTTTCATCTACTTTATCATCTTCATCCCAGGTGGGGAGATTCATTCTGAACTGGAGCCTTCTCAGCTCTTGTCGGCTCCCTTTCCCCTTCAAACGGTTTAAAATATGCTCTGACACCTTTATGATTTTACGTGCCAACAGTCTGGTTCCATCCTGGTTCAAGTGGTGCCTGTTCTTTTTATACAGGCCCAGCTTGCCCCAGAATGTTTCTCAGTGCCCAACAAATGCAAACGCCTCTTCCCAATACCTCATCCACATTGACTACAAACCTGAGTCCGTCTAGCCAACCTGCCATGTGGAAGTGGTAGCATTTTAAGGAAAGCTACATTGGAGGTCTCAGCTCTCAGTCTCCTACCTAGCAAACTAAATTTGGCTTCCAGCATCTCAACAACTACATTTCCCCATGTCACTGGTGACAAACAAACCACTGACTCCTCCTCAGATAACTCTTCCATGTTATATAAGCAAAGGGCAACACCCACAACCTTTGCATAAGTCAGGCAATTCACCCTGCCATCCGTATGCCCACCGCACACCCAACTATTTATGTTCCTAATGGTTGAATCACCCAATCTCCAAGCCTCCTGGGAAGTTTCCTCAGCACAAGAGGAGTCCCTCAAGGAATGGGCCCCTTCTAAGGGAATGCTTCATTCTTCCTCAAGGCGACACTCTCTTTTCCTGAGACCTTTATGCTCTCAGATAGCTGGGGAGCTATCTTTGTGGGAGTGGGACACAGCTTAAATGTCCTTGAAGGCCTCATCCACCACTCCCTGCCTCTCTTGCATTTCCCCCCATTATTTACCTTTAACTAATAACTATCACATTGGGAAAAGAGAAACAGACGTACATTAATGGTTGTTCTCCTTAATCTTTCTCTTCTCTGCAGCTTTTCTTGTCTCAAACAGGCTCATATTATATTTTCACCAGAATCAAAGAACAACCCTTTCTAGCTAATAAAGGTGTATATTTTGTTTAGAATTCCACACTAGATATTTCAAAGGAAATATGTTTTCAGCATGGACAGTCTATGACCAAATCATTTGTAGGAAAATTTCTGTGTGGCATTCATCTGACATGCCATAATTGCCTATGTATGTATTCAATATGCTTTTCTTCACTATATAGTGCTATATTTTCCTAGTGGTTTTTCAGAAACTGTAGTCCACCTCGGAACATTCTATGAATTGCTTATGTGGTTCTCATGAAACCACCCTTTATAAAAACTGGCACTGCTGAGCATGACTAACAGACTATGTCTGTTTAGGAGAGAGAGGCCAACCCAAGTCAATATTTGGACTAAGAAATAAATCAAGAAGGATTTCTGAGTGAAAAAATATATATAAAAATAAAGCTCATAAAATGACTTGTTTCATATACTTTCACTTACAGGGCAAACCTGAGCCTGAATGGCTTGGCTGAGTACAGCTAGTCATTTTTGTGCAGGGATGTGCAAAGGAAAAATAGTTTTGTTTTTATACCTGCACTTCTTTCAGTTTAGATGTCTTTGTTTTGTTCTACTTTTAATTTATTTACACTCATTTTCTACCTCTTCTATTCTAGTAATTTGGGTACTTCCCCTGAATGTTTCATGAAACCTGCATGGATGCTTCCTCAAGGCATCATGCCTGACAAATATGGACAAAAAGTCCATAGCTCAGTGGCAGAACATCTTATTTGCATGCAGAAGGTCCAGGGTTCAATCTCCAGCATCTCAGGTAGGGTTGGGGATGTCATGTCTGAAACCCTGCAGAGATGCTGCCAACACAGGAAGCATCCATTAGGAAGAGTCCAGAGTATCAGCAAGAAGCAAGCCAGAAGTTATGACTAGATAACAATCATAGGATACAATAACACACCAAAGTTCAGTTGTTGCCCAGGAAAGCTCAGCTGTGACCAGGAAGTCCTCATACCCCTTCCTGTCCATAGGAGTCCAGTTGTTGGCTGGATGAGCAAAGGCTGCCCATGGCCTAGATAGATGTTGCAATGGCTTGGTGTCTCACCATATGAACAGAGATCCCCAATCTATCAATTGATGTCATGGCAACTCTTGATACAAAGGAAAGGAGGTTTTCTGTGGTCTATCTCTCAGAAGGATCAGTCATTTAACAGGGGTGGAGAAGTCCCCTCTCTTTCATTGTTCAGGAATTCAGCCAATAACAGGCCTCACCAGACAGTCTGTAACCCACCCAAAGCTGCAAAAGCATGCAGTGCTCTATTCAAGATGGTGCAGTGCATGAGGTGGGACAATAGCTGCACTACTCAGATTGGTCCTTCCTACTACATGGTTAATTGCCACTGAGCTATAATGACTAGCAGGTATCTTGTCTGCTGCTTGGTAGCAGTTTGCCTACATTCCATGGGGCCACCTACATGTGGTACACAAGTGGTCAGCATGAGGAGATCTTTCCTAAGCTGCGCTGGAAAAATTACTCTGTTTCCTCACTGTAAATTCCAATCTAGTTAAAGAATGTACAGAAGATGTGTCTGCATGGTTCTAACCATGTCCCTTAAAGGAAAAAAATAAATGTGTTTTGTAAAACCTAGCCCAATATAAAATGTGGAGCTATAAATCCCAGATTGCACTCAGCTATCATTTGTTTTGTGTGGGCTGAGATGGGTGATCTCATGCTCTTTCCACTCCTTCCTTAATCCACTGATTATGGAAAAGGTTAAAGCACATGTTTAGTTCCCCCCTTGAATTTTGGTTAGGTTGTGACCACTCTCTGCTCCAAGCTAGCATTTATGTCCCACCCAGGTTACAAAGTACATTTTGATCTTAAATCAAATACTTTATTCACCAAGCAGCAGGTGGTGATCCTATTTCTTAACTATTAATTTCAACAAGCTTCTAAACAGGCAATTTCCCCACCACATTATGGACTGTATTCATGCTCGCTCCTAGGGAATCTCAGACAATTCCATCAGAAACTGAAATGTGAACAGAAATTGTCACAGTTTGCATGCTTGTCTGGTCAGGAACAGAGATCATAAAAATGAATATGAGCAGGTTTCGGTTTTTTAGTACACTAACATTATGTAAATAGATAGGTAGCCGTGTTGGTCTGCCATAGCCAAAACAAAAAAAAATCCTTCCAGTAGCACCTTAAAGACCAACTAAGTTAGTTCTTGGTACAAGCTTTCGTGTGCATGCACACTTCTTCAGATACGATTATGTAAATAATTACAGTGGCACCTCGCGTTAAGAACTTAATTCGTTCTGGAGGTCCGTTCTTAACCTGAAACTGTTCTTAACCTGAGGTACCACTTTAGCTAATGGAGCCTCCCGCTGCTGCCACGCGATTTCTGTTCTCATCCTGAACCCGAGGTACTATTTCTGGGTTAACGGAGTCTGTAACCTGAAGCGTCTGTAACTTGAAGCATCTGTAACCCGAGGTACCACTGTACATCATTTTTGCAGTTTTTAAAAAATGTTGTCCTTCCTTTGAAACGCACTTAAATTACTTACATAATTAATTATGCTAGTTTTTGCTATAGTGGCCCGTGAGATGAATTACATATGTTTTAGTGGAAGCCAAACTGCAGAGGAAAAGAAACAGTGCTGATTGCAACAAACACAAAGTGGGATGGAAACCGCTCTCTCCTTACATCCCTAACTCCTTCCTCCAAGTTACAAAAGACTAAGGCTAGCCTTATCAACTATAGCCTGATCCTGAAGTCAGTGCCCACATGATTCAAATTGCATGGAGAGCCATAGCAGTGTCATAGGTGCTAACTTTGCCCTTGGCACTGCACCCTATGCTGGCCCCTACCTGAGGTTGTCCAAGTACTGGCAGAAGGTCTGAAGAGAGGGAAGCCTGCACACAGGCTGTTGCCATGAGCTGGAACTCTGAGGGAACACCAGCACATGAACAGGGCTACTTTCTAGTTAACCATATCTTACCATCCACCCCAAAATGGTAAGTGTTGAGTGATTTTGATTGACAGGCATATTTATTGAGATCAACATATCAGAACACAATGGAAGGAAATCCTGATGGAATAATAGAATGACAGTTTTGTTTTTAATAAATTCACCCTTAGTTGAATCTTGATTCAGCTATATGTGCCAGTGTGGCATAGTGGTCAAGAGTGCTGGATTAGGAGCAGCGAGAGCCAGGTTCAAATTCCCACTCAGGCATGATGCTCATTGGGTGACCTTGGCCCAGTCACCATCTCACAGCCTAGCCTACCTCAGAAGAACCATGCATGCTGAAGCTACTTGGAGGAAAGGCAAAAAGTGCTGTATATGAATTAAGTACCAAAAATGTTGAGCTTCAACCAAGACTGCTGTTCATTTATCAGCAGTGTTATGTGTAGTAGTGCTCGTAACTGGAACATGTCATTACTGTGATATTCACATTGCTGTGTTAATCTCTGCTCATTTTCAAGATCTGGCGCCAAGATACACACTCCTTCCTTTCCCATGACCTTATGTGTCTTCATTTGCCTGCTACATTGAGTCACCGCCACAGGAGGTACTTACTCCCATTCCATAACCTCATGTTATGCTGCTCTCTTGTTTGTAATTTCTGTTTTTTCAACATAGTTCTGTTCAGCTGCTACCAAACCAATGAGTTCAAACTATCTAAGATTTCAAGAAAACAAATGATGTATTTATTATATAGAGCATTATATGGTGTTTCTAGATGCCATCACCTTTGACCATTGACCATGCTGATCGGGTGCTGATGGGAGTTGGAGTCCTAAAGAATCTAGATAGCACCCCTTTGGGGAGCTGATATATGTGGCTTCCAACAGCAGCTGACTAGACCTCTTGTCCCTCTCTACACCACTGCACACCTCTACCAAAATTCTGCTCTGGAAGGTCCCAGTACCCTCCAGAGTATATATATTTTTTGTGGGGGATGCCTGGGGGGCGGATGGGAATCCATTATGCCAACAATATATGTTGTGTTGGTGCATGGATTTGCTAGCTACCCTGTATAATACGTACTTTCCCATACAAAAACCTAATAAAGACTAGTTTAAAACATATACAATATTAAAACAAATAAAAAACAGTAAAATCATAACAATCATAATAATTCCATTCCATTCCTGCACAAAGATTAAAGATAGGGCTACTAAGAAACAAATAGCAACCTAATCTGCGCTGCTAATTGAAAGCAATCTGAAAAAGAAACACAAATGACAATGGGGACAGAGTTGATCCCATTTCCTGAGGGAAGGAGTTCTGTAAGTGCCATCACTGACAAGGCCCTGTTTCCCATGTTTGCCAGCCTAATATCTCTTCCTGGTGCCCACGAACAGTACTTCTCTAACCACATTGATGCTCTGGAAGGTTCGCATGGACACATTAGATAGTCCTTTAAATGTGTGTGTACACAAACACGAGAGTAAGAGCACCTTCAACATTTTCTGTTTTTCGTTTTTAAATATCACTAAAGTATTGGCATTATTTCTGGCAAAGTCAAAAGCGTTTTAAGCTTCTCTTTTCATTTCATTTCTGCAGGTGTTTCCTCAGCTGCTAACTTAGAAGGAAACCCCATGGAATTCTGTGGTAGCTACTTACAAGTCAACAAACAGTTCTAGCTGCACATATTTTTTCATATAGATTTCTTGCAGGAACTATAGGATCCTGTATGGCACCCTAATAGAGGCATACACATCCCGCTGAAACCAACAGGATCTGTGGCCATTTCCCTCATTAGGCTTTCATCTCATGGGGATGCTCCTACAAGTCACATGTTAATTTAAAATCATAGACCCCAATACAAATATTGGTTTGTGCGTACAGGACTCCCATACATTCAGGGCTCTTAATTCACACCGAGTACATGCAACAGTGAACATGTATCACTTTGTGCATATACAGTGTACACTTTTACTCGTAGAAGTAAAAGTGTGCATAACCAGAGCTTCTATGTCCCCAAGAGATCGCTGGATGTGGTGATCGCATAAACATAGAATTGAAAGGGGTTCAAAAGGTTATTTAGTCCAACCCCTGGCAAGACAACAAAATCCACAGCATTTCTGATAGGTTGGCAACCATCTTCCTATCATGCAAGGACTTCTTAAGCAGTACTGATTTGAAGAGAAGTGAGCTGTGAAGCCAGAAAAAATACACACCTTTCCTACACTACAAGATTAGACATGAGAGGGACTTTCAGGATAGGTGGGCCCGGACAGACATAGATCAATGATTTCACACTGAAATGAATGGGATTGACACATGCCCATCAGCACAGTCAAAAGCACTGAAATACACCCCAAACTCTGTACACACTGTGTTTGAGAGTGCCCCCCTCCTGTCACATGCTGCCCACCCCCATAAAAGCTCCTCCTTTCTGGATACCCAAAGGCATTAAAATCTCAAAAAAAGTAGCAGGTTTTTAAAATGTGCACTGATAAATCTATCCACCTGAAACTCTGCTTTGGGTGGGGGGGACAGACTTGTTCTACTGCTCTTGCATGAAATCCAAGCAACTGAACATGACTTTATAATACAACAGCCTATTCAAAGAAGGCAGCGTGACATGTACATTTTGGACGGGGGGGGGGGAGGGCATATTTTAGAGTTTCCCTTGAAATGCCTTAAATCCTGAAAACTCCACATTCCTACTTCGAAACACCCAGTGGATTTCATTCGCTTGAGCCAAATGGAGACACTATAAAAACACAAAGGGGTTAGGGGAGGGGGAGTGCTGGAAACAGTACAAAGAAGGAGAAAGGTCAACAGACAGAAGAGTTACTCTACCTCAGCAAAATGCGGCCAACTTCGAAAAGATACAGATTGTTGCTGCCCTCTGATAAGGGTGTCTTCTTGGCTGCCGACCGCTGAGCTGCCTTCAATGTCAGCATGAAAAATGTTGCCCTCCGTTGAGGCAGAGCTGAGGGAGAGATATCCCAGGCAGAAGAATAGAGGAGAAACCAGGGGCCAGGCCAAGATCAAAGCCATCTCCTCCCCTCACATCCAGCAGTGATTCTGCAGCTTCCAAGCACTGATTTCTGCTCCTGCTTTAATCGCACCCCCTTTGGTTTAGTGGCGCCTCAGTTGTTTTAACTTCCAGCGGTGGCACTTCTAAGGCAGCTCTTCAGCAGATCCTTATTAAAAGGAGTGCCTTTGCTTTCGCTCGCTGCCTTTCCGTGCCTGTAGCTCCTCTGTCTCCCTAGAGGCTCCGGCTGAATAACATACAGATGGGCAGTGCTTAAACAGAGAGTGTCAAAATGCGGATTGTATTCCAGGAAAGCACCATGAGCTGTGCTGCCACCTTATCTTCACTCTGTCAGGATACAGACTGAGGCTGCATTCAAAGCTCTGGCTTCCTTCAAGTTGTTATTATCATCACTCCTTTTCCACCTTCCTCGCCACCCACTCAAACTTTGCCATACACACACACACACACACACACACACACACACACAACGGGTCAAACTGCTTCCTCTTTTCCTACTGCCAAGCCCCACAATCAGGATTTAATTAATAAGAAGCTTCCCAATTCAGATGGTCTCTCATAATGTTTTAAAGCACTTTCAGTCACAGAAAACGTGAATTAAAAAATAACATGTTTGCATTCTCAACAGGCAGAAGAGATTCTAGGCATTCTAAATGTTGGGAGGAGTTGAAGCGCTTTTTCTTTTGACCAAAGGATCAGGTTCACGAGAATCGCAAGACCATACTTTGCGGGGAAATGTGCAGCTGAACACAGTTAATTAGCCGTCCTAATTCTCCTCAGCCCCACTCCTCCTCATCATGTCTGCTCGCAAAAAGAGAAAGAAAAAGAGTATCATTCAGCACTGTTTTGGAAAGGGACTTCATTACGCAAATGCATGAACTTTTATTTACAAAGACCAACTTGTTTTCCTCTTCAAGAGATGCTTTGTGAGGTCCCTGAAACAAGGCTCTTAGTGTATAGACGCCTGCCAACTATACTGGTTGGAATGGACCCTGTAAAGTCTCTTGACATCAGCATGTGGACTAATGTTTCCAAGGCTCTTAAGCAGGGTTGTCACCTTTTCCTTTAAGCATTCCAGTTCCTACCTGGATCTTTTTCTCCCTTCTGATTCTCCCCAAAGCCTTTCTCCCCTCCCCTAATCAGTTTAGTGCTGTAGATCAGGTGTCCTCTCCCACTCTCTGACCAAGCAGCACTGTAAAGATACTGCTTATAGGTATAATGCTATCATGCAAAGATGTTTCGGGGAGAGATAGGATTTTGCCCAGACAACCTTCCAACAACCCTGTAAGTGACCATGCCTCAAGTAACAGCCATGCTTGACTACTGCAGTGTGCTGCACATAGGGCTGCCCTTGAAAATTTATCAAAAATTTCAGGCGATTCAAAATGCAGAAGCTATATGTTTTGTCAGTTCTGTAACAGGTTAAGTGGCGCCCTATTTCCAGGTTCAGTGACAAGTGCTGATGTTGACCTAGAAAACAGCTTGAAATAAGGGTAACTCGAGAATCACCTACTGCCATAGGAAGCTGCCCAAGGTCCTTTACTTACATCTACTGAGAGTAGGCAAAAGGGGAATGTGGATCGGACCTTCTCTATGCCAGTTGTGAAATGCCATCTCCAGGTGAAAATGATTTAATCCACCTTTTATCTTGGCTAGTACATTGTTGTCTTACCTGGCTACTTGTCCTGAACTCCTGGCCTACCTGGCGGCAAGTCAATATGTCAAGTCCCCAGTCTGGGGTTAATCCACATGTCCAAACTGAAGCACAGTCCCACACAGACCCTGGAGCATCCAAGCTGAGGTCCATCAACATGAGCAGCTGAGCAGACACAGCTCCTTAGCTCTAAGGTAAAGGTAAAGGGACCCCAGACCATTGGGTCCAGTCGTGGCCGACTCTGGGGTTGCGGCGCTCATCTCATTTTATTGGCCGAGGGAGATTCCGGGTCATGTGGCCAGCATGACTAAGCCGCTTCTGGCGAACCAGAGCAGCGCACGGAAACACCGTTTACCTTCCTGCTGGCACGCTACCTATTTATCTACTTGCACTTTGACGTGCTTTCGAACAGCTAGGTTGGCAGGAGCAGGGACCAAGCAACGGGAGCTCACCCCGTCGCGGGGATTCGAACCGCCGACCTTCTGACTGGCAAGTCCTAGGCTCTGTGGTTTAACCCACAGCACCACCTTTTTATACTCTGCATGCTGATTGCAGCACCTGCGCTTGATGAGTCATGTGACTCTCACATGTTCCAAGCCTCCTCCAGCTGAGGAATCACAAGCTACTCCCAGAGATGGCCAAAACCCACATCCCCAGCTAGGGTTTGGACTGTGGGCCCCTGCCTGCCTCAGCCTCCTAGAGCACCCCTCTGACTGCTCCCTATGCCCCAGAGCCCACTGTGTTCATGGGGAAAGGGGCTCATCTGGCTCTGGTGATGGGTCCTGCTGCTCTGGTTCCTGTGCATCTTCTACCACCCCCGCCACCAACCTCTCCTTCCCCACCCCCAGTGTGTCCCAGTCCCAGCTACACCCCTTGCTGGAATCATCTTCTTCCTTGTCCTGCCAGTTCATGATACTACTGCTTTACATGCTCTTTAAAAACTTAATATTTAATTTCAACAAAAATAAAATAAACATATGGTTAGCTGCTACCTTGAATTTTGACATTAATGCTTTGAACTTTTTTTAATGTTGGTTTATAGAGCAATTCTAACCCTTCCAAGGCTGAAGGCTGGTTGGAGTGGGGTTGTAAGGATCTCCAGGAAGGGCTACCTGAAACCTTGAAGAGCTGCTATCAGCCAGTGCTGACAATAGTGAGCTAGATAGACCAATGGCCTGACTCCATATAAGGCAGATTCATATTTCCTTGAAAAGGGGGAGGGAATGCCTGGACTCTGGGTGGTCTTTTTCTCCACTGCTGTCACACCACTAATCTGTAAGGCAAAGAGGGAAAGGGAAATGCTTACACTGACCAGGTTTTCTGGCCATTTCACCACCCTGTGCTGAGAACTACCCCAGACAATGGAAAAACTGGCAGGCTGGCAAAACACTAGTCAGGTGGCTACTCTTAACACAGTCTAGACTGTGATCTGAATTAGAAGGAAAAGAGTTTTCATTCTGATTTTCAGTTTCTGAATGTTTGTGTGGATATGCAGTTTCAAACGAAACTGGTTTTGATGAGTTCAGGGCCACCTGCCACCCATGATGCGAGGTGAGGTCGTCACCTCAGGTGGCATATCTGAGCAGGTGTGCTGCTCTGCCCCTGCCCCTGCCTTTGCTGCTTTGGGCGCACTCCACCATCAACACGGGTGTGCCCCGTGTGGTGGAGAGGGTGCACTGCACCCATGGCACAGGAGGCAAAATGTCCTGGCCTGGCCCACTCTACCTCAGAATGATGTACTTGCCTCAGGTGGCAGATGCTGGTTGTTGGTGAGCAAGTTGGAGGTTAGAGCTGTGACTACCACATAGCCTGCCCTGTGCCCCTTACACTAACCTGCTGCCCTTGAGTATAATACGTTACCTCTTTGCCATAGCTGAACAAAAATTCAATCACTAGTCCAGTTAGCTTCCACAGGTGGAATGTGAAAGGCAATGAGCTCTGCTTCAGGCTGTAGAATGTCTTGGACATGAAGTGTGTGTGTGTGTTTCCCTCCAGATTGGTGTTTTATTGCGAGTGCCTTCTGCAACATGTTCTCGACACATGCCATAAAGTGCATTCACTGCCTTCTACAGACTCGTTTTTCAATCAATGCATACACATTGTTGTCTTCATATTGTTGGTATGTCTTTTGATGTTTTGAAAGCTATTATAAGCTCCCTTGTGTTTTGTGACACGTTCTGAAGCCCTTCTTGCCTTGTGTGGAAATGGAGAGCACTGTCCCTGGGAACTGCCTATTCGGGAGGGTCTTATAGCCTTGTTTGGTTGCACTTGTGTAGCCAGTGATAGAACACCTGATTTGCATGCAGAAGATCCCAGGTTCAAGCCTTAGCATATCTAGGCAGGACAGGGCATATCACATATGCCCTTTTGCATTCTCCATGTCTCCTCCAAACCTCTCTCACAATATCATCCCATCTCTTCTTCCCTTCCAGGACCTGGGACACCAAGAGTCAAATCTTGTGGGTTGACCTTGGGCCACTCACTGTCTCTCAGCCTAACATACCTCACAGGGGTGTTGTGTGGATGAAAGGGAAAGTGGGAGAACCATGTATGCCATCTTGAGCTCTTGGAGGAAAGGTTGGATATAAATGCAATAAGAAGAAGAAGAAGAAGAAAGAAACTGGACATGCGCTGTTCCTCGAATTCTCTTTCAGTTTGCCAGCAATTTGCAGAGCCATTCTACATGTGGATCCTGCAAACTGTGGCATGAGATACCCATTTTCTTCTTGGTCTCCTTGATCACAGCATGTGTCTGGGGAAAAAGATAGGAAGGGTTGAAAGGCAAGTCTATATTGCAACCATCAAGCACATGCACACTAAGAGCTTCATTTAATACTGCTTTTAAGAAGCAAGATCTATTTCAAGAGCGCAAAACATAAAAGCTATTAGAGCACTATCTTTAGAAAAAGAAAAGTGCTTAGAAAAATATTGGAACAAGAAAAAAACTTAGGGAAAGTGGAGCAAAGATTGCATTTGATAGTTCCTTGCCCGGCCAACTATATATTTGCAGCCTTATAAGATCTTAAAACATGGAAGGTCATGTTACAAAGTGAGAAGAACGAAAGGGGACACAATAATAAAATGTTCACTGTAAGATGTCTATCAGTAGGCTGGCCCTATATGAGGAACAGAGAGGAAGTTCGACAAGACAAGGGCTGTTTCTGAGTGCTAGGAAAGAGGTTGCTGAGAACTGGCAGCGAAGCAACAATCAGGCATCTTTCAGACTTCTATTGCTAGATTGGGTGGGTGGATGATTTTTGTCGGTTTCCAGTTCACATGATCCACAGTAATTAATACCTCTGGGAAGCATTGTGAGGAAAAGGAGACTGCAGAGTCAAGTCACACAGAGAATGGCGAGTTTGTGTATGATGCTGTTCTCTGTTCAAGCTCTTCTTAGATTCCAAAGCAAAGAACTTTGCCAGTTATTACCTTGGACTTATCTACTTGTATTGTATGTCAAATCAGGCCCTAGCAAATTCAGTGGCTACTGTTTATTTAATTTTTTTGTTTTTGTTTTGTTTTTGTTTATTGTATTTTTTACTCCCACCTTCCTCCTACCTCCAAAAGGAACTCAGGGCAGCTTAAAAGTGGCACATCCTAAATTCTGATTCCATTGTTAGTTACCTCATACAGGGCAGTTTCTAGCTCACTTATAACCAAGATAAAAACATAGAAATTGAAACTTTGATTGGAATCTAACATAGTGCCAAGTGGGGTATGTGCACTGGGAATGTGGTCGGCTCAGGCAATGGGACTTCCCACTCCAGGAGGTATACCATGGTCCCAGTTTTTTTGGGAGGCACATTCCTCACAATGCCCTGCCAGTCCTCGAGGTTGGCAGGGTGTCGTGAGCTGTTGCATCCTTCTGAAGCTGCCCTCTGAGTGAGAAGGACGCAACAGGCATGTGCCCTGCCAGCTCTTCACCACTTTTGCAAGTATCGCAAAGCAGCACTGGGCTCACAGGGTGCCGCGAGTGCACCCCTTAAAGCAGGGCAGCGTCGGCCGAGTCGGCTGGTAGGGTTCCCCACTGTGTGGCCGGGTAAGCAGCACACCGCAGCCCCCGCTTAGCTCCAGTGGGTGGGGATCACTCCAGTGGTGTTCCCCACATGGCCTGCCCCCAGTGCATTTGAATTTGGATACATTTCAGATAGACAAGACAAGACTACGAACAGCTTCCTGGTTACATCATAGTTTATCTAGCCCAACTATGGTTTTTTTTACTAACCAGATGCATCTGGAAGGTCACAAGCAGGCATAGAGGTGATGGCCACCCTCTCTTTATTCCAGGCAACTGGTTTTCAGAAATATAGTGCTTCTGAACCAGGAGGACTTATCCAGATATTGTGGCTAAGAAATTATTGTTGTTAGGGTGCGATTCCTGTAACATGCAGTTTGGCATCTTCCATATACGTAGTAGAACTATATTAGAGTGTCTGATGTTTCCTCATAGCTTAGATTGTCCATGAAATGGCTACCAAATAACTAGATAAGAGCTAGAGAAAAGTAATGCTTGGACCCTTTAGCACTATATAGCACCATGGGGAAATGTTTCAGGAAGGTGGGAAAGGAAAAGGCCCAAACATTACTGCAAAGGTCCATTTTCCAGACAAGAGCATTCTTGCTCAGGGACTTGGAATATGCTGCAACTTTTTGGAGCGCTTGGGATGTCCTCGAGTTAACTAGGGGTGGAATGTGTCCAACAGCTTAGGCCAACACTCTTGGGAAATAACATTTTCTCTTCTTACTTCCTTCTTCTGCTATCCTTGTTCTTTCGTACAAGATTGTATTAATTTCACCATTTGGTCCGGCTGTGGGAGATGCTAGGATTAATGACGTAGAATGATCCAGCTGGATGAAATAAATACGGCCCACCCCCCTGCAATATTTGGAGTTCTCAAGTAGCAATCAAATAAACAAATATGAGCACAAGCTCTACTTTTTTCTTTCTTTCTGATCTTCTTTTGGATGCTTTGTTTGATTGCCCTTTCCCATATGACAGTGTTTTCGCCTTGACATCTCTAATCCTTTGCACTGTGAACTTTTGGCATTTGGCCAGTCTGGTCTATGCTATGAATACCAAGCTAGTTTTTCTCTTTCTTTCACGCCTAAGGCTCATTCTCTCCCTGCAATGCCCTGAAAACATATCTTGTTTTTGTTTATCTTGAGTCTGATGAACATCCCCAGGATGATGATGACCACAATTTGATCTCCATATGGGACAGCTGCGTATTCCTGCATTACATAGGGGACTGAACCAGATGATCCTCAGGGCTCCCTTCCAACTCTATGAGTTATTTTTTACTGAGGGGGGGGGGAAGAGACACATCTGCACATTGGCAAGAGTTCTCAAAGTTATGATCGTGAGACGGTAAGGGAAAAGGAAGTGTGGACAGTGATGTAGTGCATCTGTCGTGTTACAAAAACTGAAAGATGGGTGGGAAATCATTTATAAGATGCAGATCTCTATAGTTATGTCTCATGGGGAAAATGGAAGCAACAGAGTGGCTGGGGAAATAATAATAATAATAAAAATAATAATTATAGTTATATAAACTATTGTTATTGTTATTATAGTATACAAAAAACAGCTCATTGAGCCTAGCATTCAAAAACACAATGCTGATGAGTTTTCTTTAGATCACTGAAAATGGCTATTATGCTATAAATAATTAAAAAATTGGTAGACTCAGAGAACTTGAATCCCCTTCTCAATTAAGTAATCAATTTTAATCTAGATTTTAAATTCTCAAAACTTTCTTATTAATTTGAGCAAGTAAACTACTGTTCTCCCTTCATTACAAACAGTATTTCTGCCTGCAACACACTTGAGCAAACCTGCTTCTCTTCCTTTTACAGATATTTTGTTGCCATTTGCAACTGTAGCTGCCTTTGATTAGTTATCATTTAACTCTTTGGGGAAATAACTAGCATCACATGTCATGTGCATGGAAGTTACCAAATCAATTAACCAACTAGGGTTACTGTTAATAGCACCAGTTTTCCTATAACTTGATATTGCTGGATAGTTCTGATGAACTGCAAAAACATTTTTAGTTTGCTTTCTGTTGCCACCCTGGAACTTTTCTTTATTAGTGCCACTTTGTTTTGTACGATTCCTTGCAAATGAAGGAAAACAACTTTTCTCCTTGTATATGATGATAATAGGATTTTGGTTACTGAGAACAAGTAAGAGTGTACAGAAACAAGATTGGGTGCAGTCCTGGCCAGGACATAGGCATGACGCACCTGTGACAAAGGTGACCTGTGTGCTTGCTTGATTAACAGCTGTTGGGAACTTCAAGGTCCTTGCTCTCCCTTCTTGTGGTCTTTATATTGGACCTGGAGACTCCAAAAGAGAACATTTCATGTCAAGTAGGAGGGCAAGTGGGCACCCTATCAAATGACAAGGCAGGAGCTACACGGAGCAGAGCCTTTTTACTGGTGGTGCCCATTGTATGGCTCGCTCTTTTCAGACCTGCTCTCTTTTGGCCTGTATTTTGGAGCTTTATAATCTAGGAAGACTTTGGAATAACAGGTTGACAAGTCTTATCAGTTGCTGACGTATGAGCAGATTTTATTTGCTATTATTCTGGGTTCCTAGTGCACTAGGGTTTACACCAGCGTAATAGAGTTGGCCAGGACAAAAGAAGGGATACACTTTAGGAACTTTCTCCATTATCCGCACAGCAGGCGGTGTTCAATAAACAGTACAAAGGCTGAGCTGAAGCGTTTTCTGCTGGTTACCTGCTTTCAGCAATAGGGGTCGCTGTTTGGTAGTACCCAATTGGTTAGCTGTCAGATTCTAGAGCTCCCTATTGGTAGCTCTTAGGTAATTCCAAAAATACAGAGTACATTAATAAAACACAGTGTTCATTCATAAAGCAGTCACATAAATCTCCATTGCTACATATTGGATGTGTATTTCAGCGGTTGAACGTACAGCTTTATGGCCATGCTGTAGTGTAGTGCTTATGTGACTGTGAATAAAAGGTGGCTGGGCTCATCGTCCCCGGGGTTTGGCGGGGAGGTGACAAAACTGATTTCCAATAAGTGGCCCCCCCCCTATTTCCATTACAAGTCCTTGAGTCTGTACCCTGAATAGTGACACCAGGGACCTAGAAGGTGCAGGGCTTGTCAGTCCAACCTCTGCACAGACTCATCAGGGCTGACCTTAAGGCAATTGGAACAACTGGGCCACATTGGGCCCTGCGGGCTGCTCCTAAGGGGGGCCCCCACACCAGGGCAATCTAGATGGATTTTATTTATATCTATGAGATTTTGCAGACTTTGACTGTGAACTGGGGCCCTACAAAATAAAAACAAAAACCAAGCTGTGCCTCACTGCTTCAAATTGGGCCCCACTGGCTAGCCCCAGTCTCATAGTTGCTGAGCCTGAGTTGCCCTGCCCTTGCATGAAGTCTTGGGTTTGCAATTTTGGGAGAGGGGAGACTGTGGCACTGGGGGGCGGGCAGGCTGGTGAGGCCCCCTAGATTTAGAGGCCCAAGTTATCCTGCCC
This sequence comes from Podarcis melisellensis, assembly GCF_964234715.1. Classification (NCBI taxonomy): domain Eukaryota; kingdom Metazoa; phylum Chordata; class Lepidosauria; order Squamata; family Lacertidae; genus Podarcis; species Podarcis melisellensis. Next base: position 70,141,048 of record NC_138530.1, on the reverse strand, counting down.
TCACATGAAGTACAGTGGACCCTCTGGATCTGAACGTAATTCGTCCTGGGGGTTTGTACTTACCCTGAACAGTCTGTATCCAGAGTTGCCACTTCTGAGCACACGTGCAGCACAATAGAGCGCTTCTGCACACATGCAAAGTGTGCAGAGCGCTTCTGCGCATGCGCAAAGTGGCGGCAAAACCCCGAAGCAACTTGGAAGCACCCAACACAATGATGGATGAGAGAAATCTTTGGACTAGCTGACTACAAAGTTTGCAAGCAAGAAGTGCCTAATTTTCTCCTTGGACTTGGAGAGAATATTTCATTATGTTTTAAACAAATTATTTTTGTATTTCGTTCTTCTTGAGGGTTCACTCTATCATAACTATGGTTCCAACAAAAGAAAATTTGTTCACTTTAACTATTTGCACGTCTTATTCTCCCTAAGCCCAAAAAGATTCATACAGGCAGAGGTTTTATATACACCCTGTATAAATGTTTATGCTTGTATAGTACAGGACGTCCAGGAGTTTAGAAGGTCAAGTGAATGTTAAAGAAATACTGCCACATATTTTATGTTCGAACATACACTGTGGTTCCCCCTCCCCATGCAGCAAACTGTCCTTGAGAAATTGGGGAGACATAAATAGAACAAAATCATTGTACAATTATGCTCTCCATCTCTATAGTTCCACTGCAAATATCTTCACTCTCTCTGAGATCATTCGACCACATCCTCCTCTGACAGTGCATTCATAATTTCCTAATCCTCATGTGCAGCTAACTGTGCCAGGCTGAGGCTAAAATAATTTCCCCGTTGAAATGTTGCATGCCTTCATGGCTGAGCGACTGCCAAAGGCCCACACCCCAAGACAAGAGCATTTGGACCTGCTGCCCTGAGAGCTGGGAGAAACTGCCAATTTTAGTTTCTCATGGTTTCTCATTTTTTTCAGTCTTCATTAGTCCACATTTCCCAATTGGTTTGATTTTTTAAAATGAAAATTCTTACTTTATGCAAATTCACCTGCATTTTAGAGCAAATTTCTCCAAATCAATGCATGTTTATATGAAATTTGTCAAATACAGTGCTTCTCAAGCTATCTGATGTGGTGGACTGACAGTTCTGCCCCCCTTCCCAGTGTGCCAGGGACTGGGACTGCATTTGGTCCCTGAAGCATCCCACCCTACGTGGGCTGTGGTGGAGTTCCTGGGAATCAGCAGCTGATGGCTCACTGACTGGTACCGGCCTGTGGACCACTACTTTGAGGAGCACTGGTATAATACACAGTTTCTGCTAATATAATACTTATTTGCATACTATTTGGCTACGTCTCCGGGCAGACCTAAGTCATCAATCCTGAGCTTCCCCAGCCGCTGTCCGCCATGAACCACCATTGGCAGGTTTGGCAGCAACAGCAGCAGATACATTCTATGCTCATAATATTTTATTCTCTTGTTAATTATGCTGTTTTAAATGTGCATTTTATATCTGACTTCCTTTAGTAATATTTTCTTTTGGAATGTTTATTTATTTTGTTAACTTTGCTGTGTTAAATGAGCATTCTGTTGCTGACCTTGCTTGTAATGTTTTATTTTGAAATCTTTAAGATAGTATTTTAGTTTCCTGTTTATTATGCTGCTTTGAATGTATACAATTGAATTTCTTCATTAATGTTTTGTTCTGTATTGCTTTATTTGATGTTTCAGTGTGTTGTGGAACACTTTGAAATTATTTCCCTATAAAAATATAAAGTGGTATTGTGGTTTCAGTTCATCCCTGCACTCCATTGTTTCTTGAGACAGATGGATGCCAGCAATAAAAATTAAATGAATAATAATAACACTAATTTGAACTAATATATGTATATTTCTGCCCCAGTAGGTGCATTTTTGTACACATTACTTGGCTGGAGAACATTGCAAAATTCAAAGAAGTGCTGTGTTTTTTGGGCATGGTTCCCACTGAGCTCTGCTGTGGCTGTCAGCACAGGACTATGACACCTGGCGATAAAATATGAGATGTCCCAGTTTTTCCAGGACACTTGCATGGTATGCATTGCTCTGTGTGAATGCAGTCTTGTGAATGCTGTTTGGCTGTGGTTCCCCAGGGTTTTATTCTTTCACAACACCAGGGATGGAACTTAGGGTCTTTTGCATGCCACTGAGCAGTGTTTGTTCCCACATAAATGGCTTTGACATGTCTTTCCATGGCTGTGGGATTCACAGCATCCTCAGTGTTTCAGAATGGGAACCTCCAGTTCTTTCCATATCACCTCCACTAATAAAAATGGAAGTGCACCAGCAGCAGACATAGATATATTTGCCTGAGAGTTCATAAGTCCTGGTCAGCGCTGTTTTCCACAGCCAAAAAACAAGTGTTTTATGAGGGTGGGGAGGCATGTCTGAGGGATAAACCCCTCTAAAACCAAGTATGTGTGTGTTGAGGGGGTCATGCAAATATCTTCCAGGCTCTAGCAGATATTTAAATCCACTGGATTTTACAATTGCAGGGAGTGGGCCTGCAAGAAGCACCCTTCAAACAGCTGCACTGGTTGTTCATTCTGTAAAGCCACTGGAGAACAGCAGAAGGGACAGCAACTGTGATTGCTCAAGCATTGCTTTTTGCAGGTGCTGGATGTATTTATTTTTAAATCAGTTCCTTGAACATTGTGCTCATAATCCCTAAACTCCAACAGAAAACTGAGCAACGAAATGTGACAGAAGGTTGAGGCTGATTTGCTTTTCTGTTAGCAGCCAAGCTGGCTGGGCAGCTGGCTCCCATTCCATTGGTGGGAAATGCTGACAACAACAGCTACACAATTCAGCTGCTAACCTGCTTTGCGGTACATCTTGCGGCCTAATGAAGTGCGTAAACACAACCCAGCCCAGCTTGAAATTAGAAGAAAAGAACAATCCCTCTGGGACTGCCGCTAGGGATATAGATATTTGCACTGTGGAAAGTTTTACTACACTTCTTATCTGATAGTCATTTTGAGGCTGGGAAGGAATTTTCCCCATCTGGTTGCTGAGCCTGGATTTGTTTTTGCCTTTCCCTATAGCATGGGAATGTTTTCTTTTTGCCATGCTGGTGACTCTACACACATTTATTCCGTGGTTGCTGCTTTTGGGTGTTATTATGCTGCACCTTGGTAGCTTCTTTTCTCTGCTCCTTCGGTCCTGGCATATTATAATGAACTATATGTGTTGTCACTGAAAAGAAATTAAATCAGCACCACTAACCAAAATTCTGTGCAAAGAAAAGCTGAATTATGTGATCATTTGCACATAACAAACTTGTGTCGCGCTTGCTTACATCAGAAAATAATGTTGCTTCTGTGAGTCGTGCGTAAGAGATTAGTGCACTGATGTTCCATGTACTTGGCTCATTTCTAGCTTTTGAGTTTTCTTGAGGCATGGCTGAACTGGCCTGTTTTCAGTCTACTCTAGGTAGCCAATATGGGCCAGAAACTTGCTTTTCTGAGGATGCTGACTTCAGTGTCAGACAATATTTTGAGCTTGACTCTCAGTGAAGTAACCAATAGTTCAACTGGTTAGAGCATGGTGCTCCTAACACCAAGATTATAGGTTTGATCCCTTTATGCAACAGCTGTATATTCCTGCATCGCAGGGGGTTGGACTAGATGATGCTCAGGGTCCCTTTCAACTCTATAAAGCAGGCATCCCCAACCTTCGGGTCGCCAGATGTTTGGGACTACAATTCCCATCATCCCTGACCACTGGTCCTATTAGCTAGGGATCATGGGAGTTGTAGGCCAAAACATATGGAGGTTGGGGATGCCTGGAATAAAGGAAGCAACCTGATAAAGGTTGGCCTCTCTGCTTGAAGCAAATTGTGAAGACGTCAGCATATTTGCCTTTAGGTTCACAATGGCTTGAATCATTATCCATCTGGCATGTGATAGAATCCTAGAACTGCAGAGTTGGAAGGGACCATGCAGATCATCTAGTCCAAACCCTGCAGTGCAGGAATCTTTTGTCCAATCTCAGGGTCAAACCATGACCCTGAGATTTAGATTCACATGCTTTACCAAGTGAGCTGTCCCTGATGTGGAAATAGGTTTCATATTGGAATTTCAGAATTATTTGTTCTGATCATTCACAATTTATAATCAATTAATTTCAGCAATCCCTTTTAGTCAATATATACTGGAACTGCTACTGGCTAACATGTCTATACTGTCAATCTCCTCAATGTAAAGTGAGCCAGCACACATCTTTCTGTAGTCATGTTCTTAAACTAGTATAGCAAAGCAGTGAGTGACTGAACAGCCCTCTTACTCTATGATGGCAAGCGCTGCCTGGAAGTTTCTATTGCATGTATCCTGGGAACACTTCATAAAACCATAGGCACGCATTAGCAATCCCATTGATTCCAGGATCAATAGGGAGGGGGGGGAAGATTTTATTTGACAGCCTTGGTTTAGTGGATCTTTGCACATTGGCTTAAGAAACCTAACACATCTTTACTTGCCCCCAAGTTATAACTGAAAATAGAGAGAAAAGAAATCCTTTTATTTCTACATAAATATCAGCCATTTTTTTTTAAGGAAGAAGAAATGTGAAAACTCATTTTCTTGGTAGCCACCACTAGCCCAGTAAATTGCCTTCTAGCTGCCAGGAAGTTTTTCACACTTCATCATTAAGAATTATTCTCCAAATACTTTCCGCATGCTCTTATTTTCTACATTCCTTTTTTACTCAGTTGACAAGCACAAAATTAGCTGGGGGTGGATTTATATCCTGTCCTGCTGTGATAATCTTCTGCTCTGCAGCCTGCTCAGCTCCAGAGCTTGTTAGGGGCAAATGGAATGCTTGGGCTGGATAGGCACAGTGGACTTCACATTTTTATTTCTTTCGAAGCCTTAGAGACTGAGAAACATCTGAGTGCTTAGGGCAGCTGCAGTGGCTTTATGTTTTTGGTAACCATAGCAGCCAACACTACATTGCAGGGGGAAAATAAAAATCCTGTGTCATATTAACGTTAAATTGGCCCATGAGGATTTGAATTAAAGAACTAGTCTGTTGTGCATCATGTACAGTGAAATTGTCTACTTCAGATCATTGTTGAGTTCTTATTCTTCCAAGGGCTTATGTTGTCTGACTTCTGTTTCCACATTTCTTTATGGGCATTTAGAAAGAAACAAGATTCTGGCCCTTACCCTATTTTCCATCACCTCATGGGAAATTTTAACATTCATTTCTTCAGAGAATTTTGCAAGGGAGAACTCTGAGTGATTTGTAATGCCAACTCAGCAATAGTTTTGCCCAAAATGAAAAAACCAAAACTGAAAAAAAACAAAATCTCTTTCAGGAAAAAGAGTTTCAAATGACAGACAGAAAGTTTGACATGGCTAGGGAAAAAGTTTGGATTATTGTTGGTTTTACTCAGGAATATAAATGCCTAATCCCCTATTCGATACATCCGTTCCCAAACAGGACACTGCATTTTATGAGTTTATTGAAATGTTTAGCAGCTGTTTTTCATATGCAGTATATTATATGTACAGTAAAATTATGCAGTTGTATCTTTTCCCCTCCACCCAGATGAGCTCATTTCCCTCCATCAATATTAACTCCATTCTCTTGAAGTGGGAGGAGGTGGGAAAAACACAGTCAGCATATGAAACGAAAGCATTAAACATGTGTTGTGACCTTGGTTTTCTACGTATAACGATCACTGAAAGAAATTTAGGCTGTAATCCAATACACCTGGAAGCAGTGGCGTAGCGTGGGGAGTGCAGGGGGGCCGGCCGCACCGGGCGCAACATCTGGGGGGCGCGCTCGCGCTCGCAGCTCTCTGCCCCCTGCTAAAATCCACAGGTTAGGGGGCGCAAATTACTTGCCTTGCCCCGGGTGCTGACAACCCACGCTACGCCACTGCCTGGAAGTATGGCCCACTGAATTATTTCTGAGTAGAACAAGGGTAGGATTACACTGCTAGGAGTCTTACAGGCCAACCCCAGAATTTAAATTAGGGATGTGGAACCTGTTGCCCTGCAGACTGGGTCTGATGCTAGGAGGAGTCCAACAAAATTTGGAGGATTCAGGTTCCCCATCCTTGACTTCAATGCTGATTTACTGAACTATGTAGTACATGCAATATCCTTGTCTTCTTATGTATGAATGGCTTCACACCAGGCTGGGGAAGGCATATTAGTCTCCTTTAAAGCTTCTATCAGAATGCATCCCTATTCTGCTGGTCCCCAGAGAGGAGAGGAAGCGCTGTTGGATACCTCTATAGTAGTAGCTGTGTATGTGTGCGTAGGGCATATTTGTTATGCATGCAGGCATTTTAGACCGAAGCCAGGCTGTATGTATGCAATACAGGCCTAGGCCTTCAGACCTCCTGGAGCTCAGGAGCTACAGCTGCATAACAAAGGACAGAGAGGGTTCTAAAACGCTCTAATGACATTGTTAGTAGCTGGCAGGCAGCCAATCCCTGCTGAGACAGTATTGTGATTCGCTAATTGCAGTATTAAGGTGACCTATCACAGGCGGTGTGTGTGTGTGTGTTTTGCCTGGGCTGGCTTAAGGGATATATAGGCCTACAGGGCCAAGTGCTCCTGTTTGCCATTCTTGTTCCTGATGCTCCAATAAATCCTTTTTGAGCTGATTCTTGGTCTTAGGTCATGCCTCAACCCACCTAGACTTCAATATTATCTCACCAAAGTGAAATGTTAACTTCAAAGGCTGTGAAAGTCAAATATGCGAGTGTGTTGTATCCCCTGGTGGTTGGAATTTTTTTAAAGAGAGGTTCTGTTAAAGGTTTTTTTGGTATCATCACTATATATTATTTCAGGAAACACAAAGACTTGGCAGGAGGGCACTGCTTGCACCAAGGCAGGGGGTCACTTTTCACCCAAGAACAAGGCAGATGAGTGACATGCCTGGCAGCGTATGGAGATTAGCAAGCACAGAATCCCATCCAGCTGAAGCTGCAGGAGTCCTTCAGCTTAATTCTTCATGATTACACACCCTGAATGCAGCCTTGAACAGTTGTAGAGAGAAAAACAGGGGCTACCAAGAGTCTCTCCTTAGCCAAAGATATGAGAAGGCAAAGATTTAAAAAGAATATTGTGAATTCCTGTTGTTTGCAATTATTGTATGCTAAAACAGCATAGAACAGCTGAATGTACAAACAAGTTATTTCTAATTTAATTGACATGTGTTCCAACACAAGCAGCTCCTATCTTCACATACTATTAGGCTATTTGAATTATGGTGCTGGAGGAGACTCTTGAGAGTTCCATGGACTGCAAGAAGATCAAACCTATCCATTCTGAAGGAAATCAGCCCTGAGTGCTCACTGGTAGGACAAATTGTGAAGCTGAGGCTCCAATACTTTGGCCACCTCATGAGAAGAGAAGACTCCCTGGAAAAGACCCTGATGTTGGGAAATATTGAGGGCACAAGGAGAAGGGGACGACAGAAGATGAGATGGTTGGACACGAAGAGTCGGACACGACTAAACAACAACAACAAATTAGGCTAGCACCAAATTGTTTTCCATAGATTCTCCTCCAGGTCTAGCATGTACTTGACAAATGAAATATTTTAGCCTCTTTAAAAAATGCTGTTAAAGAAAAAATATATCTCAGTAAAATTTACAAGTAAAAAGCTCTATACAGAGAGCAAACAATGAATGAAGCAAACAATGAATAACACAAACCATGAATTAAGTAGGAAACCCTACTGTTACAAATACAAGATACACACACACACGTGTCCCAGATAGCATATAGAAGTAGAACAGGTGTAGTATACAGAAATAATGGAGCAGGTGATCCTAATGTGTGTCCTTGGTCCATGCAAACCTTCACACTTTCAGGCTGAACACCTAAACAGAGCTATTATGATGTGTGAAAGCCATGGACATGGTCCTTTGCCAAACAGTAATATCCACCAGGGAGTAGAGATGGAAGCAGCAATTACAACTGAACCACAGCTAGGATGGCCAATGACCAATGGTCACCCATGAGGCAAGGTGAGGCGACCGCCTCAGGTGACAGAATCCACAAAGGCAAAAGAATCTGATCTAGATCTCTATCCCCCTCCTTGTTCCTCCTGCAGATCTTCCCTCAGCCCTTCTTCCCTGGCATTTTGTGGCTTGCCTCACGTGCCAAAATGTATTGGGCCAGCCCTGTTCAGGGATTATAGTTGTAGTGCAGCAACATCTGGAGGAGCGCCAGAGAGTTCCTCACCCCTGCCTTAGAAGACAATACTAAAACTGCAATTTAGGGGCATGCATATTCTTTATCCCCCCCCCCCGATTTCTCATTAAGCATTGACTCTTAACACATTAGAAAGTATTGTTTTGCATGTATCCCATTGCTAAGTGATACATGCAAAACAAAGCAGCGCAGGCTAATGAGAAGACCCTGAATCACAATTTTACTATGTGATATTGAAATGTTTCAAAGTTTGGTTTCCAGCCAAGATATCTAAGCAGAAAGTAGGACGGAAAATGCATAATGAATACTGAAGCTGAAAAACCTCTTATTTTCATTTTCTCTATTCTTTTTATTATTCTCTTACTTGTTTAAGCTGTTAGGAACATGAGAGGAGATGATGTTGATGTTTCTGCAATTATTAATTTCTAGGGGAGGAGAGAATCCAAGAAAATGTGTCAGCTAATGTTAGAAATTATTCATGCCTGCCTGCCAACACAAGACATCCCTTCCTCTTACAGCAAAAGGTCAACAGCACAGCAGACAAAAACTGCTATAGTCTGGAAGCTGTAGTTAAGGAAGGCATCCAGCTTACAAAACAAGCTGCTATTAGCACTGAGGGTTGTTACGGGCTTGAACCAGGGTTGCTTTGACCATGAGGAAGAGTATCTGGACACCATTAAAAAACACAAAATGGCCTGATATTTATTTATTACAAACAGCGTGTGAGGTGGTGATTATTTGTTTTCACCATAGTTGCCAAAGTGGCTTGGGATGGCTCTGCCATGAACCATCTGTTCATGCAAAGGAAGTTTGGCTTGCTAATCTTACACGTATCTCAGGTCCCTTTGTGGGCAGTCTTTCATTAGAACATAAGAATGGCCCATCTAGTCCAGCACCCTGTTCTCACAGGGGTTGACCAGATGCCTATGGGAAGCCCCAAAGCAGGGACCCAAGTGTGTTAGCACTCGCCCCCCCCGTGGTTTCCAGAAACTAGTATTGAGAAGCATTTTTGCCTCCAACAGCAGAAGTAGAACATAGCCATCAGGGTTCCCAGCTACTGATAGCCTTCATTAATTTGTCTAATTATTTTAAAGCTATCCAAGTTGGTGGCCATTACTGCCTCTTGTGGGGGTGTGGATTCCATAGTTAAACTATGTGCTGTGTGAAGTACTTTCTGTTGTCAATTCAGGTTCATTGGCTGTCCATGAGTTCTAGTGTTATGAGAGAGCAGGTTGCCCCCAAAACTGAGGGAATTGAGGGGGCCCAGCATGTGCTGAGTGTCACATGACATCACAGGCATGTCACATGATATAACATATGTCTCCTGACACTGCGCAGGCCGGGGCAGCCTTCTGGTAGGCTGTGTGCTGGGCTGCCTCAACATTGAGGTGGCCAGATCCCCTTGAGAGAAATATTGAGGGGGCCAAATACACCGTGGCCCCCCAGAGTTGGCACACCTGTGAGAGGGGGAGAAAAACTATTCTCTCTCCACTTTCTCCATGGCATGCATAATTTTAGGCACTTCTTTCATGTTGCCTCTTCCTTGCCTTTTCTCTACCTAAAAAGCCTCAAATGCTGTAGCCTTTCCTCATAGAGGAGCTGTTCGATCATCTTGGTCATTTGGGTTGCACGTTTCATAGGAATTGTGGGTTGGGGAAAGGAAGGGAAAAGAAGGAGCTTATGCTCTACTCTCACGCCTGACTCTGGATGCTTTGCAATAAGCACACTAACGTAAGAACTGCCTTGGTGGCTGAGAGCAAGATGCATCTATCCAGTCTAGTCTTCTGTTTCAACAACAACAACCAGCCATATGTATTTGGTGAGGTCATGAGCAGAGCGTGAAAGTGATGGCCTCCTCCTGCTGTTTGTTCCCAGCATTTTGACACTCAGAGGTACAGCATGAAAGCTTTCCATCTTTAAAAAAGAGAGAGAAAACGAGATAAGGAATTACACAATAGATAAAGACACTGCAATAAATCAAGGCAGATAAAAGCCATTCTGATGTTGCTGTGTGTATCTTGGCTTCTGGGCCAAACAAAGTGGGAAAGAAAAAGCCTTTCCCTCTCCCTCCTGCAGTTCTCAAGCTCCTTCTGGAAAGTGCAGACATTATCTCGATTATGAGCTGACTGGCTTGTGTGTTCTGTGGCAACATGCTGCAGAGATGAAGTGGGGAGAGACCACACAGGAGCAGCCAATGTGCACATGATCATAGTGTTTACTGATAACAAAAGGATGAGGAAACCGTAAGAGGCGATTTGTTAGTTTTTGAACACAAGAGCCCTGAGGTCCATTAGAGGTTTCTCAGATTGCTTCAGGAAGCACTATCCACTGCACTGGGTGTCTGTAGATATAGGATTGATCCTTAAGGCTTTGCAGGTTGCTGCAAGGTCACAACATTAGCCAAAGATCTCACTTTTTATAGTACTGAATGATGTCTTTGTTTTGAGGGCCAGTTCCTTAAGCTCTTCATTAGTTTTAGTGGTGCTTTGAGGCTCACTGTGTACAGAAAATACAGTCCATCTCAACAACTTGGCACTCTGGATTATCTGCTTATTTATTAGACTCTTATCCTACCCTTCTTCCAAGGAGCACAGGGCAGCAAACATGCATCCCATCTTCCATTTTATCATCTAAACAACCTTGTGAGGTAGATTAGGCTGAGATGTAAAGATAAGCTGATAATGCCAAGGTTGCAGGTTCGATCCCTCTGTGGGACAGTTGCATGTTCCTGCATTGCAGAATATTGGACTAGATGATCCTCAGGGTACCTTCCAACTCTACAATTTTATGATCACTTAGTGAGCTTCATGGATGAACAGGCATTTCATTTTTTTTCCCTGTTCCTAGGCCAGCCTCCACAAACCTAGTGCTCTCCAGATGTTTTGGACTACAACTCTCATCAGTTCAAGCCCACAAAACTCCAAGTAGAGCTTCTGAAGTAAATGAACTTAGCCATGCCCAATGATTTCAGTGGATCCACTTTGAGTAGTATTTAGTTGGATACCATCCATGGAAAGCAATAAGTGGATATGCATTTATCTGCAGGTTAAAATGAGAAGAATCCAAATTAGAATAGATATGTTACATGCCTATATTAGTCAGATGTGGCTACCCCAAATATCCTAATACAATGCTGGTTTCCTTTAGTACTGTTTGGGAATCTTTCAATAGATCTGTGGAATTTAAAAATGGTGCCAAAAAATTGTTAACAGGAATTTTGCAAAATGAGCATGAGGTCATAATCGGAATGGGACTACTACTTTCTAAGGAATAAAATAATTAAAAGGCTAATAAAGGGATTAAAAGGCTTTCCATTCTAAGGGTGCCTCCTGATGTCCTGTGTATTGTGCATTCAGCCTGACTTGTTTGCAGGGAAGTTAGATGATGTTTCATCAAAGCATTATCCTACATTTTCTACTGTATTTTCCTGTCACTTCCCTTATTACAAAAAGTCCACCATTTTGAGGAAGTGGGGTTTGTTTTGCAAGAGCCTGCAGTCCACTGAAACTGTGCAACGTGAATTAAATGGTATGTGATTAAATCCCATCTGAAAATAGTGACAGCCTGTAAGTGCATTTTGACCAGCCATAGATGCGCCCAAAGGGCTGTTTCTTTGTATGTGGATCTGGATTGATGCCTAATTCACACATGTTATCACTTAATATCTTATTAGAGGAAAGACATCAGGAGGCACACCACAGAATGTGTGACCTGCTACTATTGAAAATTAATGTGTTTGATAGAAGGTGAGGTGTTGGGAAAGCTCTCCCTCTGGTGTTGGATCTGTGATGGCAGTTTCACACATGTAGATATCTCTACATACTGCTGCTATCAAAGCATCCTTCTGAGAACAGCTATAGAAATTTAAGGATTTACCTAAACACAGTATTGGTTTGAAAGTCAGTGCTGTTAATTTTTTTAAAGAAAGGGAAAGCATATGAAATTAGTTTTGTATAGATGCTGATAATGTGATTTTTTATTTTTTATTTGGCATGGAAAACAAATCATTGGCCAACAGGAAGAACTGGCTCAATGGAAACTATCAGGAAATGGCTTTTGTATTCATTATTAATCTCCCCTGCTCAATGAAACAGGGAAAGGAAGAGCAAAAGATGAGAACCATTGCAGACATTTTGAACCCCCTGTGAGCTGGATTCATTTCAAAAGAAGGTCCTCAGAATTTTTCTTCTTGGGCCAATTGCATTCATCCTCAAGTTTTGACTTTTTTCTTAACTGTATAAGAGTGAAGTGATTAAAGATTGTCTGGCAGTTAGACATCTCAAGAAGAATGGCTCATTTAATGGATTTTGTATGGAAAGGAAATACTGCTGTCTTTGCCTGTAATCTGTGTTCAGAGCAGAAAATATCTAAGTTAGAACAGAGAAGGCTATCTTTTTATTAGTCTGACGTGATGATGAAAAGGACATGCAGAGCTTTTATCTATCTGTAAGAACATAAGAAGAGCTCTTCTGGCTCAAACCAAAGACCAACATTCTGTTCCCATAGCGACAAATCTACAAGCAGGACAGGAACACAATGGCACTCTCTGGATTATATTTATACTCTTGACCTTGGCTTACTTCTGGGATCTTCAGATATACCCTTATGCAGCTTTTCTTCCTTTCATGCACTCCAGATGTTTTGGACTCCAATGCTCACCTGACCTAGCCAACATGGCCAACAGTTAGGCATGATGGGAGCTGTAGTCCCAAATTTCTGACGGACACTAAGCTGGGGAAGCCTGTGTTTGTGAATCACTGTCAGAATTCATGACAACATTCAACATGACAGAATTCAACATGACAACATCCACCAGATTTTTGACATTTCACTGTAACATCCTTATAAACTATACAGTGGTACCTCGGGTTACATATACTTCAGGTTACAGACTCGGGTTACATACACTTCAGGTTACAGACTCCGCTAACCCAGAAATATTAACTTGGGTTAAGAACTTTGCCTCAGGATGAGAACAGAAATCATGCTCCGCCGGCGCAGCAGCAGCAGGAGGTCCTATTAGCTAAAGTGGTGCTTCAAGTTAAGAACAGTTTCAGGTTAAGAACGGACCTCTGGAACGAATTAAGTACTTAACCCGAGGTACCACTGTATTTAATTCTTAGGAGGGAATGTTAGGGGACTTTACAGCTATATATATGGAATGATCAGTTATCTTTGTATCTTTAGGTAGACTCCTCTTTCGGCAGTGAATTTTGGCCTTGTCACAGCATCATCTTAGAAATTCCCCTTCTGGCTGGTGCTTTGCTTTTTATGGTGCAGGCTGAGGCCTCACTGCTATAGCACAAGTGGCTTTCATATACTAGGCAAATATACCGTAGTTGCATCACATCCAAACAACTTTGTATCACTTAATTTTGGAAACATCCAACACCAGCAGCTGTGCATATGAGTATAGAATATGGATGAACAGATCTGTCAATTTTGGTTTATCTCAGTTTCTCGTTTCTCTTAACAGCATCATAAGCTCAGTTCACCACATTCCCGCAGAGAAGTCATAAATATTGTTAGCATTTTATTTTATTTTTTTATAAAATATTTATTAAGATTTTTAAAGAAAAAAGAAAAAAGTACATTAATAATAAACAGTATTTTTTTGCTTTAACAAAGTTTCCTGTCATCTTTGAACTTCCTCACGCCTCCCGCTCCCATTTACGTCATTAATAAGTTTTTGTCAAGCAAATTATCATCTTATTTCCAACTTATGTACCAATAAAATACGTTAAAATAATTGTCCTTCAACTTTGTTTCTCTTAATCTCTCTTGTCATCATTTCCTGATCTATTTTAGTGATGGCCAATTGTTTATAACCAAGCATCTTTCTTAACATTCCATTAAATCACAATATTTTTGTAAATAAGTCTTAAATTTCTTCCAGTCCTCTTCCATCCTTTCTTCTCCCAGGTCTCGGATTCTGCCGGTCATCTCCGCCAGCTGCATATAGTCCATCAGTTGCATCTGCCATTCTTCCAGTGTGGGTAGATCTTGAGTTTTCCAGTTCTTGGCAAGTAATATCCTTGCCGCTGTTGTCGCATACATGAAAAATGTTCTGTCTTTCTTTAACACCTTCTGGTCGACAATGCCCAGGAGGAAGGCCTCTGGTTTCTTAGTGAAGGTATACTTAAATACCTTTTTCAGCTCATTATATATCATTTCCCAGAAGGCCTTCACCTTAGGGCAGGTCCACCAGAGGTGGTAAAATGTTCCTTCATTTTCCTTACATTTCCAGCATTTGTTATCTGACGAATGGTATATTTTGGCAAGTTTAACTGGGGTCATGTACCATCTGTATATCATTTTCATTACATTTTCTTTCAAAGCATTACATGCAGTAAAATTCAACCCAGTGGTCCACAACCTTTCCCAGTCCTCAAACATAATGTTATGCCCAAATATTGTTAGCATTTTAGTGTGCATTTCTCCTAATAGACACATTTTTGCAGGCAATTTCTCCTAATGTATCAAATTACTGCACTGCATGCTCTTTTAAACAAATATATTATCTTTTATGCACACTTTCTCCTATATGCATTTTTGTATGCAAGTTTTGGTTGGAGAACTGCAACACAAAATTCAGAAAAATGTGAATTTCAAAGGATAGCTCCATTTCAGCTCTCCTATTATTTCTCAAGGTGCTAATTGGGTTTGCATTAAAATGCAAATTGAATGGAATACTCTCCACTACTTCAGACTGTTAGTATGATATTTTAGGGATATAAAAGCATTGTACCAGAAGCACTTTCTTTACAATGTGGTTACCGAATAAAAAATGACGAGTATGAAATCATTTCTTCAATTTGAAATGGTTTAAAGATTATCTCCACATTCTTCCTTCTAGCCATTTTGACAATTTGCGATTCTGCTGGGTTTTGTTCCACTTTTATAAAAAACAACAACAAGAAGTGCTTATTTATTGTACCTGGCTATTGCCCAAAGTTAACTTTGAACATCAAAAGAAAAGATTAGGAATTGCATCCCTCAAATACATCAGCTTTTCTGTGTGCATTGTTAAAAACACCAGTCTTTTATTTATTTCTCTCACCCACAGGAAGGAGTTAAAAAAAGAAAAAGCCCAAAGGCCCAAAATAGTTTGAGGCTCGGTTAATAACAATAGCAGATTCTTGGGAAAGATGAGTGCCTAGGGTTATTTCCACTGTGGGAATGAAATGAACGTAAGGCTGTTTCTTTCCAAGCCTAACAAGAGGAACACCTGGTATCCCACCCCCCACCCATGATTATAGATTGTGGACTGTGCTGGAAGGCTGTATGATTCCATCATCTTGGACCATGGCTTGACAATGACACAAGTACGTTTTTACAAGAATAGGAGCCCCAGGGTATAACAATTTTTTTTCCTTGGGGCCTTTCCAGACAGTCCTTTTTTTGCATGATAAATGCAAAATATTGCAGTATTTTGTGGCAGGGGTATAGTATACGTTCCAGATACATCACTTCGCTAGAGCAAGTGTACAACATGTCCCTGTAACACCACTATCAAATAGCAATACTTGTTTGCTGGGGGAAATGTGCTTATTCATTCAACTGGTATAGTGCACGGATGTGTAATATACAAGTGTAACAATGGACAGAGATGTTCTTCTAGATGTGTCTATTTCTCCAAACCCAGTTGCTTAAATTCCAGCTGTGTCTTTGGCATGTGGCAATTGGTGGAAACAGTTTCTCTCTTATAGGAAAATGGTTAGCTGTGCTCAGGTGAAGAGCAGAAGGAAGTAGAGGAATGGTGATAGGTCAAAGAAGATTGTGGCCCTTTAACAATATATTTTTTACCTACTAGATTTTCTGTGTTTAGAAGAAATCTGGATCATATGTAAAGGATAAAAAAGAGGGGGGAGATGCTGATATTGATGCTGATGACATCTAGTGGCTGCTGTGAAAAAAGTGGGCATGAGCAGCACTGACTCTCCAATAAACTCCTGCCTGGAACAACTGAATTCAAGTTAAGAGCCAGTCTACAACTTTTTTCTGCCACATCAGCTGTCTGAACTGCACCAGGGTGGCAGCAACAGCTGCAAAATTCAGAGCCGTCCCTATCATGGCACTGAAGGCTGTAGAAGGGAAAGATCACTGTTCCAACCTATCACCCATGAAAGACTTAAAAGCAGTGAAACACTGTGGATCACAGCCTTCATTCTAAAGTTAATACGGTTTTGTGTCATTTCTTAAAATGTCACTGTCATAATCCCTCACATTCTCTTTAACTAGGTTCCTAATTTGTGATCATGAAAATGAAAGATAATGACTAACTTAATCTAGAATTGTAAGCTTCATGAGCCCTCTAACTAAATTGTCTCTTTGTCTTTCCATGTTTCTTTCAGGTCTTGTCCTTCAGAGTCTGAGTGACAGAAAAGTGACTTTGAATACATCCCGAAAACAAACAGGGAAAAGAATAGCAAGTGAATTTCTGGACTCCCTAACCTCCACTTTTAGGCATTAAAAATAAAAAGCCATTAAAATAGTTGCAAACCTATGTATGTCTGTGTACCTAATACATTCTCCTAAGCATGCAGAAGCCATTGGCTTATTTTTGGATGTCTTCTGGGAGAAGAGATGCAAGTATAGAAGGAGCTGCAGTGACTGTTCATCCTATGTGATGTTCCCTGAGCAGTGCAGGAAGCAGCCATACTACAGCAGCTGTCATGCTATGCAGGTGATATTGAATGAGAGCCCAAAGACCTCCGAAACAGGAATCCCTGCAGGTGCAGGTTCTTTTCTCATGATACTGAAACAGCAGTGGGGGCAAAAAATAAAAAAAAATGTAATTCAGCCTTCAAGCTTCTATGCAGGCTATTAAGTGTGCATGGGTCCAGCCTAGCACAGAACATAACAACACTGGCTTGAATCAGATAAATTGTTCTTCTGACCTCACATCAAGGTTACACTTATCTCCCTTCCCCAGAGTGCATACTTCTTGTTTCTCCTCAAGGGATTTATGGCACTCAACACAGCTGCCACCAGCAGTCACACATTCTTCCCTAGGGAGGTCTAATCACTGCACCTGTCCTGTGTGCAAAAAGATATCATAAACCATGCCATTATCCTTGACTGGTTGGAGTTTAATCAAAAAGTGTTTTCATGTGCTTCTGAATGGACCAGAAATGAAGTCAGGTGGGTTTTTTTCCCCTCTTAGCAGGCTCCTAGGGTGGGGTTTTTTTTGGGGGGGGGTGTAGGACGGGCTGTTAGATAAACATAAGGAAACTACAATTGAATTTCGGTGGCTGTTGCTGATTGTCTCTGAGTAACCCAGGTACACTGGAGACTGAAGCCCTAGGTCTTTATTCGTGATGAGAAAAAGGAAATTTAGGCAGAGGCTGCTTGTCATGCAGGGATGAAATTCTGCTGCTGAAGTGCCTTTGATTCTGTTATGGCTTACAATGGTGCAGGAGCCCTGACCTCATTGACATCTAGAAGAATTCAAAGGTAGGTGCGTCTTGGAGGTTGGCTTACCAGCCCAATGCATTTCAAGTCTATTGACTCTTCCTCTGGGCAAAGTGATTTGGCTTTTTCAAAATATGCTTGAGACAGTGTGGTTTGGGTTGCAATCCTAACCCTGGAAGTGATCCCTCTTGAATTCAGCAGGACTTACTTCAGAGTAAACACGATTAGATTTGCAGTCTTGATCATGATCTGAAAGAGCTAAATCAGTTAACCCTGAAGAACAGACGATAGATTTAAAAGACATATTGGGCTGGGCCAGGAAGCCATTCATTCTGTGCCTTTGCAGTTTCCTCTCTTTGTTCTTGAATCTGCTGCTCTCCCATATTCCTAAACGGCCTCGGCCCAGTATACCTGAAGGAGCGTCTCCACCTCCATCGTTCTGCCCGGACACGGAGGTCCAGCACCGGGGGCCTTCTGGCGGTTCCCTCATTGCGAGAAGCAAAGCTACAGGGAACCAGGCAGAGGGCCTTCTCGGTAGTGGCGCCCGCCCTGTGGAACGCCCTCCCATCAGATGTCAAAGCGATAAATAACTACCTGACATTCAGAAGACATCTTAAGGCAGCCCTGTTCAGGGAAGTTTTTAATCTGTGATATTTTAGTGTATTTTTGGTTTCTATGGAAGCCGCCCAGAGTGGCTGGGGAAACCCAGCCAGATGGGCGGGGTACAAATAAATTATTATTATTATTATTATTATTATTATTATTATTCCCTCCAGATTTATACCTGCCTTCAACAGAGCTCAGAAGCAACTGAGCAAATTCTATTAGTCAATGAATTGGGTGGTGGTGGGCCATTAAGAAAGACTGAACCCACCACATTCACCTCACAAAACTGGACCTTAGGTTCATATGTGACACCAGCTATTTTTATTAGTATGTTGTACATTATTGAGATGAAGAGTCTGTGCATAAATATGTTGACTACATAGACCCTTACTATACCAATGCAAAATAAATAGATTTATGCACAGCTGTTGCCATTCAAGAGCATTTTGAAATTCAGAACAGCTTTTAAAACAGTATTTCACCCAACCAAAATGGGTTCTCTTGAGGGACTACCCACAAATAGAAGGGGGGCCCTCTAGTGTTCGTTTCATTTGTCTTTTTAATTTTTTTTCTTTAAAAAATGAATAGATTCTTTGCCTATCACATGTTTACATGCTGGCTGTGTGACAGATAAAAGCACACTTCCCATAGTGCTGGAATAGCAGGCCTCTCAGTGCAAAGCTGTTGCATCATCAGCCCCACAAGGCTGAGGTGAAAAAGATGCTTTTGTGAAGTTACCAGCTTTTTTTTTTTAAACATGGAAGCAGGAATTAAGCAGACAAAACTTCACTCACCCCTGGGAAAAAGTAAAGTCCTATATTTCTCCATGCCAGGCTTCATACATGTGGCTTTTTCTACATAATCTTAGCATTTTCAGCCTCCAGGCACCAACCACGCAAGTTCTGTTGTTGATATAGAATCAAGCACATTTATAGTAGCGCATTTCTCTGGTCAAACGCCATTGGAGGTTTTCAGCATCTGTTGTGGTTAGATAAATGATACCTGGCTGCCTTTTCCAGTCTACTACTTCTGCTTGCCAGAAGCCTCACTGGCTTATACCATTATAAACACTTGGACATAACTTGGCCTTTAGAGAGAAGATTGTCCTTTTCTAATTTTGCCGGTCACAGAGGAGGGCCGTAAGCCCTCTTTAAACTCTGTCACTCAGCATGGCAAGATTGACGGGGCTGGAGTGGTACAGACAGGCCAGTACTTATACAGTAGTTTAATAATGCCTGAAGATGTATTCCGACATTATGTTCTTAGACATGAGGTTGATTGTAGGAGGAATCCTATGACTTCAAAGCAGAATGTGGTAAGTGCATACAAATATCCAGCAATATTTGTGAAAAATGCGACCATTTTTAAAAAAAGAAATGGATTATTTGTATGTTACCTCAGAAGTATGCTCCACTGAGTTAAGAGGGCTTATTCCTAAGTAAGCATGCATAGAACTGTAGTATCACAGCAAGCTCTGTGTGAAGAACATTAAATCCCTGGCATCTTCCAATTTAGAAGGTTCTCAGGTAACGTGAGGGCCCAGGAAAGAACGCAGGCAGCTCTGCTTGCATATATATATATATATATATATATATATATATATATATATATATATGCTTTCGTAGATTTTCACGGGTACAGGAATGCAGGTTTTGGTGTCCTCGGGTGTCTTCCCGTGTAAAAGTTGGGGTGTCTAGGCGACGTTTCGACGAGGTCTCACTCGTCATCTTCAGGCTGGTGCTTTCGGCTTCTTGTTACTGGAACAGAGCAGGATCTCAGTGTTTGAGTTCCTATAAATACTGTTGAGGGGGTGTGGTGTATAGCCTCCAATGTTCTGGGCAGAGAGGAAGTTCCCAGGCTAGTGTGCCTTTTCTTCTTTTGTTCCTTAATTACTTGAGGGATATCTTGAGTGATTTCTTGAGTGATATCCTGAGTACCACTTAGGTGGGTCATTAGGTGTGGATTAGTTGCAAACAGCCTTTTGCACCAACCAAAAAATAGCCAATATCCTCAGAAACCCCAAGGATAAAATCCAGTTGGAAAACCAAGGGGTCTATGAAATACCCTGCAAAGTCTGCCCAGCCACGTACATTGGACAAACAAACAGACGAATAAATGCACGTATCGCAGAACACAAGAATGCCGTCAAAAAAGAAGAAAAAACTTCCTCTCTTTTCCAACACATGAAAGAAACAGGACACGAAATTAATTTTGCAGATTCCAAATTGCTCTTTAACATGGAACATCACCACAAGAGAATAATCATGGAAGCCATCGAGATAGAGAAACACCCTCACAACATGAACAAGCGTGACGACACATCCCGCTTGCCAGACATCTGGAAATTAGCCCTCCCCACAAAAACTGACACCAGATCCAGAGGCACACAGAACGCCATCACCAATCAACCACACCAGACCCAAACCCAGACCCTCTCCACAGATAAATTACAGACACCATCCAGTAGCCAAACCATGGTGGCACCTCCGGATGCTGCACCCCCCTGCAATCCCTACACAGATCTGGCTGACACAGGCCACAAAACCACAGCTCGCCCCTATACACGAAGCCAAGCCAGAGCACAACTAAGTGCAGTACAGCCATCTTCTCAGAAAAACTCTTCACAAAGTTCAAGAGGTCAAGACACAAAGACTTTAGCAACTAATCCACACCTAATGACCCACCTAAGTGGTACTCAGGATATCACTCAAGAAATCACTCAAGATATCCCTCAAGTAATTAAGGAACAAAAGAAGAAAAGGCACACTAGCCTGGGAACTTCCTCTCTGCCCAGAACATTGGAGGCTATACACCACACCCCCTCAACAGTATTTATAGGAACTCAAACACTGAGATCCTGCTCTGTTCCAGTAACAAGAAGCCGAAAGCACCAGCCTGAAGATGACGAGTGAGACCTCGTCGAAACGTCGCCTAGACACCCCAACTTTTACACGGGAAGACACCCGAGGACACCAAAACCTGCATATATATATATATATATATATATATATATATATATATATATATATATAGTTTGTGAAATATGTTGATGGCACTCCCCGCCCCAATACTTTAATGGGATGTGCACTTTGAATATGCCATTTGAGACTACAGCAAATGATATATGCTGTGGAAAGGCACTTTCAGACAACTTGCATCATTAATAAAAGTCCCACAGCAACCCCTCAGCTACAAGAAAAGGCATTTCAAAATGATAGGCTGAAGGTTGCCGTTGGTCTCAGTGAAGGAATGAGTAATAGGATACTGAAGGAAGAGAGACAAAACAGAATGAAATTCAACCTCGACATCTCTTTATACCCACCCTCTTTATCCTTGCTTCAAGGTTGCATTTCCCCCTCCTTTCGAAGGACCTGTGAACTGCTGCATGTCTGTCTCCTTGTGTATATGTTTATACAGTAGGAGCTTAAATTCACAACCTCCCCAATATTGCTTGAAACATTAGCATATTACCTAACACCATGATCCTATGTACATTTTTGCAGATTCACTGAATTAAATGAGGCTTACTTCTAAGGAAGTAGGCCCAGGATTTCAACCTTAACAGTCATTGGTAGAGCACATGCTTTGCATGCAAAAGATTCCAGGTTAAATTTCGGCATCTCCAATTTATAACAATCATGGCCCAGGAAGAGGGTTTTAGCAACCTTGCAAGGTCTAGCGTGGAAGCAGCTTCTGTCTGGAGAAGCTGCATTGGGCACACCAGTCAAGCTGATGAATGGCAGCTCTTTACCACTGAACATCAACAGGTAAATCACCTAGCCAAAGCACTTTCTTGTCAGGAATGAGTTCAATTGATTGGCCTTCATCCAGCTGCTTTCTGATTTGAGGTATTCGTTTAGCACTTCATCTGCATCACCTGAATCTGATGAGAGACAGAACTCAAAGTTTTCAGCATACAAACATCACCTCACTCCAAATCCTCTGTCCCAGCAGTTTTATATAAAGGTTACAAAAAGCATGGAGAATAAGAAAGAGAATAAGATAGACCCTGAAGATGGTCATACCATAAAAACTCTGGAGCTGAGCAGTAGCATCTTCTTTAAGTGTTTATTACCACCTAGAGTGGCTAGGGAAACCCAGCCAGATGAGTGGGGGTATAATAATAATAATAATAATAATAATAATAATAATAATAATAATTAATAATACAGTAATAATAACAGTCACCAATGCAGTGTCCTACAGATGTTCGACTTCAGTTCCCATCAGCCCCAGCTGGTCAGGGCTGTCGAGGACATGGCACTGGCAACCCCTGGTTTGTTAATAAGACACACTCCTGTTTTTTCACTATTGCACTTTCAAGAATGCAAAACACTGGGTTTCTTTTCTGCCTGTACACTGATGTCATCGCATCACTATGTTAGAGAGGACACATGCAATCTTGCTGTCTGTCTAGAAGCAGAGGTGCTAGACCTTTTGCAAACTAACAGAAATCAGCAATGAAACCCCTGGAAGAATAGGAACAACAGCATTGAACCCGGCCTTCTCCCACCCCATGTACACACAGTCAAAATGTAAGCTAGTCCCATGTGTCTCATCAGCCAATTAGCCAAGCCAGCAATAAATATTAATGTACCTAATTAAAGATCTGTAAAAAAAGAGACCCCAAACCTAGGAAGCTGCTGTTAATGATAATGTAAGCCAGTGATCTCATAAAAAGAAATCTTAATGAGTCTTGCATTTTTATTCATTAAGCACATTTCCAAGACGCAAGGAAACACTGGTTTGCAATTGTTGTAATGGTTGAAGGATTTACAATGAGTTTTTATTAACTTGTTCACATTAAGAATATTCTACAAATTAGGCCACTGTTGGGGTTTTCATAGCTGCTATTTTATTATCTTTGTGCTGCATCTGGCATGGAGTTCATAAACATATTCTCACCAATACACACACATGCTCGTGTGCGCACACCCGTACACACACATACACAAGCACATGCACGCACATATTGTTTTCTTATGTCAGAAAGAAAGCCACTGTGAGGAAAGGATATTGGACTAGATGGCTCTTTGGTCTGATCCAGTGGGGCTCTTCTCATGTCCTACTGGAGAGCCAGTGTGGTGTAGTGGTTAAGAGTGATAGACTTGTAATCTGTTGAACCGGGTTCGCGTCTCCGCTCCTCCACATGCAGCTGCTGGGTGACCTTGGACCAGTCACACTTCTTCGAAGTCTCTCAGCCCCACTCACCTCACAGAGTGTTTGTTGTGGGGGAAGAAGGGAAAGGAGAGTATTAGCTTTGAGACTCCTTTGGGTAGTGATAAAGCGGGATATCAAATCCAAACTACTACTACTACTACTACTACTACTACTACTCTTCTTCTTCTTCTTCTTCTTCTTCTTCTTCTTCTTCTTCTTCTTCTTCTTCTTCTTCTTCTTCTTATTCTTCTTATCTACAAAATACATAGACCCATCTGTAGATTTTATAGACCTGTGTTACTACTGGGATTATCTGTCTATCCATCCATTTTATAAATCTATAGACCAGGGCAGTGCATTTTGGATAATAGCTGGTCTGGTGACCACCGCAGATGGGAACCAAGCTTGGCTCCCAATCAAAGCAGCAGCAGCACCTCCCCAGCTCTGGGGGCCTAGTGGGGAGGGTGGTAGTTTGGGACTTGTGGCATTGCCTTTCTCATGCATGGTTGTCAGCAAAGCAGGTGTCCTGTCCTTGTTGGTGAATGGTGGCCTGGAGAGAAGGGGTTTTGCTGCCCCCATGCATGATGATGAACACACAAGCTTCCCTGGTTGGCACTGTGCTGAGAGCCTCCTGAAATCTGGCGCCCACCCTGCCTAAGTGCCACAATTCTGCCTCCATTTGTGATTTCCAGCAACTGACATTCTGATGCACACTTCCTCTGGAACTGGTGGTATACTGTAGCCATCATGGCTGGTAGCCACTGAGAGCCTTATCCTCCATGAATTTGTCTAATCTTTTATTTGACGAGTTACGGTCCTTGGTTGGAGCTGTCAAATACACTGGAGGTCCCAAATGCTCATCCGACTATCGTTTTGATTCTGTGGTTTTGGTACAGCAGGCACAATGAAAGTTATCTCTTTGAACTTCTTCTGAACCCGTCCTAAATTGCCACGGGTGAGCTTCAACGTCCAAAGAATTTGGAAAAGCAAAGCATTATTGGCTGCCTAAGCAATTATGATGCTCAAAACAATCAGGCTGATATGTACTCGCTTGTTCAAGGGTGGTTGCAAAAATTATGGAACCATCAGTAAAGAGTCCGCAATGAGAATCAGGCCTTTTTCCAAGCAAGCCTGATACTCAAAGACTGCTTCCTTTCTTCCAACCAGCCCTTGAAACAGTATCTCTTCAGAGAGCTGGGCATAGGTGCACTGACTGCAAAGAAATGGGCCACTACTGCACACTGAGGAGGAGCAGAGTGGAAGCTTGCTGTGGATGGGCAATAGCAATAGCTACGTGATGTAAGGAAATGTGGAAGTTTTCCCTGCTCTGGGCTTTGAGCCAGTGAACTGGTGCTGGAAGAATTCATTCACACGCCCACATGTACACACACATGCACAAAACCCTTTTTGTTTCCCACACTGAGGCATAGAAAAGAATCGGAAATGTTTGCTGCAGATACTAGTAAATCCTTCATTTCCTACACCCAAACTCTGCTAATCACAAATGCACAAATGGTTGATTTCCCTTGAGAACCAATGCAGATAGTTTAAAAGGGTAATTAGGGTTCAACATCATAAAGAATTGTGAGGGGAAAACTCCAACCTTATTCGTTTTGGCTCTTTATGGTAAGAATCCCTGGGAATTGTGAAAGCTTCACAAAAAAGCAGAGGCACTGGGTTGCCCCCTAGATTGAGGGGGCTTAAGAAACCTCTGCCCCCTAGATTTGGTGTTCCTGTACAACACCAACAGAGATTTAATAAGCTGTTTGTGTGAGAGAGAGTTTCATTGATTTCAATGGGTCAGCTCTAAGCATAATTAAGTCTGGATCCATCCTATTCTTTTGTCCCCATAGGGAATATAATTAATGAACTTAGCACTGCTAGAATTTGAATGTACAATATATATGCCAGAAAACTGAGGATAACAATAAAACAGGATAAAATATGATTAAGTGGAATCTAGCTGATGAAAGCCTATGCTGTAATAAAATTTATCGGTCGTTAAGAAGCTACTTATGTTCCGGCGTATAAGAGGACTTTTAAACCCAGGAAAATCTTCTCAAAAGTTGGGGGTCATCTTATACACCGGGTATGATTGTGGGTGTCGCCTGAGTGTTGCCCTCCACAGCGGTAAGATCCAATGGGAAGCTCTCCACCGGCTGCCCATGCTCCCCCCACGAGACATGGGACAGGGGGTAGCTCCTCTGACGTCCCTCTGAGACCTTCGAAGTGGAGGCAGGAGGAGCCGGAGTGAACCATAGTCCCCAAAAGAAGCGGGGGGGGGGAGGAGGAGGAAGGGAAATCCCTTCTCACGGCTCGCCATGCCTCCTGAGTGCCGAACCTCCCCGCTTACCCACACGGACCGCTGAAGCGACACCTGCCTTGGGTGACCCCAGCGTGTACACACATTTTCTACATTTGTGCGTGTCTCCGCTCTCTCTCTCTGCCCACCCCACATGGATGGACGCCACCGAGCTCAGGCGTGAAAGAGAGAGAGAGAGCTTTCAGGCAGCTGGTGCAAGGGGGGGCACTTGCGCGAACCATGCTTACGAGCCCTGCGCTGTTTCCCTTCTCTCTTATGAAAGGGCGGAGAGGAGGGGAAGTGAGAAGGGAGGGGGGAGCTGCGAAGAGGGGTGCGTGGGTCTCTCACGTGCGCGGGGCAGGTAAGCGGTTGTTTGGCAGCCGTTGGGGCTCCGTGAGGAGAGGGAGGTGGGTCCGGTGAGGGGAAAGAGGGGCGGCGGCTTCTCCTCCTCCTCTCCTGCCCCCACACGGAGAGTGATGGAGGGAGCCCTTCCTGCCAAAACGGGGCAAGAGGTGGCTGTGCTGGACTGGCGGCCCTGAGAAGCGCTGGGAGGTGGATCATGAGGGAGAAACATTGACTATTATACCGAGAGAGATATGTATACTGTATGTTACGGCTACCGCCAATAGGCTGGCTGCCATTGGCTGCCACTGAGGATGGAGGAGGGATGAGGCAAGCGGGGCTTTGAAGTCCTCCCCTCTGTCCACCCCTTCCCCCGATCCTTCTGCGAGGCCCCCCATGCCCCAGCTGCGGACTGCGTACAGGGATGAAAAGACTGGCTGCCTCTAGTTGGCTGCAGGCGTTGGAAGAGGCGAGTATATCCCATACTCTGTATTTTAACTTGAAAAGTTGGGGGTCGTCTTATACGCCCAGTCGTCTTATCCATCGGAAAATACGGTACCCTTCTTGTCATATAACAACGTTTAACCCAAATTTAATTGTGAATTTAGTCAGATTGACCAGATTTTGCTTTCTTGATGTCTGTTTGTTTTGCACTTCCTCAGTTGGCAGAGACTATTTCTGAGGGGAATCATCAGGGCCAGCATGAGACATCCTGCAAGATGAGGCAGAGTCACTCCTGCTCCATATGCCGCCCTTCCCTAGTGCACTGACCTCGTCTCTCCTTATCTTGTCTTGGCCACCAATACCAGCAACATGGGATGTGCTCAGGCTCCCATCTGACAGTATCCTCCTCTGACCAATACAGGGCCTGTCATTTTTGGTTGCTTTCTCTTTTTCATTTTTTCCTATTTCCGTTCTCCATATTTCCACAGCAATTTTTGGGAAACCCATTTTTGTCTGCAGTTTTAATTAATGCAAACTTTTTTTTTTGCGAGCAATTTTCTCTAATATAATGCATTTGCATGTTGTTTTCACCAATATACGCCCATTTATGCACACTTTCTTCTAATAGACACATTTTTGTATGTATTGATTGGTTGGAGAACCTCACTGAAAAATTCAGAAAAGTGCGAATGTTGATTTTGGTATCACGTATTGGTTCAAAAAGTGCAAATTAGGTAGTTTCTCATTAAAATGCAAACAAAATGGAAATTCTCCCCCATCCCTTCTAAACCCTAATCTTTCCTCAGAACGAGGTGTGGGTGATCTGACCCCACTGGAGAGCACTGTAAGAGTGCTACTGATCACTTTGCTGGCGCTGTTTCAAGAGTGCTAAAAGATGGCTGGCCAGGGAATGGCATACACACCCACTGCCCTTCCCAAGCTGCCACCTGAGGCAAAGGTCTCCATGTGGCTAATGGATGGGCTGGCCCTCGAGATCACGCTTACCTTGAGTTCCCTCCAGTATCAGCAAATGGAATGTGGGCAGTGGCGTAGCGTGGGGGGTGCAGCCGCACCGGGCGCAACATCTGGGGGTTAGGGGGCGCAAATCCATGTATTAGGGGGCGCAAATTACTTGCCTTGCCCCGGGTGCTGACAACCCACGCTACGCCACTGAATGTGGGGGTAGTGTCTTTCTAAAAGAGCTATGAATTTTGAACTCTCAAATTTCATAGATCTTTGTTTGGAGATAGAAATATGTTAACTGTAGCTTTAGAGCATGTCTGTTTAAGCTAAAGGCACCAGCATAACGATGTAGCAGTTCACCAAAGGTCTTCCAAAGCAGTTCGCCAAGTCTTTTGCTTTCTCTGCATGCCTGGCCCTGCAGCAAGACCTGGCTAGCATTTATTCAAGACTGGACGAGCTGTAATACCTGGCTTGGTGCAATTTTTATATGTCTGCTCTCCAGGACATATTTCCTTCCATGCGTTTGGCTCCAGGTTATGCTCCCATGTCTTTTAAAGGTGCTGTGAGAAAGAACAAAATGGATTTCCATTTTTAAATGGAGATGAATGCTGTTATTGTCCTTTTTTCCAGATATCAGGAAATGGATGTTGCAACAGACCAATTATGGCCAAAATATGCCACAAATCTTACGATACAATATGTGAAGTAACAGAATTTCCCCAAAGGTTTGAATAGTCTCAGAAGGCCTATTTCGTTGTGCTATGGGGAGATGATTTAAGAACCACACTACTATTTTTTACAAGGTCTTTTCCATGCTGATTAAAATGACTGCATCTATAAACCCATTGTTTACAAGATTGTGTTCATATAAGAAAAATGCAGATGACCTGTTTAGTGTCATTGGGTGGGAATAATGAAAATTAATTGTGTATATCTGCATCATTTTATTTGGCTATTTGCACGGGCCTATTCCCAGTAGGATGTTAACCCCTTGCCAAACAGAATGAGAGTAATCCTCGCTGGTAATTGTATTGCAATTAAATTTAAAATACGGGACTGCAGACATCTTATGGCCTGAATTCCAGGCTGCAATTTGGCAGGAGACACAGCAGATGGCAGTATATAACATAAATTAGTTTATCAATCTTGTTCCTAAAGGTAACTTGCTGATGGAAACCAGCAAGATGATATCAGTAGGTCCATTTAACCGTTTCCCTTGCCTGAGTGAAACAGCTAAGGAGAAGTCTTGCATGAAACAAAGTGAATTCAAATATAGGTCGCATTTAGGGAACAGGAATGTCAAATCAGCAAAATGAATTATCTCTGATTTTACTGGTTTCAGAATATGACTAACGTGGAACATTATGATGCATGCTTTTGGCGATGGCTGCTGCTGGGCTTTTAAAACTGGGATTTTATTTTATTTTTTTTAAAAAGAAAAGAAATGAAATTTCCAGTGCTCTACTTTTTGCCCACTACTGAGAATTAATTATACAGTGGTACCTATGGTTACGAACTTAATTTGTTCCGGAGGTCCGTTCTTAACCTGAAACCGTTCTTAATCTGAAATACCACTTTAGGTAATGGGGCCTCCCGCTGCTGCTGTTGTGCTGCAGCTGTGCAATTTCTGTTCTCAAGCTGAGGTAAAGTTCTTAACCCGAGGTACTACTTCTGGGTTAGCAGAGTCTGTAACCTGAAGTGTTTGTAACTCGAGGTGTTTGTAACCTGATGTACCACTGTAATTTTATAATAATTATTATGGTGAATGGTGAATTTAAAGTATTCAGAACATGTTATGGACTTCAGGTCACTAAACACACTGTATGGATTTGTCCTTAAAAGTGTGTAAATATTTTGCTTCCAGATAGCAGAAGGTGTGTTTGTGTGTGTGTGTCTGAGAGGAAGTGGCTTGCTTGAAGCCACCTAGTGAATTCATGGCAGGTGCAAGTTTTGAAGCAGGGTCTTCTCTTTCATTACACTACACCAGGGTTTCCCAGCTGTTGTTGGACTACAACTCCCATCATCTCTAGCTAGAAGGAACAGTGGTCAGGGATGATGGGAATTGTAATATAAAAACAGCTGGAAACCCAAGTTTGGGAAACTTGATTGGTAGAAGTTTAAAAGGAAAGGCAACTTGGAAGGATGATGCTAATATTTCCAGGCTGGTACAAGAGAGATTATTTGACATGCTTCTCACACAGCTAGTATTTCACAGGCTAAAGATGCACAAAGATGGCTACCATTTCATAGGCCAAAGATGCACAGTATGATCCATGACAGTGATATGTAAACAACATTTTAAACAGCAAATGAACGAGATGAGTATTCCTGTCAAAAAGACTCTGGCTGCCATGATGTCTGGGAAGCAAACTCCATGATTTCAGAACCTTGGATGGGATGACATTCCATCCACAGCTTTTGCATGAAAAACACAGGGATTCCAGCCCAACACTGACCAAAACTGTATTGAATCTTTTGAAAGTGCATTTTTCACTTACTAATCTTTCCCTACAACCCTTGTACCCCCCTGGAAACCTTCTTTATAGGGCCAGTGGGGATTGTGTCATTTAGGCCACAGTGTGAGGGAGGAATGAAGGGCAAGAGGAAACTTTAATCAGTGGGGGAAGAGAAAGATCAGTGGTGCAAGCTCAATTCGACACATCATTTGGAGTACCATATTTTTCAGTGTATAAAACTAGGCTCCCTCCCCCCCCAAATAATGTCCAAAATTTGAGGGCGTCTTATACACTGATAGATCTCCTTCCCCATTTTCTTAAATCGGAGTCCCCCCAAATAGGGGTCATCTTATACATGAGGGCATCTTATAGATGGAAAAATACAGTAATTTCTGGATCCACATAGTACATCTCTAGTAGTCACCTGTAGCCGCCTGCCATTAGTCCTTTTCATTGTGAATAGTTTTGGTCTTCAGAGAGCCCATAATACGTAAATTGATTTTTTTAAGTGCAATCCATTTTGCAGCAGTGCATGGGCAGCAGGTCATGGAAGACAATATAGTCTTCCACAGAAGACAGTATATGTGTCCTTTCCATGCCACGGACTCCATTTGCTGTTGGCGCATGAAGAATTGTTTCTGGAACATTCATAGGGAGACATATTCTCTCCTGTCTCATACCTAAGTATCCACTCCATTCTTGTTCCTGCCAACACTAGCCTAGTGCATGAAGACCATTTAGGTTACAAGGAACTAAGAAGTTTAAACAACAACAAACAACAACAACAACAATACAGTAATGTATTGGGAGTTTTTATCTTGTTCATAAATGTTAGGATCCAGTAATGAAGTGGCCAAGTTGGCTGACAATACTAAATTGCACAGGGCTGTTAAACCCTAAATGTATTGTGAAGTGCTCCAAAAGGAGTGAACAGGGAGTAAAATGCCAAATACCATTTTGCTATAAAATAGTAAAGAAGTGTCATGTGACACATGTTGAAGCAAAAAATAAATAAACCTCACATATATGATCATGGGGTCTGAACTGGCAGTGACTGACAAGGAACAAGATCTTGGGTTCGTAGCTCATGAAGATGTTAGCTCAACGTGCCCTAGTTGTGAAAAGGGCAGATTTCATGCCAGCGATGGAAAAGGAATTGAAAATAAAATTTCTGATATCCCAATATACAAATCTGTGCTGTGACTGCATTTGGAATACTGTGTACTGTTGTGGTTGCCTCAGCTCAAAAAGGCTCTTGTAGAGGTGGAAATGGTCCAGAAAATGGCAGCCAAAAGGATCATGGGGGTGGAGCAGCTCCCCTCTGAGCAGAGGTTACAGCATTAGAGACTTTCTAGTTTAGAGAAAAGGTGAGTGAGGGTTGACACAACAGAAGGGTGTGCTTTTATGCATGCTATGGCTGAAGCTGATAGAGAAGTTTTTCCTCCCTTTCTCATAACATTAGAGTTTGTGGACATCCAAGGAAGCCGAATATTGGAAGATTCAGGACAGATAAATGAAATAATTTATTGGCACAGTGCATAGTTAAGCTATGGCGCTCACTCCCACAGGAGGCAATGATGATCACCAACTTTAGAGGATTAGACAAATTTATGGATGACAAGGCTACCAATGGCTACTGGCTATGATGGTTGTGTGCTGTCAGAGGCAGGGATGCTTTTGAATAGCACTTGCTGGGAACCATGGGAGGAGACAGTGCTCTTGTGGGAAACCATCAAGCAAGACCTGAGCAAGAGTATCTGGCTGGCTATCGTGAGAACAGGATGCTGGACTAGATGGGCCAGTGGTCTGATCCAACATGCACTTCTTACATTCTTTGCATGTTTTTCAGACTTTTTCCTGGCAAACACGAATGTGCCTTTGCAGGCTATATTGCAATTCTTTACTAGTTCATTGAGTTCAGTGGGATCTTCTCCCAGGTAAGTGCTTCAGATTTTTGCTTTAGTGGATATATTATTATGATATGAGGCTAGGTATGTCTCATAACATAGAAGAATCAGCTTGTCTGGGGCTTTCCTAAGCTTCATATTATAAATAGGATTCCTAACTTCCTTTACCTTTAAAGGTTTTGTGAGAATTTCCTTTAGTGGAAGAACTAGCTGGGAGAGATCCTGCCCCTAAACTCACAGCTCATAGTAACCTTATCGTAAATGTATTTTTTTAGAATAATACATTCAAACCGTTAAATTTATTTCATTTGGTGTTGTATATACCATATTATGGATCATCATCATCATCATCATCATCATCATCATCATCATCATCATCTATTTTTTGCTTTAAGCAATAAGCCAGATTTTACCTGGTTTCTCTCCACTCTCCCCTTAGCTCTGGAGCATGTATGCCACTGCAAATTCAGCTCTGGCAGAATGTAGATTATTCAGTTCATATTTCATGTGTTGCAGCCTTCAGATTTCAGCCTTAGTGGATAGATCATTAGGATGTGAGGCTAGATATTCCCCGAAAAAGAAGGAAAATAAAATATAAATAAAAGTTAACCAGATAAAACTGCCATCTTATTTTGTGTCATGACTGTGATTTGCTTGCTTATCTTCTTTTTTTGCGAACCAAATTAAAAACAACAAATCACTTCATTGCATTTAGCAATGCTGCACATAGTGTCCCTTTGTCAACTCTGGAGTGGCGGGGGGAGGGAGGGAATTTGCCAACAATTTAAATGCCCCTACTCATTCACAGTCCTACTTCCCATTTATATTCATAATTACTCAATGCAATGCTCAGAATACTAAACACAGAGGGAAAATGGCACCCTGTTAACCAAGGCACTGTCAATTTGGTGACATGAAAACAAGATCAGAAAAATAAGTCGCAGGGCTATGGTTTCTACCTTGGGAAAACAAGGCTGCGTGTTTTACACAAACATGCATAAACCTCTTGTACGAACCAGCCAGTGGCATTCCATAATAACAGTGATTATTTTTCTCAATAGCTCCATCAGGCATGAGCAGTGTGTTTTGAGGGATGTGCTGATCTTGGATTGGAAGCTATGGAAAGCCAGTTAATTCATGCTCTTTGTTACTATGCCGACGGATCAGGGCAGTTCCTGAGGGTCAGCTTCTCAGCTGTAGAGCAGCTTTTCAAAAATGACTTTAGCACAAAAGCATTTTTAAATCTGTCTCTCTTCAACAAAGGGGGGGGGGGAAGGAGGATGTGGTTCCCCTCCCCTGATGGAAGAAAAAAAAAACCCAGTTAGTGAGTTACTGTACGTCTCTGGGCAAAATAGTACTTCTAGAAAAGCCATATTTATTCTCTTCTCGTTTCTGTTACAGGCTGTCCTTTTGGTGACCTCACTGAATGAGTTTCAGCAGCTCGGCAAGGATATTGACTCTGTCCCGGGGATGCCATGAAACATAACCGGGTTCTTTCTTTTGCTGTGAATTTTAATGTAATAAACCATGTTTCTTTTAACACTTACAGTTGCAGCTGCCTCCTTCTTCTTATCTTACAGCTTGGCTATGCGAGAACATCTTATTGATCTCGATTAATCTCTAGTGGCCTGGGGTTCATGTCATAAAACTAGTGCTGTGCCAATATATCTGGCCAATCTGTTTTTTGGCCATTCATGGGGAGGGCTGGAAGAGAAATGGCCTCAAAGATTGGGAGGGAGGGGAGAAAATTTCCCTGAAGATTCCAGGGGGGCGGGGAAGGCTGAAGTGTGTGTTTGTTTCATTTTCTCAACCTTATTTTTTGTTAAAGGACTTAGTGACTCCCAAGTTGCTGCTTACCTTTAAATAAGATGCTTGTGGGGAGATTTCTTCTTGATTTTTTAAGCTTAAAAAGCATGTTGTGGTGCTTCACTCATCCCCACACAACCCATTTAAAGACAACTGCTCCCTCCTCCAGCCCCTATGAGGCAAAGCTCAGCATCTGCCAGAGTGCTCAAAAATAAAGTTTAAAATATCTTCGCCCAGCTACTTTAAAAACAAAGTAAGGCAAGCTATCACCAGCTAAAACAGTTATGTGAAGCGTGTCCCCAACCATTCCTACAAAATAGAAACTAGAAAACATAATAATAATAATAATAATAATAATAATAATAATAATTTCCCCAGCCACTCTGGGCAGCTTCCAACAGGACACTAAAATACAATAACCTATTAAACATTAAAAGCTTCCCTAAACAGAGCTGCCTTCAGATGTCTTCTAAAGGTTTGGTAGATATTTTTCTCTTTGACATCTGGTGGGAGGGCATTCCACAGGGCGGTTGCCACTACCAAGAAGGCCCTCTGCCTCGTTCCCTGTAACTTGAAACATATATACAGTCGTACCTTGGAAGTCGAATGGAATCCGTTCCGGAAGTCCGTTTGACTTCCAAAACTCTCAGAAACCAAAGTGTGGCTTTCACTTGGTTGCAGAAAGCTCCTGCAGCCAACTGGAATCCGTGGAAGCCCCGTCGGACATTTGGGTTCCAAAGAACGTTTGTAAACTGGAACACTGGTGTGTTTGTAAACTGGCCTTTGGGAGCCAAAATGTCCAAGTACCAAGGTGTTCGGGATCCAAGGTATGACTGTACATTGAGTATGTTGAAATAGTTTAAGTTCCCAGGGTCTAAGCAGATTTAACTGGTCAGTGCCTGAAGGAGAGACTGACTGAAGGTGAACAACCCATCCCCAAACACCTGCTCACATTTTGCAACTCAAGTATGGTGTTGGTATAATTATTTCAATTCTTTTCATAAATGAAAAATTTGCTCCCAATAACTTAATGGCCCTTATAGCTGTCTTTTGCTGTTCCCTTGTTTGATTGATTTTTACAGTTGATTCTGATCATGTTTATCCATATTTCATTTCATTTCACTTTTAATTTGTATACCACCTTTCTGTATTAGTATACACAAGACTATAAACAAGCTGAAGTAACAACAAAGATTGCAAAAATGTCATAATGAAAGCATGTCTAAAATAAGCAACTTATATAAAATAAAATAATATTCAATAATCCATTAGAATACAAATAGGACACAATAAAGTCGATCTTCCCGTGACTTACCACTATACTGCAGGAGAGGAGAGCAAAGACTTGCTATGGCTTCCCAATGGACCACTTTCCCTGGTACAGGGGAAAGGAGGCAGAAAGGAACTCTAGATGGATTGGAAGGGGCTGGCTAGGTCGAAGAGAATTGTTCTGCAAGCCAGATTAAAATTGAAGCCAGAGAAGAATCCATACTTTTGATGAGCATTATGAAGCCCTGACAGTTATATTTTGAGGCCCAGAAATACAATATTGATGATATTACTAGCAAAAAGATGTGCTTTTAGATGTTGCTGAAAGATGTAGCAAAAATATGAGTGCACCTATAATCGACATGGTCATCAACGTTTAAACCGGCCATATAAAACATATCTCCATACTTTCTTTGCTCCTGTGCTTTGAGATTGATTCTTTTTACCTTAAGAAATAGTCTCTTAGGATACAGATAACTAAAAGCCAGAGTCCCTTCTCTGATGCCCTTCTCAGATGTCCTCTCCTTCACTCTTTCCCCTACTGAAATTAGGCTTGAATGTAGCATTCTATTGCAGCCAATGGAATACATTGCAGCATTTGCTCTGTTGTAGTGTGTTTCCTCAATTTGAAAATGTGTGATCCCTGTATTAGCCTGTGGACTGATCTTTCAAGAGAAATGTTGCAAGTTTCCAAGTTAAGCACATTTACATACCTGACTAAAGGGGTGAGGTGGGAAACCACATTTCTGCACATATCAAGGCACAATCTCATTTCACAGGGAGGAAGAGTAGCTGTCCTCTTTGGTCAACGGCCCCAAGTTGACAATGGGAACTGAAAAGTAACATTGCCATGAATGCTTGGAAATGTGCATCTGTACACATGCAACTCATAAGGAGGTATGTCTTGGGGTGAGTAGAGCATTCTCTCTACATGGAAAAAAATGGCACGTTGCTTATTTTGAGTTCTTTTTTTACAGTGCTTTAACAAGAACACATTTTTGCCTTCTAACACTTTTGAGAACTTGTGATGATGGTAATCAGCCATTTTTTATTTGAATGGAAACCACAAAACCACAAACATGTGTTTAACTTGAAGCAATTAAAAAGTACGTGCATTTCCTTGTCCCTATGAACAAATGCAGTTTGAAAAAAATGGACACTGTTGGCTACTTATTTCCATTTTTGGCATGGGCGGTGGGGGACGGGGATGGGGACAGGACATACAGAATATTTGAATTCCCCCTTTGCAACAGAAATAGTCAGTGATGTGGAAGAGTCCACTGTGCATATTTGGGGCTGTATGTTATTTCCCAGATGCAGGGAAAATAGACAGTGTTAGAGGAGTCTCTTTCATAAGTAACCTAATGGGTGATTCTCAGATGTGGAATATTTCAGTTGCAACCCTATGCAGTCATACCTCGGGTTACAGACGCTTCAGGTTGCGTGTTTTCGGGTTTCGCACCGCGCCAAACCCAGAAGTACCAGAATGGGTTACTTCCGGGTTTCGGTGTTCGCACATGCACAAAAGCACAGAATCACAGAATCGCAACCCACGTGTGTGCAGATGCAGTGCTGCGGGTTGCGAACATGCCTCCTGCATGGATCCCGTTTGCAACCCGAGCGTCCACTGTATACAATTAACTAGAAGCAAGACTAAAATAACTCAGTAAGATTTATATATGATTAGGCATGCATAGGATTGAACTCTTGCAGTGCAACCCAATCCATGTCTGCTCAGAATGCAGTGGGGTAAGTGGCCCAGGTAAGTGGCCATTACAGTCTTAATTATTTAAGACAAAGGTTCCCAATTTGTGATCTGGGGACACCAGGGGGTCTATGCAACCCACCCAGGGTGTCCATGGCACCAATCACATAACAAAAAGTACCCTGGAGATATCAACAAGCTTTAGTGTTGCGTCTTCAATTTAACTTTTAAAATACATAGTGAAGAAAGCTTACCAAATAGTTACATAATACCAAAGAGAAACAAGATCTAAAAGCACTTCTCTCAGCTAGTGCTGTAGCAGCGCTTGTAGACCTCTGTAGAGAGTGTAATGGTCACATGATCTTCCCTTTCCTCGCCAGTATCCTGGCCATGATCTTCAGGCAGATGCTTAAGCTCTTATAGATCCCCAAGGACACACTGCTAAAACATTAAAGAACAAAACAAACCTTGCAGCTAAATTTGCATTTTTTCTTGGCAGTTGTGTCTAGTGCTTGAGTCAGAAAAGAGGGGTGGCTAGCCTGATCTGCAAACTCTGTTGTCCAGGCCACCCACTGTGAAGTTACAGAAAGGCGCTTTGCACTGTTCACTTTATCATATTTTAAACCCCAAACTGTTATTACCACTCTTTTCTCCCTTGCCCCCAGTTTACTAGGAATGCAGAATATATTTTAATAACTGAACACAATTAAGTATAAGTTGCTCCTGTAGTTTCAGAGGCAGGCGGAAATGCTTTACTCAAATCCACTATTCAGGATGCTGCTGAAATTTGAGACCCCCAAGTCCACCACTAGTACAAGTCTCCAAGGGGTACAGTGTGTTTCTGTGTAGAAATAATATGTACTCCACAGGATCTATGTCAGTGAGGGCTGGACTATTAAGTGCTAGGATGGGGGCAGCCTTTGTTTATTCTTTCTATTTCTCTTTCTTCACTCACTTTTTTTTTAAAACTACTTTTGTATGTATTGTAATACTACTACTACTAATAATAATAATAAAAAAGGTGGCGGCATGCTTTATGTCACTGCTATAGTATTCTCAAGAGAAAGTATTTACTGTGTCCTAGAGTAGTAAATGGCAACCATTCACTTGTATGAAAGAAAATAAAAGCGCCCATTTGAAGGACACCACTGCAATAAGGATGGAAGCTGCTGCTGTGGTTGGTGAACTTAGTTTTTTTAGAATCAAGTTTGCCCTCTCTGCATTGCTATAGTTTGAATGCTGTTTCTATTGTAGGCATTGCAAAAATAAAAATAAAAATCAATATGGTCATCAAGTTTAATTGGTTAAAAGCACACACTTTTAAAAATAATGTTGCAGTGAAACATGTAGTTTAATAAAATTCCATTGTTAAAAGAGTGTTGGCAGATGAACACTCATTTCTTCATAAGCCCATCACTTCAACATGTCTTTCCAATGCCAAATCTTGTATTATATTTTGCTTCGCTAAAATTAACAACAGATTCTATAGATCATAACACAGAATACTTTCCTAAATGGTTTTGACTGGATTAATTGCTTGAGGCAGACAAAGAGCAGATATGATTAATGCTGCTGTGAAACAACTTTCCTGATGTGAGATCCAACAGGATGTGTGTGTGTGTGTGTGTGTGTGTGTGTGTGTGTGTGTGTGTAGGTCACATATAACTTCCACATGGTTACTACAGATTCATAGGCACCAGAGAAGTGGTTGCATTACATTTTCTACCTTGAGCACCTTGAAACAATGGGGAGATACGTTTGCATGACCAAGGAATGTGACAGGGGGATATGTTGATAATGATTGTAGAATAGGGTTGCTATTGTTTAAGCAATCAATATACATTTTCAATTGAAAAGATAGGACTATTGTTTACTAATGATATGTTATCATTTGTTGTTGTTGTTTAGTCGTTTAGTCGTGTCCGACTCTTCGTGACCCCATGGACTAGAACGTGCCAGGCACTCCTGTCTTCCACTGCCTCCCGCAGTTTGGTCAGACTCATGTTTGTTGCTTCGAGAACACTGTCCAACCATCTTGTCCTCTGTCGTCCCCTTCTCCTTGTGCCCTCCATCTTTCCCAGCATCAGGGTCTTTTCCAGGGAGTCTTCTCTTCTCATGAGGTGGCCAAGGTATTGGAGCCTCAGCTTCATGATCTGTCCTTCCAATGAGCACTCAGGGCTGATTTCCTTCAGAATGGATATGTTTGAATTTCTTGCAGTCCATGGGACTCTCAAGAGTCTCCTCCAGCACCATACTTATTATTAAATTTCTATATCACCCTTCATCCAAGGCTCACAATATAAAAACACAAAAATACATAACATAGTAACAAACAAAAACAATACCCCCCTTCCCAGTTTAAAAGGCCATAGATTGTTTAATTAGCCAAAGGCCTGGGTTAAGAGAAATGTTTTTGCCTGGTGTCTAAAGACATGTAAGGAAGGCACCAGGTAAGTCTCCTTGGAGAGAACATTCCAGAAAAGAGGAGCCACTGCAGAAAAAGCTTGTTCTCGTGTTGCTGCCCACCAGACTCCTTTTGAAGTAGGTACATATAGTAAAGAAGGGCCTCAGTATGTATACATCGCCAAAGAAACTAACACCTGCAAAAAAACATTTTAAAATGTATACAACATTTTAAAAACAAAATGAAAGACCCTAGAATCTCTTTATCCAGCTGACTGTCTATCTTTCACCTTCCAAAGCACAGCAGAATTAAAAATAAAACAAAAACTTGGCCTGTGTTTTTAACTGACAGAAAATACAAATGACCTTTATGGGGAAGAAGGTTCTACAACTAAGGTGCCATTATAAAAAAGGCCATGACCAGTTAAGTTAAAGTGTTAGGTCTTCAGTGTCAATATCCAAGATAGGATAACCCTAAGAGTGAGCAGTTTGCTTTGTGGTGTGCCAGTGTTGACTCGCTCTCAACCTCTTCCCCCTGCAATCACAGCTATATCAGTGGAACACCTAAAACATAACCGCTTCTCTCACAATCAGTGTCACTCATTCACGACAGACAAGAAGCATGCTGCTGCTGTTATTCACGTGCCTATTAAGAAACACAACAATACTCAACTACTAATAAGCGACAGAGGGCTGTACAGAGTACACTAAAATGTATGTGAAGTAAAATGTCATAGATAAACAAAGGTGACTATACTGACGGGGACCTGGGCGCCGACTCTTCTCTTCTAATTATTTCCTTTGACTCTAATTCAAATGGTAAACATTAAAAAGGGCATGTCAAACCAGTACATTTCAAGACACTGAACTACCCACCCAAAATATTCAATAGACCTTTTTCTCAAGCAGTACATGAGCGATTTGTTAATGTCCTCATCACAATATTTAATACATGCATTTATTCTTAAGTGGACACCAGTAGAATATATATGGAGGGATTTTAGCTGATCAAAATTCTAAGGAGTGAGTAGTACACCATGGGATTCTTAGCAATAAGCTGTAAGTGGAGAAAACACTTTCATAATCAGGGCTAAGAAATATCAGCTATGTAAGATTTCAATTTTATAGCATACACACACATCTAGAGATGATGACTTTACAAAAGGTGCATTTTTATCCCAGATTTTGGGAATTCACAGCTGCTAGTTGATCTATTTTTTATTATATTTGTTTGGGGGGGGGTCCAAACAATGGACCTTAAATCGATTTGGTTGAAGTAGATCTAGATCAGCTTCCTGATACCTTTCTTTTGCAGGAGCAAGCCTACCCCTGTAACACTTTTGAAAATGTCAACTTCTAGTTCAGAATTTGTCTGCTTGTATTCTTGATGGAACCCAAATTACATCAGTTCTGAAGCAACCACATTGGCTTCCCATTCACTACTGAGCTCAATTCAAGGTGCTGATGCTTACTTTTAAAAGCCAAAATAGTTTGGTCTCCAAATATCCAAAGGACAGCCTCCTCTTGTCATCAACCTGTCCATTACATTAAGGTTGTCAGAGAAGGTCCATCTCGGTCTTTCCATCGTTAGGAGAAATGCTTGATGTATTTACAAAAGAGAGGTCCTCCTCTGAAGTTGGACCCCAACTTTGGAAAGCCTTTTGCAAGGAGCAGCACCTGGTGCTGACAATTTCTGACACAAGCTTGAATTTATTTATTTTTAATACTTAGTCATGTTAAATTATTACATGATCAACTGGTTGAGGTTTTATTCCTCTCCATTTTTCTTTAATGTTTTATAAAATTTAAATACTGTTTTGAAGATTTTAAATGTCTGTGTCTACCATCCTGAAATTATGTTTAGGATGAAGGAGAGGTTTATATTTATATATATGTTTAAAAATAAACAAACAAATAATAATAAGTATGATGTGATCTATAAAATCCAGGTCTGTAAATTTTCTATATTTTCTATATTATTATAGTATTATATTTTTTGTGGGGCTGTATAAATATACAGTTTTTGGGGGGCTTCCTTGCTTGCTCTTATATGAACGTACCTATAGAAGTAGAAGCTCATAGGATGAGATTAGTGGTGCCCATTATCACCTTGCAAAAGAAGGAGTTTTAATTGAAAAGATGTCTCTAAATTGTCTATATTTATCTAATTAAGATACTTTTTTAATGAATGAATGAATTAATGCTTATTTAGGCTTCTGCTATAGTCAGTGTTTAATAAAAATGCTTACAGGTAATTTATGAATAAAATATGAATAGCATGAATATATGATGGCAGAGAGCTATTTTCTGCCTGCAGTATCTGAGCAAATCCAGTTCTGACTGAAGTAACCATTTGCAGAATGCGATAAAATGCTCCCAAACACTGACATTTAATAAGAACATGTCACTCAAAGATGCACATTCATAAATGTATCAGGGAGCACTCAGGTGCTTACAATTCTAGAAATAATGAACCTGTGCCATTTGCCTTAGCACCTGAGCTATTATAGTAGCATTAGTCTTGCTCCTGCTTATAAAAAAATCAATTTAAGATGGGGTGGGAAATAATAAGTAACTCAAAATGAGAAGTCAGCAATTACAGCAAAAGGGGAGGCTGGGCTACTTACCTGATTAAGTGGTATCAGTAACATTTTTCTTTGATGGATCTTAGGGTGGGTGGGTGGGATCCTGTAACCATGGAGACAGAATGAATGATGCCTTGGTCCTAAGCTACAATGTTACAATGCAAAGTTAGGGTTGTTGCTTCCCCTCTTCAGATTAGTGACATGGTTAGATGTGAACGCTTTGAAAACAGTATCTGCTTTCAATAGTTAAGTCTTCTAGTGAAACCAGGCTGCACAGCAGCTTACATGGGCAAAAGTGTTTGCTGTGTGTACAGCAGCAAACATGTCAGATGTGGAGGTCATACATAAATGTACACAAGTTTTTTAATGCTCATATACACCCTGGCCCAATCAAGGATCCCAGTGATGGGTATGAATGAGTTTAAATATGTGTATAGACATACGTGTTGCTCACCACCACAATCCACACCTTT
This sequence comes from Podarcis melisellensis, assembly GCF_964234715.1. Lineage (NCBI taxonomy): Eukaryota > Metazoa > Chordata > Lepidosauria > Squamata > Lacertidae > Podarcis > Podarcis melisellensis. Next base: position 70,099,040 of record NC_138530.1, on the reverse strand, counting down.
GCTGTGGGAAGTCCTGAAAATCAAGCTGGCATTCATATAGCGAAAACACGTACAGTGTAAAGTGTGGTTCAATGGGACTTGAAAGTGCTTGCTTTTGGACGGATCATTTCTTTTCTTTGGCAAAGGATGCAGCGCTGAGCTCTGCCAGTTGGGCAAACTCTACAGTGAATGAAAAGCACTGCTGTTGAGCCTGCTACTTACAGAATATTTAATAAGAAAAGATTAAGGGAAATGTGATAGCGTTTTTTCTAATATGTCATAAAATGAGGCCAATGTGACTCTCTGAAAGAAGTAAAATAAAACTGCCCAGATTCAGCAACCTGTTCTGTGCACAGAATTGCTGATCTGCATACGGAGCTCTCATTACTAGTAGCGGTTTCCCAATTTATTGCAACGGGGAAAACAGATAACATGCATGCAATCTTTGTGGTTTGCAAATCTACCAGCTCTATTGCAATAACAGCAGCAACTTGTTCGTGAAAGAGGGATGTACACATAGCATGTACAGTATACAGATATTGGAATCAGGGTACATAGAAGTTAACCTGGGACACAGGTGGCGCTGTGGGTTAAAGCCTCAGCGCCTAGGACTTGCTGATCGAAAGGTCGACGGTTCGAATCCCTGCTGCGGGGTGCGCTCCCGCTGCTCGGTCCCAGCGCCTGCCAACCTAGCAGTTCGAAAGCACCCCCAAGTGCAAGTAGATAAATAGGGACCGCTTACCAGCGGGAAGGTAAACGGCGTTTCCGTGTGCAGCTCTGGCTCGCCAGAGCAGCGATGTCACACTGGCCATGTGACCCGAAAGTGTCTCCGGACAGCGCTGGCCCCTGGCCTCTTAAGTGAGATGGGCGCACAACCCCAGAGTCTGCCAAGACTGGCCCGTACGGGCAGGGGTACCTTTACCTTTACCTTTACATAGAAGTTAAGGGACAGGTGGCGCTGTGAGTTAAACCACAGAGTCTAGGACTTGCCGATCAGAAGGTCGGTGGTTCGAATCCCCGCGACAGGGTGAGCTCCTGTTGCTCGGTCCCTGCTCCTGCCAACCTAGCAGTTCGAAAGCACATCAAAGTGCAAGTAGATAAATAGGTACTGCTCCGGCGGGAAGGTAAATGGTGTTTCTGTGCACTGCTCTGGTTTGCCAGAAGCGGCTTAGTCATGCTGGCCACATGACCCGGAAGCTGTACGCCAGCTCCCTTGGCCAATAAAGCGAGATGAACGAGATGAGCGCCACAATCCCAGAGTGGTCACGACTGGACCTAATGGTCAGGGGTCCCTTTAACTTTACCTTACATAGAAGTTGTGATAATTTGCCTATCCTCTCTCAGGGAGAGAGGATTTTAAAGATCTTTGGGTGGTATGAACACAAGGGCAGCCCAAGGCATTTTGGCACCTGAGCCAGACACCCAAATGGCGCCCCCTCCCTGCTTAGGAAGAAGGGGTGAGGCAAGATCTACATCAGGAACAAGGTGTTGGTGGGGGTGAGATTGGCATCTGGATCTGCTGCCCCAGCGATTCCTGCTGCCTGAGGCAGTCACCTCAGCTTGTCTCACGGCTGGGACGACCCTGTATGGACACTAACAGTTAAACACACACATTAGCTGGGGCTTCAGGAGCAGCAGGGACAGTGGCAGAAACCTAAAAAGCAAAATGTACAAAAACAGGAGAAGGGAAATGGAGAGCCAGGATTGTTAGACATTTGTGTAATTCTGTGCTATATACGTATTACTCTTACTAGGTAGAAATAGATTTGACATCACTGTGCCAGTTGTCCTACATCCCCTGGAGAGCTAATGCAGGTGTGTAAGGAAGGGCATGTTTACTCAAGCTGAATTTTACATTGCGATTTATCTCTTTATTCTTCAAGGAATATTTTTCAATGTGAGACAAATTAAATGTCAAAAAAGCTAATTTGGCTGCTGTTCATAAATTACATTGCCATTTAAATGCATTAATTTCATTCTTATTGCTATACTTTCTCACTTTTCATTGCAGGATTCTGTGAGATAGCCACTGGCTTTATCAATATTTGTCTTTTATGAATGATTTAGTACTGTTTTTCTACACATCCCATCGTAAATGAGAAAATAGGATTGTTATGTCCTCTATTATTGCTAAAAGTTTAATTATTACAAATATTTGCCCCAGCTTTGTTGTAATGAAATGGCGATTTTAAACAGAAGAGAATGGAGTTTTCTATTTAGATGTACTATGAGGTTTTGAATTATTGTGACCGACATTTGAAGATCAATCCTTTTCAGCTGTTTGATAGATGGATTTTTGTTTTAAATAGGTAAAGATTTGCCCCATTTTCTTTTTTTTTATCTAATTTTTTATTAAGGTTTTTTCATACAAATACATATTTAACAAACAAAATAAATTTTGTAACATCTTTTCATTCTACTGTGGACTCCCTCACGCCTCCTGCTTCCACTTGCATCATTAAAAAGAAAATTTTTCCAAGCAAATTATCATTTTGTTTATAATCTTAAATCCAATAATTTAGGTTAAACTCAAATATAAAATATAATTTGATGGTAGACAGTTGTTTCTACTCTGACATCCTTGTTAGCATTCAGCCAAATTACAATACTTTTGTAAGTAAATCTTGAATTTCTTCCAGCCTTCTTCAACCCTTTCCTCTCCCAGGTCACGGATTCTGCCAGTCATCTCGGCTAGTTGCATATAGTCCATCAGCTGCATCTGCCTTTCTTCCAGTGTGGGTAGATCTTGAGTTTTCCAGTTCTTAGCAATGAGTATCCTTGCCGCCGTTGTAGCATACATAAAAAATGTTCTGTCCTTCTTTAACACATTCTGGCCGACAATGCCCAGAAGGAAGGCCTCTGGTTTCTTAGTAAAGGTATACTTAAACACCTTTTTTAGCTCATTATATATCATTTCCCAGAAGGCCTTCACTCTAGGACAGGTCCACCAGAGGTGAAAGAATGTTCCTTCATTTTCCTTACATTTCCAACATTTATTATCAGACGAATGGTATATTTTAGCCAATTTCACTGGGGTCATGTACCATCTATATATCATTTTCATTACATTTTCCTTCAGAGCATTACATGCAGTGAAGTTCAACCCAGTGGTCCACAACCTTTCCCAATCCTCAAACATAATGTTATGCCCAATATCCTGAGCCCACTTTATCATAGCCGATTTAACCATTTCGTCTTGTGTGTTCCATTTCAGCAACAAGTTATACATTTTTGAAAGTACCTTGGTATTAGGTTCTAACAATTCTGTTTCCAATTTCAATTTCTCCACCTGGAATCCTAACTTTTTATCATTCTTAAACACTTCTTTAATCTGAGCATAGTGTAACCAGTCTCGCACTTTATCTTTCATTTTCTCTAAACTCTGCAATTTCCAATTGTCTCCGTCTCTTTCTAATATTTCCCAATATTTTGGCCAATTGGCCTCCATATTAGGTCTTTTTCGGGCCTTAGCCTCCAAGGGTGACAGCCACCTCGGTGTTTTGTTCTCCAATAAGTCTTTGTATTTTGTCCAGACATTAAATATTGCTTGAGAAACAGATGAAAATGGGGCAAATCTTTCTTTTGTCAGAAAAGCAAAAGAAAGATTTGCCCCATTTTCATCTGTTTCTCAAGTTGTTCAAAATTGTTTGAAAATGTGTCATGGATTTAGGCTTAATGGCCACATTTATAAAACATGAACTTTGTTCTTTCAATGATACCAGGCGGATATTTTTATGCCCCTAGATTTATACCTTCAGTATTTCATTACTTTTTCTCCATTATTTCAGTGCTTTGACCCTTCATTTTAGAGAGGCGTTCTAGAGAAGTATATTTATAGGGGCAAGCAATAATGGTTTCTTCCCGGAACTCTGAACAATTTTGGCATATTTCACACATCTTCAGAAAATGTTGTCAGTTCCCTTCATTTATCCCTTTCCTGTACATTTCTAAAGGTAGGATAGGATAAATAAATGGAAACAACTCGACAACCCAAAACAGGTGTGTGTACTTGACCTAGGATTTGCTAAAGATTTGGCTAACCAAGTATCTTCATGTGTTGCCATTGCGATGATATATATATTGCGATGATATATATATCACCTGCTTCTGTTGGAAGAGAGGTGTAGATTACCCCTCATATGTTGAGTGCGTGCACTTCTGGCTGCAGTGGCCACTTGGGTAAAGAAGGATCCAGGAGCACACCTAGACCAGGTACCGCTTCCTTCAGAAGGGAGTTCAGCCCTGTCCTCACTGAGTATCTCCTGGTCCTGGACATAGAATCATAGAACTGCAGAGTTGGAAAGGACCCTAAGGATCATTTTGATGTTTTATTATGTTTTATACCTGTTGGAAGCCGCCCAGAGTAGCTGGGGTAACCCAGACAGATGGGCAGGGTACAAATAATAAAATTATTCTTATAATTATTACTCCAATCCCCAGCAGTGCAAGAATATATAGCTGTCCCATACAAGGACCAAACCTGCATCCTTAGCACCCATGCTCTAACCATCTGAGCTATCCAAGCTTGGAAACCTCTACCTGCCTAATATATCATATCAATTTATTAGCCACCATCCAGCCCACTACTGTGCCCAGACGCTGGTACAGAACCTTCACAGTCACTCCTGATTCAGATTTTACAGAGAAACAGAGATTTGTGTCATCAGCATACTGACAGTGCTACATAACCCCTTATAATGCTCCCAGTTGATTAATATATCTATTGCATAGCATTCAGTCAAAACAGTGCCCTGCAGCACCCCATGGCACAAATGCCTGGGGTGGTTGGGTCAAAGAGTTTATAATCCTGTTGCTTTTTGAATTTTTGGGCAAATACCTGAGCAAGCCAAGATGTTTTGCCTGAGATTCCTATGCAAAGTCACTCATTTCTCTGACATGTGACCACAAAAACTTGAGTTAAATGAACAAGCCCACCTTGAGTGTTCAGGAATTAGGTGTTTATTCCTGACAATTGCATTGACTCATTGATGTAATGCTGCATCCTAGAGAATGTAGAAGACTCTCATTCTGCGCCACTCTGTTTTGTGAGATTCAGTTGCCCTTCTTCATTAATTTACACTGATTGGTTTGTATTAAAAGTACCCTTTCATCAGCGTGTATGAAACAAGCTACAGTTTCAGTCCAGTGCCACAAGAGCTGTCATTCTGTTCTTTTTTATTTTCCTGAATACTTATGGAGGCTTTTTGACATAAAGGACTTTGAACTTTGTGAGACTCATTTTTCTTCATCCATTTTCATTTTCTATGATTAAACGTTCAATCAGCCACACTGTCATAACCATTAATACACTGGTGCAATCTGTCTTCAGTAGTTGCTGAGAAACGTGCCTTGATTATTCCTTCCCAAAGTGCCGAAGAAACGGGCCTTGCTAATGAAATATTTAGCCACCCATTTATCTACCCATTTATGGCCTGAACCATTATTAACTCCCAATATCGAAAGCATAATAAGGTGTCTGCAGGATGCCTGTAGCTGTTTATGCAATCATGTTGACCCTGGGATACATTCCCCAAGCAGTACTCCAAAGCCTGTGCTTCTCTCAAGGAGACTTGTACAAGTAACCAATGACAACTCACTTGTTTGAACCATTTGCCTTTTTTTTACTGGCTGAGCTCCACCTCAGCCCCTTCCTTCCTTCTTTCTTTCTTACTTATATCCAGTCTCTGGTTCCATTTGCTGTTGGTCTTCCTGCCTTCTGCCCTACCAGTCCCCATGGACCTTAGCCACCACTGGGGTTGGGGAGAGATCAGAACCTTTTGAACTTCTGGTGACATTGTGTAGGGGTAATCAATGCAGACACATTTCCCTCCAGGAGCAAGTGCATTTCTTTCTGTCTTTACTATTGTACTGAGAAACATACCCGTTTACATTTATGTGGGTAGCGCTGTGGTCTAAACTACTGAGCCTCTTGGGCTTGCCGATCAGAAGGTCGAATCCCCGTGATGGGGTGAGCTCCCGTTGCTCTGTCCCAGTTCCTGCCAACCTAGCAGTTTGAAAGCATGCCATTGCAAGTAGATAAACAGGTACCACTGTGGCGGGAAGGTAAACGGCATTTCCATGTGCTCTGCCACTTGTCACAGTCCTCCATGTGTCAATAGCGGTTTAGTCATGCTGGCCACATGACCCGGAAAGCTATCTGTGGACAAATACTGGCTCCCTCAGCCTGAAAGCGAGATGAGCACCGCACCCCATAATCGCCTTTGACTGGACTTATGTTCAGGGGTCCTTTACCTTTACCTTACCTTACCTTACATTCTAGCATTGACTTTTGTGCCTTGGGTAGGATTTTGGCTTTTTTCAAGATAAGTGGCATATTTATCAATTGATACATTTTAAGACCTTGTTTGTGTGTGTGTGAAAAACTAAAAATACTGCTCTGCCAGGAGGCAGAGGGGCGGCTTTGTGAGTGACACCAGGGTCACCCAATCAACTTTCCACACACTGGAATCTCCTAGAAATAAGAATTTGTGGAATTGTGTGGAAGAAGATACAAGCCTGGAAAAGCCAGCTTTTGACTTATTTGTGCTTTCAGATTGTTATATGTTATATCATCTATCATCTGTCTATCATCTATCTATCTATCTATCTATCTATCTATATCTATCTATATCTATCTATCTATCTATCTATCTATCTATCTATCTATCTATCTATCTATCTATCATCTATCTATCATCTATCATCTATCTATCTATCTATCATCTATCTATCTATCTATCTATCATCTATCTATCTATCTATCTATCTATCTATCTATCTATCTATCTATCATCTATCTATCTATCTATCTATCTATCTATATCTATCTAATTATCATCTATCTATCTCTATCTATATCTATCTATCATCTATCATCTATCTATCATCTGTCTGTCGGTCTGTCTATCTATCTAATCTCACACTCATTCAAGAGGCAGTGTCTCTTGTGGAACCAAACCATTCCCTTGTCTCTTCCTTGCAGACAACAGGAACTGGGTCACTGCACTCATGTTTATGACTTTTATCTATCTACTGCATTAAAAACGTGAGTATCTCTTTCTCCTATTCACTGTTATCTACATTGAGTGGAAAAATACAGCAATGATATTCTGCATTAGCTCATCCATTTCAGTCCCTGGGAAAGTTGCAATAAGCGAGCACTTCAAGAATTTTAGCAGGTTTTATAAAAGCGTGCGCACATACACAGACACAAAGAAAGAGAGAGAGAGAGACCAGTGTACACATTTCAGCACCTTCCATTTACAGATTCCCTTCGAGTCCTCTCCTTTTCCTTTTGCCAAGTTCTCATCTGGGAATTCAGATTTGTTCCAGAATATCTGGTAGAAATGCAGCATGCCTCCCCCTCCCAAAGTTATATATTTATCTTCTTATTATATATTTAAATTGGGACTTAGAAGAGAATAATAATATAGATAAAGGTGATTGTGAATCTGAATGTAACATGGTAGGGAAAGGATTGAAGTGTTCTCATGAAAGCATTCTCAGCACCCCTTCCAGCTGTAGGTGATGTGATGGAAAGAAATTAGATTCCACAGGACAACTTATAATTCAGCAAGGACTTTTATTTAACTTGCCTCCTGTTGTGTGATCTGCTGTACAGGAAACAGACACTGGGGGGAAAAGATACTTTACAAAGCACTCCTAAGTAGTGCCAAGGCTTAAATCCACCACTGCAACAAAGCTATTAAAGATAAATGGAATATGTGAATCCTTAAAATTAAAAAGACAGCTGTTGTTGTTGTTCTTGCACCAAATAAGGACATGGTATTTTACAAAGCAGGGACAAGGGTGGCGCTGTGGGTTAAACCACAGAGCCTAGGACTTGCCAATCAGAAGGTCGGCGGTTCGAATCCCTGCAACGGGGTGAGCTCCCGTTGCTCGGTCCCTGCTGCTGCCAACCTAGCAGTTCAAAAGCATGTCAAAGTGCAAGTAGATAAATAGGTACCGCTCCGGCGGGAAGGTAAACGGTGTTTCCATGCGCTGCTCTGGCTCACCAGAAGCGGCTTAGTCATGCTGGCCACATGACCCGGAAGCTGTACGCTGGCTCCCTCGGCCAATAAAGCGAGATGAGCACCGCAACATCAGAGTCGGTCACGACTGGACCTAATGGTCAGGGGTCCCTTTACCGTTATTTTACAAAGCAAAGCAAGTTTCTGCCCCAAAGAGTTTGCAATCAAAAATTCCATAGTGGTGAGACAAAGTGAACACAGGAAGAAATAGGAGACAACAAGAGATGACTGTACCACATTCATATCTCACCTTTCCCCCATTATGGAACACAAGACAATGTACAAACAACAGGCAAAGTGTTATAACGGTGGTCTATAAATTATATGCATCTATGCATCCATTAAAAAACTTCAGTCAACTAAATAACAGCTTGCATTGTTGATCTTCTGTTCTGTCATTCTGATGGGATCTCAGGACATGAATGGGTTTTGCTAGAAGTCCAAAGAGGAACTAACACTACGTTTGCTCTCTTAATTTGCATTTGTTCTATAACTTGTAATAAAGATGTTGGCTTGCATTCTGAGTGATGAAGTTCCTTTCCTGGACATCATTGGTGCTGCACTAAAAAAAAAATCACGTTCTGGGAAATAAATGCATCCTTACTGCTCTCTTCCCCCAGTTTCTCTTCATAGGTCTTAGCACACTAATTGAATTGGGAATTGTGGGTGGGATGTGAAGGAATTTAAAATGCCTATTACTCCATTGTGAATTAGGCTCTCTTCATGGCATGGTCTGGAATGTGTCCTTAGGGACGTTTGCACCGGCAAAGCTGACATGTAATGCAACAGTTCAAGATTTCTATTTGATTTATTTTAAAACCACTTACCTTTTATGGTCTTATAAACTGATTTATTATCCCTTTTTACGGCTGTCCCCAATGCTTTGTGGGGCAAGGTTTTTACAAGCCTTGTTCCTCTTTTCGAGGTCACGGATCTGAGAGCCACAGAGTGATTGCTTATATTGCCTTGGAAACTTGCGGACAGAGGAAAGAGTACAATTTACTTAATGTGTAGCAAAGCCATTGAATTGCCAAGGCAAAACTTGCCCAGTTCCTCCTTTTATAAACATGTTAAAGTATATGGCTTGCTTTGGCCGACTGCAACAGAATTGACAGAGATGCCACTTACATTGTGTTGTGGCTTTGTAGTTCTTTGCTGCAGCTTCTTATCTGCATCCTCCCTCCCATCACAATGATAAATTTTCCTCTGCAGTCTCGTGTATCAGGAGAACCCAGGAAGACCAGAAAACATGTAAGCCTAACCAGTTACCTGTCTATGAGAGGACCACTTTGACCAAGAGATGGGTGGGCAGGTGGGTTGGAGCTCCTTCATCCCAAAGCAGGATATCATGTTGCACCTGAGACCACTGTTAACAAAGTACACTCCAGAGGTTCCTGATGAATGATGAAGAACAGGGAACAAGATGCGTTGATGACTACCAAGCTACACATGACAGTAGTACTCTTTCTTTTACTTGATTGGATCCAGTAGCTGTGGGGCTGGAGCTGCATTGCTCTTGTGTCCTCCCAATGTTGTGTGTTGCTTGGCATGGTGAAGAGCTGGCTCAAGACATTTTGGCACCTGAGGCCAACCACAAAATGGCACTCCCCCTACCAGGGAAGAAGGAGTGACTGAAAGGTGACACCAGGAACAAGGGGGGGAATACAGATCTATATCGGGAACAAGAGGGTGAGTGAAGATCTGCAGCAGGAACAAGGGGAATCAAATCAACCTTATCCAACAGCTGAAGTGGAATCCCATATTCACCCACTGTGATTTGATTTTGGTGATCACTCTTGGCCGAGTAAGATTGTCTTCCATAAACACGGTCTTAACGGTGTGTCCGTAAGTGACTGTGGAAGCCTGTTCTGGATCCACACATCCTTCCACTGTGGGGACATAGGTTTCCAGGCAGGAGTTGATCACTATGAAGAAGCCACTGTAGAGGTGGTGGTGGGCCCTCTGCTGAGGAGCCAGTAGATCCAACCTCCAAGGAGAGCTGGCAATGCATTCCTTGGAGGTCAGATCTGCAGCTCATGTTGGAAGGGGAAAAAAATTAATCCCACCCTACTATGGCTCAGATGTTCAGATGCACTTTGGACATCCCCATGACTGCTTTTGTTAAGGAGCGGTTGTCTAGTGTAGCCCTGTGTAAAAATGTTTGAAAGTCACTGTGTTATAGTAAACTGAATGAGAAACCAATTTCACTGTTCCTACTGAGAAAGCACCCCCACCAAAAGAGAGAGTATAGTTCAGTTTATAAAATTCTTACATTATTGGTAAGACACATATTGTTTGATTTTTCCTCCCGTTTTAATTTCAGGTTATAAATAGGATTATGTTACTGACTTCACTCCAGCTTTTTGAGTATTACTTACAGTAGAATGTGTGTGGTGTCTGACCATAAAAGTCAGGGAGAAAATTAAACTCACATGGTTGAATCTTGAGAGAAGATGGATTTTACATTTGCTTTTTCTAACGTGTGTTTACCCAAGGGACGTGATCATAAAAGATTCATCCAGTCCATTAAAAAAAATCATATTAATAATTTGTAATAGTAATTATTGTTAAGGTCTTCCCTCTGGAAACACTCTTACTCTGATTTTATGAACAAAGATACTTTACATAGCAAGCAACCCAGTCTTTCTACTGCACTGTTGCATTGCAAAGAGGAGAGGGAAGAGGACTATTCTTTATTTTAAAAGTAAAACAACCATCCAGAGGGAAAGAGTCTTCTGACAGCAAAAGGGTATGCAGTAGTTCCATCCACTTGTACAGTATACATTTCCTTGTATACCTTTGAAACTTCTGTAGTTTAGGCTAGGATTTTGATGCCTAGCTGTCTCCACTGGGCTCCTCCCTCTTTCTGCCTTTTATTCCATACTTCACCACTATTGGAGACCATGTCAGATTAGATGACAGAACCAATAGTCCCACATAGAAAAAATGGGCTTCCAGCATCTCTGTGCAAGAGATGTGGCTCACTAGGGTTACAGTAACAGTCACAGCTCACCAGCGAGAATAATCACAGGGATCTCCTAATTCTGGTCACATTTCACAAAAAGCAGAGCTATGGCCTTCAAATAATGTGTATCCTCTGGAGTCCAGATGGACTTTGATGGAACAGAAATGTTGATGGATCTCAGGGTATAGTTGTAGTCCTCAAATCAATTTGTCATGATATAATATACAAATGGAGGATTGGGAGAAATTATGGAAAGAAGGTTTAAAATTCACTGCATGTAGAACAGTAAAAGAAAATGTGATGAAAATGATCTATCGATGGTATGTAACAGAAGTATGTGAAGTTAGCAAGGATGTATAAAGGATGTAACAAATGTTGGAAATGTAAAGAAAAAGAGGGTAGATTCTATCATATGTGGTGGGAGTGTAAGAAAGTAAAAAGCTTTTGGGAAATGATATATAATGAATTGAAGAAAATGTTTAAGTACACTTTTGTTAAGAAACCAGAAGCGTTCTTACTTGGTATTACAGGGAATGAGATAAATAAGAAAGGAAGCTATTTTTATATGCAGTGATTGCAGCAAGAATATTGATGGCTCAGAAATGGAAGCAAGAGGAGCTACCTACACTAGACGAATGGAGAATGAAGATGATGGACTATGCAGAACTTAAAAAATTCCTTCCAGTAGCACCTTAAAGACCAACTAAGTCAGTTCTTGGTATGAGCTTTCGTGTGCATGCACACTTCTTCAGATACACTGTGTATCTGAAGAAGTGTGCATGCACACGAAAGCTCATACCAAGAACTAACTTAGTTGGTCTTTAAGGTGCTACTGGAAGGAATTTTTTTTGTTTTGACTATGGCAGACCAACACGGCTACCTATCTGTAACTGGAACTATGCAGAACGTGATAGACTGACGGGAAGGATCCGAAACCGACGAGATCAGAGATTTATAGAAGATTGGGAAAAGTTTACAGAGTATATGCATAAATTAAGTGATAATCAAATAACGCTTGTAAGTTTTAATGAAGCTCTGTAAGAATAAATGTTAGAATGTGAGTAAAATAAGACTTAATCTATAAAAATAATGGAAGTAAGGTTTTAGAAATGTGTAAGAAATTAAGAAGGGAAGGAGTATCTGTCAAGTTGAGGGAAGTCAAAAAGAGAATGGATATAAAAAAGATGTATGATTTGTATAAATTTTGTATTGGAAAAATTGAATAAAAATAATTTTTTAAAAATCAAATCAATTTGTCATAACTCTAGCCAGTGCTCTGCTGAACAGATGGTATACTGCAGTGGCTAACATTGTGAGTCATTAGGTGACCTTGGGTGAGCCACTATCTTCTCATTCCCAGTCTAGCATATGCAATATGTGGCTAAATTGTGACAATTATTAGAAGGATGTATGCAAAGCACTTTGAACATGCTGAAGCTCTGCATGTGGGAACTGCAACAAAATGGTTCTGTGTGAAGCACTCCGTCTCAGTATTCACCATGCCATGCCCTTTTCCAGGGTAAACCACTCAATTCCACCTCCTCTGGTTGCCTGCCCCTTCTCCAAAAGTCAATTGGTATATATACTTGGGCTCCAACCATAACCCCATTTACCTGGGAGGAAGCCCCATTGAATTCAGTAGGAATTACTTCTGAGTAGATATGGTTAGGATTGTACTGTTAGTCCCCATGAAATTGTTTTGGGTTCCTCCTCTTCATGGTTCCCCCCCCCCCAAGATTTTTTGTGTTTCTTCAAATCTTGGATTCCTTCTATTTTGTGTCTGGAGGTACTGCTTTGGCTACAAAAGCACCTACACTCTTTGAGCCACAAGTATACAGGATATACGGTAAGTGCTGCTATCCTATTGTTAATAGCTAATCAGAGTGGTCCAACCTTCAACGAATTACTACATACATACCCCCTCTCTAAGCATATAGAGCTACAGCCATACCTGGTTTGTGTAGGTGTGGACATCACCCACACCTATAGCTGCAGAGCTGTTGTGGTACACACTTTTTAATTAGCTGAGCTCTTCTGATTGCTATCTTGTTACTTAAGTCAACAGGTTGAGTTTTTTCTCCAGCTGGTGATTTTGAAAGCAATTGCAGGTTTGTTTAAATGAAGAACTGATTTGACTTGACACACAGGAGGTATTTTAAAGGTAACTTCATGTGAATCTGTAAGATATCATTAGGCTTGAATTTCCTCCAGACATTTATTGGCTGAAGGCCTGAGTCAGCATTACAAGTCAAGGCATATTTAAAAGATCTACCCAATTTTTAAAAGCTCACTCGTATACTTCCCCCATCCCTAGCCAATAATGTCTGCCATCATGGTGTCCTGTACTTGGAATATATCAAAAGGTACCTGGAATGTGAGACACCAGGTCCTGTGCTGGTAGATCACTTGCTTTCTACTGCTTCTTCCAATGGCATAGATGGTAATGATTCTATTTTGTTTTAATGCCATCAGAGGTACTGGACAGCAGCTGCTATCGTAGTCACAGATGCTTTTCTATCTTGCATGCTTGTCATTTATGCCACTGTAAGTGCCAAATGCATATAAAATGCTGCACGTCTGATTTAAATGCAGACAGAGCCTTCCTAGTTCCACTTCTCTAAGGCCAAATAATCTTACGAGTCTATAACCAATAACAGGTGATTACACAGGAAATCTTTGTGCACTGAGAAGCTTGCTTAAGAGAATACAGTAGCTGGAGCATCATGCCTGATTAATCTTATTTCTCCGGTGTATTCTTGAGTTGTGTTTAGTGGCATATTCTTGAAGGATTCCTCTTCTTCAGAATGATGAGTTCACTGCTACAGTAATCGAATCCCCTTCGGGATGAAAGAAGCACATGAAATGGCAGAGCCTGAGGGAATGGAGAAGGACAAAGGACTTCTGGCAAGTCAAATACATATAGGTTAGGTCTGTACACTGAAGAGCTCAAGGTTAATCAAGGAAACAGATAGGTATGGAGAAAGAATATATTTTTCAAAAGTGACTATTCCTACCCAAGTCCTCTCATAGCCCCTTTCTTCCCCCTCATCTGGGCATTTGAGTTCTGACAGTGATGTGATTCCAAGAAAAAAGTGGCCTTGTAAGGAATTATGGAATTGTGAATTTAGTTTCAAATACTATAGCAGGGCTGAGGAACCTGGGGCCTGGAGGCTGAACGTGACCATCCAGTTTTCTTTGTTTGGCCCTCAGAACTCTCCTGCAGGTCAAAGCCCATCTCTGTAGGCCACATTCCTCACAGGCCTTGCTTCACATTTCAAGTGTTTTTGCCTGACTGGAATGTGCCTTTGAAGTCTGACAGGTGGCCCTTGGAAGGTTGCCCAGGTGGGAATCTGGCCCTCAGGTAGCAAAAGTAACCTATTGATACAGCCTTCTCTTGTAGCTTTTCAGCAAATGTTAAGGTTGTCCACAGGGAGAAGAGATACCGTATTTTTCGCTCTATAAGATGCACCAGACCACAAGACGCACCTAGTTTTTGGAGGAGGAAAACAAGAAAAATAATAATAATCCTGAATCTCACAAGCCAGAACAGCAAGAGGGATCACTGCGCAGTGAAAGCAGCATCCCTCTTGCTGTTCTGGCTTCTGGGATAGCTGCGCAGCCTGTATTTGCTCCATAAGACGCACACACATTTCCCCTTACTTTTTAGGAGGGAAAAAGTGAGTCTTATAGAGCAAAAAATACGGTTTGAGGAATATATTCAAAAGTGGTGCGAGAGGAAAAGTTAAACAAGCAAACATAAAATTTTAATGGATGGAGGGAGCTATCCTAAATTATTTGGTGTAAGTGTGAGTCAACACAGTTCTGCATATGATACCTTCTAAATATGATGCTCATTTTACTTGGGATTGTAGATCACAAGCCATTTTCTCCAGTGGGGATTCTGCCAAATACCAATTGAAGTCTTTGTACCAGGGTTTCCCCAAAGGAGGCACGCGACCTGACCCTTGGGGAGGGGATACTGACATAAGGTTACCAGACGTCCCCGTTTCCCAGGGACAGTCCCCGGATTTACAAATCAGTCCCCATACAAAATCCATCGATTTAGTAGGAAGTTGAAAAGTGTCCCCGGATTCATTGGAAAAAAATTATGGAACCTTATACTGACACCAAGAAGGTGTACAAGGGATGGAGGACAACAGAGAGATAAACCTATTGGCATTGCTTTGCTTTTAGCAATTCAAATCTGTCCGTCGGTATTTGGTTGGAGAAAAAGAAAGCAGCAACAAATGACAGATGAGCAGATATAAATAGGCTCCCCGGGAGGCAAGAGAAGATGGAGTGGATCCCTACATGCCTTTTGTCAACTTGTAACAGCTTCTGTAGAGTTGTATACATTTTGTCCCTTCAGAGAAGATTTTACATTCTTGCAAATGTATACTGAAGGAGAACCAATATTTTATCTAGCCCAGTTTGTGACTAATATATTTTCACAGGCGGAGGTCCTTTCCCATTCTGCTCTCTCTCTTTAATTGGAGATAGATTGAATCTGGGACATTCTGTATGCCAAGGTGTGTTCTCCGTTTCCATGCTATTGGCCCTTCAAATATATACTAAAGAAAAAGTAATGGGCTGAAGAAGTGCATCCAAGGCAGCTCTGATCTTGGGTGTCACAAGGCCTGTTTCTGCATAGATGACTTCTCACTATGCCAAAAAACCACACATGCCCTATGGAGCTCAACCGAGAATGTTGGACATGACCTGGTCCTCTTGACAGCAGTGATCAAATAACCCCACCAGAGACGAGTTGGGGGTGGGTTAACATTGCCACACTGTTATCTAGTAAAATAAAGCCACTTTGCTGCTATTTATATAAGGACCATGCACTATTGTATCACTAAGCAAAGCCAGATGGTGTCCTCAAGGCTTGTTTTGGATAATTGGGTCATTTGTTTTCCCTCCAACGTGATATTATTTCACCACTCTCTCCTAAAAGCTTTTCAGAAAATTGCCCTCCACCAGTACTGAAAACAGCTGGAATGGATTTGGGGATTCTAACTCATGTTTTCCTAATTTGAATTTTTTGTTTAAAAATTCTCAGTCACGGGTACTGGTTTTTGATATGGGGTTTTTATTTTTTATTTAAAATTAATAATAACAAAGGTGTCAAAAGTGCTGAATTTGGTGGTCTGAGGCTTGACATTATTTCCTTAAAGCATATCAATGCAATTTAAAACTTTTTTTAAAAAAATGTATGTCTCAGACTCTCAATATTCAGATCCTGAAAAACTTACATTTTTCACACCAGGTTCCATTTCAGCTTCAGCGTGTATCATCACCTCTCATTCTGAGGTATTTTCAAGACAGTGTGCTTTATTTGGCATAGAGTCATGAATTATATCACAGTGGATTTTCAATTGGGCCCAATGTAAGTGACTAGGTTGTCCTGTCTTGAACAATCTTTGGAACAGCTATAAGTTAATCAAACTGAGCTGTGTGCGAATGGCCTCTCAAAATTCTCCACCTTATTTTCAGGAAGAGAAATTAGGGGGACCATTTCACCATAATTCTCCAGAAGAGGAAAATCCTGCGACAACTTGCATTCACCCCTTGCAAAAGCACAGCTTCTTTCCTTTTCGCAAATGTCTTCTGAGAAAATTTTGGCTTGGTTCGGCAGCATATCTAATGGGAAATCAAATGCCGGAGGCAGTGCTTACTTTCTGATTGCAAAGAAGCATCTGGAGCTATTGTGCAGTTTTAAGACAATATGAAGAAATCCTCTTGTCCCCTGGGAGCCTCATTTTGGACACTGGGAGCAGCAAACAGAGAGAAAGAAGGCAGCAAGTGGTGGCAGCAATGTTATGCACAGCCCCCTTTACGTAGGACAGATCTAGGAATTGTGGCCTGGGGTGAGGGACAGAAGCAAAGTTCAATGGCAGTGAGGACTGGCAAGAGGAAAAAAGAGTGTGGCAATGGGTACGCCATTGCAAAGAGGACAGACAATGTTAAAGTGATGTATGTAATTTGCCAGTTGTTGATTCTGGTATGTGGGTTTTGAGTGTTGACCTCACTCCTTGGGCATTTCAATAAGAAGATGGATCACTCTCTGTTTGCCACTTTGGTTGGGGGCTACATTTCCACATAACTTTTGGCATAATTAACTCCTTTGTCCTCGTCATCAACTGGAATGAAGAATGTTGGTGTCTCTGTATTGTTTCACATCTGTCCTCCTTGCTCACTTTCTTTATTAAGTATCATCCCATCTGTTATCCTTTGTCCTTCTCTGCCCTTGCCACCCAACACCCAACATCAAAATATAGATTGTAAGCTGCTTGGGGGCAGAGTCCTTTCTCCTGCCCCCCACCAAGAAATTCTGTAAAGCACCATGTACATCGATGTTGTTGTATAAATAGAGATCTGTAACAATTTGCAGTTCTCTGGTGCATTATAATTTCTAACGTCTCCCTTTCTGGTTTTGTTTTCGTTACTCTGAATGATGAGAACATTACTGCTATCCATACCCTATATCTTAATTAGACTAGTCTACTCCCCCCAAGTGCTGGTAGCTTGACCCAGTTCTACATTTAACCTCTTGCGCTGATCTTTTGCTTTACCTTGATCTACTACCAGCATGGAAATAACTTACTGAAGATCTGACCTTGGTGTGTACCTTGATTATGGAACATGTACATACTTGGCCCTGGCAATATTGCTTTGCTTTGATTGACTTCTGGCTTCTAACCCTGTGCTCTTCTGGTCATGGCTGTAAGCAGCTCCCTCTCAGGAGCAAAGCTCAGCGGATCCTCTCTTCTGCTCTCTTGATATTTTCACTGAAAGCACACTGTGACCTTTCGTTGCAATGCCTTCATTTCACCTACTACATCATGCTCACAAACTGAAAAAAAAAAAAACAAGAAAGATTTGATTATTTTAGCCTACAGATATTGCAACAGGGAGAAGTGAAAAAAAGAGAGAAGAGAACAGCGGTATGAAAAGCTTTGTAGAGAAATGCGAATAAGCGCCTTAATTTTGCCAGTTGGACTCTCTATTGAAAGAGGGCTTTGGCTGTTACAAATGCAGAACCCCTAGGTGGCTTTGTGTTTTATCACATGGAGGCAAACGGCAGGGAATGGAGATATCTAAAGCAAAATAACATTATGGATATGCAGTGGGAAAGATCTGTATTCTGTTCCCTTTTGGCATGCCCTGCTGTGATCTCATTAAATTCTCATTTAACTTTTAGAGAGAAAGGCGATACAGACTTAGCCTCCAAGTCTAACAGTTGCAACCCCATTCCTGAGTGAGGCCTGCTTGGTGGGGACAAGATCATAAAACCCTTGAGTGTCAGTGGAGCCCAAACATACACTGGTGCGGGCAGTCCAGGGCCATAAAGCACTGCCATTGCACCAGTGGAACTTAGGGCAGGCATGACACAACCAGTGCAAAGGTAGGAAAGCAGAGATGGAAAGTAGAGTCTTGGGTTTGAAAAGGTTGAAGATACTGGTGTAGAGTCTTGTGAGCAACACAGATAATCACAGCTTCCATGGTCATGTTTGCATTATTATTGGCTTAGAATACAGTGGAGATAGTTTCCCCTGCTGGATTTCAAGTGACATTTGCATGGTGTTGCTTGCCTCTTGGATGTGGTGGGGATGTATTATTATTATTATTATTATTATTATTATTATTATTATTATTATTATAGGCTAAAAGGATGGTGAGCCAGCGAATAGGAGATGTAGAGCTTCAGGACCATATGAGCAAGATAGATAAATATCCAGCTATCCAAGATTATGGAAAAGGGTTTAATCTAACACCATATTTGCTGGATCTACAAATCGCAAAATACAGGCGGGCGTTTACCCTTACCAGATTTGATGTACTGCCATCTGCCTTACTAAAGGGCAGATACGAGGGCACACCCTATGCTGAACGAGTTTGCCCATGTGGTCTGAAAGAGGTGGAAACGGCTTCACATGTGTTGTTACACTGCGACCTTTACGGGGATATTAGGTCACTGTTTATCTCCCCTATCGTTCAGAAATTTCCAGGTCGATCTGAATCTCAGCGGCTGAAAATCCTACTAGGAGATAAAATCCCAGAAGTAACACTGAAAGTGGCCAAATTTTCTGCGGCTGCGATCAAGCGGAGGGCATTAGCTGTAAAAAAGTAAAAGACTTGACCCCTGGACAAGCCCCCCCATTTTCTAAGTCTATACATACACTGTAGTGCATATATGCGTATATATGCGTGTGTGTGTGCATATGTGTATTGCTTTTATGTATAATTTCACAATTTTTAATTGACACCATTATTCCCTTTGTAAACTATTGTTGTTTTTTTATGTTTTTTCTGGTCTATGACCGTAATAAATTTATTCTATTCTATTCTATTATTATTATTATAATTATTATTATTATTGGTGCTCAGGAGAGTCCAAAGGCACCACAGACACACGCTCTCCACATTTCAGCTGGAACTTTGGCCAAAAAATTCCATAGATTCAGGCATTTGAACATAAAGGCCCTGGATCTGCATAATGGAATTTCTGATGTAATCACTGAAAAACATGCCGATGTCTGCTTGCATTGTACACAGCAGTGCAGATAACTGAAGCATTTATGCCCCCAGTTCTAGTGTGGTACAGAGATCTCAGCAAACTGATTCCTTCCTTTTTATCTAGCCAAGCATGGATATCTGGAGATTTACAGTGAAGCATTAAGCTGACAGAGGTCTATGTCTACATTTCTACATTTATTCTAATGGCTTTCCAACCTACTGCATCTTTCTCCTATATATTCTCTCAAGCATATGATTCAAACTTCTGGCCAAGGTTGTGCGGTTGGCAAGAATGCTGAATAACCTAAGGGAGAATGAAGTGGGGGAGAAAACTGTTAAACTTTAATCGAGAAAATGGAATATAAATTCAGTCCTATAACAAAGGGGAAAAATGTATTTGAACTAGGTTTTCCTGGATAATAAAAAACCAGGGCAGAAGATTTAGAAAAACCACAATCTATTGATTTAACAATATTCTCTATTAGAAAGAGGAGTCCAGTCTGCTTTTCAGCTGACAAAGAATATAAGTAGTGTCTCTCTTTACGAAGCTTCTTTGGGAATAAGAGACCACATTTTAGAAAACCTCATAGAGGTTAACTAGTTTTTCCAACATGTTAGTTTTAACATGTCAGTTAAAATAACAATAATGCAGCAGATGAACAAGTAACCTATTTACAGGTAACCCACTAGATTACTCCCCTTATCCCATAATAGCCAAACCCTGAGGGTCTGTGACCATATAATATTGATCCTGTGCCAGGCTCCCCCAAAGTCCCTTCCACCACCACAGCCAGGCTGGGCAATTGGGGCACTGGCTGCCCTTTACTCTGAAACTTAGACTGTGGAACATGTCAGTCTTGGAATAACTGATTTACCTATCTCTGTACAAGGGGAGAAGGGTAGACCTCCTTATCTAATTTCTCTCATGGGAGGAAGCTGATTGCTAAACCAATGACCGTTTCTATCTTCTTAGGCAAAACTGCACTCCTTGCTGCTTTGGGTGACATTATTTTTCTTTTAAATAACTAAATGTTGATATTTGTATCTCAAAAGAAAAAAAGGGGGCAGGATTTTAAAAAATCAAAGGAAGCAAAAGTAGAGGCTCAGCCTTTTGTTATTATTATTTGAATGAGTTTTTAAATTAGTTTTTATTAAGGATTTTTTTGTATTATAAAACAGATAGGGGAAAGTATCTATCATCTTCACTTTTAATTCATAGAGTATTTTTGAATGTTAGGAGATGATAGTTTTACGTATTTTGGTGGAACTTGAGCTGGCTGTCCCTGAATTTTATTTAAGTGTTGTGATGGGGGAAATGCAGGTTTGCATTCATTTAGGCAACACGGAGTTTATAAATGGTATCGATATTCAGTATCAATTTTTTAAATACTGTAATAAAAAAATTATTGTCAAATAATACTAGTCCTAATAAAACCAATATAATGTCCAATGTTCTTTTGGGACACAACAGTAAGGTTCCCCTGCCAAGGCAACATGTTGCTTGACAGGTGAACCATAGTAATCAATTAAAACATATTGAACATTTTATTAGTTTTTAAAAGAAATATTATTGTTTGGTAAGAAATATTATTCAGTTCCATTTTGAGGTTCTGCCTCTTTGAATTCTTTGCTTCTTTTAACCTCACAAAAAGATTACTTTCTGTCATGAACTGTGGGATGTTTTTCTCCTCTAAAAACTAGATGAGTTGTGCAACAAGAAATCTGTAAAATTCAGGATTTTTAAGGTGAGCCCTTTTGCCACAATCTCCAGCTCACTGGCCACAGAGACAATGGATAAAGAGCTACTCCCATGGGCCGCAGTGAACGAGAGTAAACGGGCACAACTGTTATCCATGCTGAATTCATCCATCCAAGCTTCTCAATTTCTGAACCTGTCAGTCAAACTTCTTTCATCAGAATTAAATTGACTTAAACAAATAAACAGAAAGAAAAAAGGCCCATAGCTTTCAAACGAGAATGCCTGCAGTGTGAAAATGAATTATTATGTAGTTCAGGCTCCATTTCAAGTTTGTGACCTATTTCTAACCATGTGTTTTGCTTGCTCCATATTGGCTAAATGAATGCACATCTGCATTGTGCCCCCCTATCACAAAGCTTAAATAAAGTTCAGATGTTTAGGGCTAACCAGCTCAAGTTTCACCAATATAAACAGAAATATCATCTCCTGATTTTTTTTAAAATAAAGATTGGTGCTGTTTTCATTTCCTCCAATCTTTGTGTGGATGCACGTGTTTTTAAAACCATTTGTAAAGACCTGACAATCATTATTTCATTTTAGGCCAAATCAGACTAGGTTTGTGTCTAAAACTAAAACCAACCTCCTGAAAAATGAACTTTTAATTCAAGGAGTGTGTGGAAGAGGAGGTTGAAAGCAAGGAAGGCTTAGGTAAAGGCAGCCTGCCCCCCCCAGTAAGTCTTCAAAGCCTCTCCACCATTCTCATGGATTGTGGAAGCTGGGCAGAAGAAAAGCAGCTGAAGGGGAATAGGAAAGGAAGGAGCAAATTCCTTTTCATTCCGTGTCTTCCTGATCCTACTTTGCAAAGGAGAAGCTATGGATAAGCTTAAAGGTAGTGTGGGGAATGAGGAATAAATTTGATTTTGTTCACATTTAAAGCCAAACTGATCTAACTTGCACTTTTGAAACAATACCCAAACCAAAATGTAGCCCTCATTTGAAATCCACAGTGTAGTTCGCCCGCCAATTAACGTGCCCCAAAATACACACACTAGAGTAAAGTGTGCATTAAAATGAATATTAGTCAAAATAAATTAAACACATTAAATTAAACTTTGCTTTGGAAATGTGTATATTAGGCAAAATTGCATACAAACTTGTACTCCGGGAGAAATTCACTGATGATTTCTTATGAGGAATTAAAAAAAAGAAAAAGAAATATCAAGCTGATGTTGAAATGTGGAGA
This sequence comes from Podarcis melisellensis, assembly GCF_964234715.1. Lineage (NCBI taxonomy): Eukaryota > Metazoa > Chordata > Lepidosauria > Squamata > Lacertidae > Podarcis > Podarcis melisellensis. The sequence continues at coordinate 70,076,607 of NC_138530.1, read as the reverse complement.
ACAGAATTTAAAACTGGAAAAATGAGGAACTGGACCTGACAGATTCACCCATTCCTAAAAAAGCAGGCAGTGGAGGATAAACATAGAGGGGACAACTGGTATCCATGCAAATGCACTGCCCCCACTTCATGGTTTTTAAGCTGTTCTCCCAGACCCTCTAAGACCAGAAAAAGCTGACTGGAGGACTGGGAGCAGCTTAACGGATTGTTTGCAAAGGGGAATCAATGGGTGGGGCAAGTTTCAATGTTTCATTTCATTTGCTGATTTTCCTCCAGAAATATTCTGCGTTTGTATTACCTTAACCAACACTAGTTGGGGAACCTGCTTTTGCCAAAGATCATCTTTTAGTTCTCTCCTAAGAGCTAATGATTTGTAGAATGCATGCTTAGCTCAACAGGAACATGAAGCCAGGTTCCTTGGTTCCAATTTTCAGTTGACTTCCAGCTTTCTGACTCCCAGACAACTCTCCTGTTTGTTTGACTTTGACATTTGAAATGCTGATGTACCCATCACTGGGACAATCATTGGCATTTGGCACCAACGTAACCCATTCATGATATCACTTATACAATATGTCCCCCACTGTGTGTAGCAAACACATCAACATCTTCTGAAGCTCCTGATAAGAGGCTGAGATATGAGGTAATCAGCACTCAGCTGTGTGAGCACAATTCCTCTAGGGTATGTTGCGAAATAGAATAAGGACACTCTCTGGCAAAAGAGAGTCACTGTTGGTCTCCTGAGTAGGTTCAAGAGAGCAGAGCCGTCCTTCCAGCCTTTGGTTGTCAGACAATTGTAGCAGCTTTTGGTTGCCATGTTCAAGCCAAGGATTGTGACTGTAGGTGATCCAATCATAGCCAGCCTACTGAAAAAGCTACGGTACTTTGCGCAATGCTTTGCGTTTGTTAACAGTTTGTTTTGGCTATTGCTAAGACACCTGAATTGTTGGAAGCTTTATTTTAGTCCGTTTAGCAAAGCCCACAACAGAGGATGTCCCCGATCCTCGTCAGCGCCCACATTCCTCAGCTAAATGTTTTACAGCAAAATATTTTCTCAGCTGGATAGGAAAAGCAGTAAAACTGCAAACAGCAGTGGTGGAAATGATCAGCACCCAGGAGACACTTATTTTCTGCTTTCACATGGCAGAGCCTGAAATATGAATCCCTGTCTTGCTCCTAATTTACCTTGAAAAATTCCAGTTCTGGCATAGCAAATGTAAATTGTCAAACATGCACTCCACTGGAGTGTAGAAATGTGGAACACATTCAGAAATGATAGCAACTTATTCTGCTTTCAATCATGCATTTGTTCTACCTCTGTATGATAAATGGGCACTGTGTCTGTTTTCTCTGACGTTAAGAAGTATCAAACAGAAATATTCTCTCTCAAGTTATTGCTAGCATTCTATAAACTCCTTTTGTAGCTCAAATCCCTAAACAAGACATTTTGTGCATGCGCAGCTTTAATGAATTAGGGAATTTTTTTGGTAGGCTAAATACAATCTTTTTGTGAATTTTGTAAACCCAGAGACCTCAATCCAGGAATTTATTACAGGCAAGGGAGAGTCAAAGTGCAAATGGAGGACCACTGTCCACCATTCATGCCCATGTTGGCTGCTGAAGACTTTTACTCTTATATTAAAACTCCTCGGTTCTGTCTCTCATGGTCTGGAAACTTTGGGTACACATGTGCACATATGTTAAAGGGAAATCATATGGCAAGTAAAACATAAGACACACAACACATAAAGCAGAAGAATAAAACAGCAGCATTTCACATATTTAAGCATAGGGGGCAAAATAGTTACGCACCTCAGCACCACCTTCTGGAACTGACCTACCAGGTCAGACTGTAGCTCCCAGAGTGTGGTGCTTCCAATTACCATCCCAACCAAAAGGACGTTATTGCCAGTGGTATCAGTGCAGGTGAGAAGTCTAGGAGAGCTAGTAAGCTTGCATTCCCTTTACCTGTCCAAAGGGAAGAACTTCAGCATTTGACCAATCATTAAAATTCTCTTCCACACCCGAGGAGGATTTCTCTAAGGGTGGCTGTTAAACCATTTGGCCTCCTTTATCACCACGTGTAGGAAATTAAAAAGTAGGCTTATAAAGTTTTGTTTTTACTTTTTTACTCTTTGGTACCGAAAGGTTGCCATTGTTGGGGGTGCTTTTAACCTAGGGAGTTAGACTCCTCTAACCTCTGATACCACCTGCTTATCATTTTTCATTTGCGTTTACCGTTTTTTTGTGGCTGAACACAGTGCAGCATGCAAAGTTGCATACTGTGTTTTATCACAACAATGGTTAAAAAATAGCTGGATTAGACGAATTATAAGGGCAAGGAAGTCTGCTCTAAAGAAGCACTTCAGCCAGACATGAACTCTTGCCCTAATGCATTGCCTATAAAAATTATAAAGAAGAAAAGAATATATTTTGTTACATTTTTGTCCATTTAGATATCCAGGCCTTTCTATCTAGTTAAAGCCAGGCTGATCTTCCTTTGCTGGTGGGTTTGCTTGGATAGAAATTCTGCAGCCGACCAAGCAGCCCTTTTCCCTCTAGCGCTTCCCTTCTGCTCTCCAGTCTGAGGGCATCTTGCAACTGGAGACAAGTGCTGGCAGAGAAGCAGGAAGCAAGCTCACTGCAGCTGCTCAACTCTGGCTAATGGATAGGGCTCCATCAATCATTTATTATGGTCACTCATCAAGAGAATCTCACTACGATGTTTTCTGAGGTAGACTGTAATATAGTCACACTGATCCCTTCCCTTCTCCTCTATATTCTTGCATTGTTGCTCACCACTAGGGGTGTTAGACCTTCAAGGGTTCGAGCCCCGGCTCGTCAAATCTGAAGCTCTTGATTTGTGTTTCCATTCCATATCCTCAAATCGATTGTTTTAATGAGCACAGCTAATTAGTGAAGTTCAGGATAGCACAATGAAGCTCAAGATAACTTTCTGTATGCTGTGATAGGCTTCATGCTGGTAGTCAACGGGCTTGATTGTAATGGGTGACACTATTGCATTGTGACAGCGGTCATGAGCCTAAGAGACTTTTGCCCTCCTTAATCTTATAAGCTTTGCACTGGGGAATGCTCCCATCAGTTTTTATTAGGCAAAAATCAACCCAAGCCTATCTCTTCTCATGATGATGTGCTGCAGGCTTTACTGTCAGGTTGAATGTGGCCAATTTGCTAGAAAAAGAAGTCTGCTGGGGCCACTGAAAACACCATTAATTTGAATCCAGAAAACTGATTGTTAACAGATGAGTAAATACAGTATTAAGAAAGGTGTTGTTTCAGTTCAGGAGCTAAATGCAGAAAGCACCTTTGACATAATATATCCCATCACCATGGATATAGTATGCTTTTCTTGAGATTAAGGGTGTAATTATATACTGAAGATCTGCTGGCTAAGGGGCTGTATGGGAGGTGCCATGATGCCTGCAGAATGCTAAATGTGCCACAATTTAAAATATGCTTCTCTTTACTAAGTCTTTGCTTGGTTTTGCATTTTAATTATATTCATACCATAAGATCAGAAGCATTTCCAGAAAAGCCATAAAACAAATAAGAAATAATGTCATCAAATTCTCTTTTCCCCCAGCCATCTATTTCCTCCCCTTTGCTTCTCAAGTGCAAACTGTACATAAGGCACACACACACACAACCAGAAGTTATTATCAGCATCTCTCCATTCTTTTTGCCAACCAGCAGAGAAACTGCTATTAATCTAGATAGGTTGCTTCTGAGGTCCTCAAGTATACTGGCAACATGTTGAAATTTAAGTAGCCATGGTTTCTATTTTCTAATGCTTGCTGGACCACAAACAAATCCAGGGAAAAGAAGAACCATTTAGCTTTCTGTTGATTTCAACAACAACAAAAAATAAAATAATAAATCAGCTGTCTTAACCCTATATACCTTCAGAATTCCATTTGCTGCTATGGAGCAGGGGGATATATTTTACTTTCTGTAATATAGCTCTCTGTATGTTTCCCGATATCTGTGGCTGATTATTGAAAAATGCTTGGGAGGTTGAGAACGGTGGGCTGTAATGTACTGCTGCATCCCCTCAGGCTGTCATTTTGCAGTAGACCTAATTATAGCATTCTCGGCAAGCCTCTTTGATTTCACATTTGTTTATTGGAAGAAATATAACTGCATTTTTTAGGGAAAAAATCCACACAAATGTGGAAGGATATGAGTTTTTTCTCTTTGTCACAATGAATGCATGTTTATATACATATATACATGCCACATTTGTGCACTATCAGATCCCTATCCGCTTTGCCCAAGGCCCAGAGTGAGGCAGTTATTCAGCAAGTGTGAAATGCAAAAGGAAATCTAATGAGCCCTGCGGGATGGAGGAAGCCTCTAAAATCCCCCTTCATAGTCCCTCTTTCCTACAAAAACCAGAAAAGTTGTTATGTGATCCTGCCCATATTAACCTGCTCTCTTGCCATGTAGAAACTCCCTGGGTTTTGTTGAGGCACATATAAAACATTCATGCTTACACATTTCCCAGCATCTGGAAGGCTATACTTAACGTTCTCATCTTTTATTTGTTTGATTTAGATTCATGGAGAGATGTGATCAAGACAGATTTGAAGTTTGGGCCTTTCCACTGATGTATTGCTGAGCAGCCGAAGAATATCAAGCACAGCTGAAATTCCCAATGGCATTTCAGCCACTTGTATAAAATAAAGGCCCAGTCTCATTAGGAGTCTAACACAAACATGCCTTTCTCTATGAGATAAGAACTGTCACTGAGATCTAGCATGCTAAGATGTTGCTGTATCTCTCTATGAAACCTCGTTCCTGGCATTTCATTGTGTTCTCTTCGAGGGACTCAACCCAGAATCCGAAGTAAGAACATGTGGGACTTTTAAGAACAGTTGTTGAGAATCACAAAGGTGGTAAGGTAAAGGTAAAGGACCCTTGGATGGTTAAGTCCAGTCAAAGGTGACTATGGGGTTGCAGCACTCATCTTGCTTTCAGGCTGAGGGAGCCGGTGTTTGTCCACAGACAGCTTTCAGGGTCATGTGGTCAGCATGACTAAACTGCTTCTGGTGCAATGGAATGCCGTGAAAGAAACCAGAGCGCATGAAAATATTGTTTACCTTCCCATTGCAGCGGTGCCTATTTATCTACTTGCACTGGCATGCTTTCGAACTGCTAGGTTGGCAGGAGCTGGGACAGAGCAATGGGAGTTCACCCCGTCATGGGAATTCAAACCGCCAACCTTCCAATTGGCAAGCCCAAGAGGCTCAGTGGTTTAGACCACTGCGCCACCCACAGTTATGAACAGGTCCTTCTCTTTGGCTTCCCATAGGCAGCAGGCCAGCCACTAGATGGGCCACTGACCCGATCGAGCAGGATCTTATGTTGTGGACAGACACAGATCCCTGAGCAAAACCTTCATCAGAGATCCTAATGATCCAAGCTCTTCCTATTTACTCCTGTAAATCCCAGGGCTGGCCAGTCTTCTTATTGCACTTGCCACCAGCTTCTGCTCACTATTCCACGAATGGCTTCCTGTGGCCTTGCTTTGCTGGATCCCCTACAGGCCCACAATTCCACCTTCTAGATATCTTTTATCTCTTATGTCATCCACTGCAAGAGATTATTAAGTGATCCTCAGCTTCTCATAGCTGCATGGTGATATTTGGGAAAGGAAACTATTATGCTATTATTTCTCATCCAAATGTTTTTATTTCAAAGTAAACATCTGCTGGAATGGAAATATCCCTTAGGCCTATCTGTGGATGCCACACCCCCATCCCCATATCGCACGGTCACAATTTTAGCTGCTGATCATAACACTTCTGGAAAAGGGATCTATGACAAAGAAAAGCCATATGGGAATGAGATGGAGTATAGCAAGGAACTACTGAGGGAGCTATGGGGTGTGAAGGATTCTACAGGAGGAAAATGAACCCATAAGTCACCAGGTTCTTGGAAGGAAACATGGAAGACCAATAGGCAGATGGTTGAAAATAATTCAGTGCACATTGTTTCTCCTTTAGACTCATCTGCAGGACAGCTTTGAAGTTAGATATGCATGTTCAGCTCCTGTAGTCCATATGCACTACTGATTTTCAGGGAACCCCGGGAGCTGTACTTCTGTAAAGGGGGGCTTGGGAATCCTTAACAGAGAATTCTTACAATCACACCAAGGCTGGATCTAGACACATCAAAGAAGCAATTCAGTTAAACGCGTTGTAAACTTCTTACAGGGAAATCCCACAGCGCTATCTGGTGCCACAGTATTATAACACATATAAAGAGCTTTATCTTTATGAATGTAGCTGATTCCCAAGATTCTTTGAGGGAAACCATAACACTTAAAGTTGCAAAAGCCATAGGTTTGTAGTGCAGATTTACCTTCTGTGGCAAGACCTGAGCTTTGGTAATTACAGAAAAATGCTTACTGGCCACATTTGGGGAGTGGGGAGAAGTGCATGCTATTTTACGGGGAAAGGCTTACAACTGAAATGCATTTGTTGTTCTTGCAGAAACTGGATGGAATAGAGTTTTGATTGAACACATTTAAACTGACATGGACTAGAAATATATCAGTCTATGTACCACTAGCTCAAAAACTAAGCACTTTTGTTCCTTTGGAACAAACAGACTTACAAAAATGTATTCTGGTTTTATAAGTCAGTCACTTTATTTTGTCCCTTTGCACAAAACCCCCTGCTAACATGGCTGGATAAGATAGGAAACTTACTGACATCAAAATATCTCCATTCATAAACTCCCTTATAAAGTGATTATTATAAATAGGCATGAGACATGCTACAGACACTGGAAGGAAGCCTATTAAAATATAACTGGAGGGCCATAATGTCCCAAAGGAGCAAGCAATCTTTTGATCTCATTATGCAAAACCTAAGTCAAAAGTATATCAGGAGGGCCTATCATTTCACACAAAGGTTAATAAGCATCTATAAATGAAAAAAGTGTCATATTCTCTCGTTGTTTTAGTAATATGGGTTAACTGAAATAAAATAGCAGAAAGAGAACAAAACATTCCCTATCTTATACTGAGGCATAAGCCCAGTATAAGATCCTGAGTGTAGCCTAGTTCTGGTCTAGCAGCTGGAGAATCTTACGGTGGGATTTGCTTGATAGGATGTGAAATAATGAAGTTTATCTGACTCCTGGTGGCCAGCTGTGCATGGTAGCTGTTTCTCATGTATGGATCCCATTTTGGTTTGGATCTTGTGCATGCAAACAGAACTGTGCAAACATTTCTTTTGTTAGAAGCCAGTGTGGAGATAACATTGTTGGACTGGGCACATGCATGTACTGATTCACTAAGAACTTCAATTTATGGTAGACCGGGAGCAATGACAATAGCACCGAATGACTGCATAAACATTTATAGTCTTTGAAGCTGAGGGAAGGAATTATGTACAGTGTGGGACCACCGTTTCCCCCATTTTCATATATAAGATCTATATAGTCCCTGCTTAATGCAGAGTTTAAAACTGATGCATGTATTTACATTTTTGCACTATTTGCTTGCAAATATGCAGGATGTTTTACTTTTTTTCTTTGTAGCAGATAGAAAACTAAATCTGTGAAATTATTTATATGACTTCTAGTGCAGGGAAAATGCTGAAGTTCTTTATTTCCTATGACAGAAATAGGAAAGAGAAAACAACACGTTGTGATTTGGAGTCTGGTATATTATTCGTGCCTGGAAGGCAAGAAAACTCAGTTACCCTTCAGGCAGTACTAATGCAATGGGAATGTTGCTGTTTGGGATTTTGTTGCCTCTTAATGTTAGAAGCAGTATTTAAAAATTTAGATTTCTCATAGTTTTAGGTTTTGTTACCCGCTTCCCCCATCTTCCCCCTCTTTCCCATCTCACGATGAACTGGATTTTTGTCTTAGTATAAGCCAAAGATAACAGTGAGAGACAAAGTGGAAGCAAAGATATTTATTCTGTTTTGATCACTGGAATAGGAATGAAATAGCCATCATTTTGTCAAGATCTGTTTGAGATGAAATACACTTTAAAGCTTGAATACAGTTAAAGTTACAGTTGCAAATAATGTTTGGATAGTTGCAGTTTATAGTAAAGAAGGTTGCCAAAGCAACAGCAACAAAATCAATACACACCTAGTAAAGGTACAGCCTAATTTATAACCGCATGATCACAAATGCTTGCAGCACAAATATAAATGTTTGTCACCTTTTAAATTGTAAACGTAGGTGGGATGATTTACTTGGATGTACAGTAGTAGAAACCAACTAGTATAATAGGGAAGTGAATACTTATAACACAGTTTCAATTAATTTCAGTTGATCAATCTCATGAAGAAAGTATTATTATGATATTATGCTCTATCTTTTCACATATTGATGAAGACTGTCACAGGTAGGACCTTATTGGCCAGACTTGTTCCGTCAGGATTGCACTGTGAGGTGACCACAGCAAAGTGAAGTAAAACTTCAAACATTAAAAACTTCAGATGTCTTCTAAAAGTCGGATAGTTGTTTATTTCCTTGACATCTGATGGGAGGGCGTTCCACAGGGTGGGTGCCACTAATGAGAAGGCCCTCTGCCTGGTTCCCTGTAACCTCACTTCTCGCAGTGAGGGAACTACCAGAAGACCCTTGGTGCTGGACCTCAGTGTCCGGGCTGAACGATGGGCGTGGAGATGCTCCTTCAGGTATACTGGGCAGAGGCCGTTTAGGGCTTTAAAGGTGAGCACCAACACTTTGAATTGTGCTCGGAAAAGTACTGAAAAAGAGACAGAGAACACCATAGCACACCTCGGTTCGTTGATTTGATTTAAACTGAAATGCTGAGAGTAAGCTCCACTGAATGAAGTGGGATTTACTTCTGAGTAAAAACGAATAGGGTGGCGCTGCTAATTATGCCTCAGCTGGCTACAAAAATGTGCATTCCAATATGTCAGGCATACCACATAGAACTATTTTGATTCAGTTAGATATGGTTGAACTCTTTTAACCAGAAAGGTGTCCCCATGTGTATAGATAAAAACAGACATTCCTGTGCATGAGTGGATAGGTAGAATTGGACAGTCTATAGGCCGGGTCTGGCAGACATTGGTGGACAAACATAATCCAGACCATAAATGTAAATATTTTTCAGGTAACTAGTATTATAATTAATTAGTTAGATTTATTCATTAGTTTTCACAAAAAAGATGTCTCAAAGTTACTTAGGATGCAGGTTTAAGTACAAAACACAGCATTTTACAAGGCTCTTATGTCTGCAGTCTTTTTAGGTATTCCATGGGCTTTTGAAAAAGCTGCTTTTTATTTTTTAAAGGGTTTTTTTTAAGCTTACCTGCTTGAAAAGCCTGAAACAGTGACATAAAACAAAAGTATAACTGAACAGCTTAAAATCTAGAAGTCAAAATCAAACAATTTCCAACAAATTTATTGTGGCATAGGCATATGGAACAAGTAAGGAGATTTAAATAGATTTAACTGTGGCATAAGCATCGCCTGAGGATTTAGAATATTGGAGTTTAATCATTCAAGTTGTACTTTGGTCTCCACTCCCATTGGCTGGAGGACTGAGCTGGAATAAATGGACTTATCGATTTTGCAGTATGTTGGATCCAATGCTTTTAAAACAACATTCCATCCGAACAAGACACATCAGATAAATAAGCAATATGTGGCTTTGCTAAAAGCATGACTTCCTATCTGTAATGCTCAATTACAATTTATGCAAATTATGCTAAATGCCTGTTATATGAAGGATGCAAACTCGTGATGGCCTTTTCTTATTCTGAGTATATTTACGATACAGCTTTTCCTGGTACTAGGAGAGAACAAAGCTTTATTTCTACCCCTTTTATCATTTTAAAATGTCATATAAACCAAAGTTATTCATTGTTTGCTTTGCAGATAGGCCCTATATCTCCACAGCAGGAGTGATATTTGAAATAATAGGCTGATTCTATCATCAAATCATTTTCAGGCAAAACCAAGATATTTTCCACTGAGGCATAAAATATACCAAGCTGTTGCTAGCTTTTGCAGAAGGAATTATTCCTGGAATCAAGTTTGGGTTTTTTTTGCCTATAAAGAAAACTGGAGGCTGACCTTTTTTGAGGAAGTCTGGCTTTAAAAAACCCCTTCAAACCCCTTACTGAAGCAGTTTAACTCAGAATTGCAAAATTACCTGGAAACACCTCTGCAAGTATATGATTCGTTTTCAGAAATAATTGATATTTCTGTCTCCTATCCAGGTTTCTTAAAGTACTCTTTGAAGTTAGTGATCCCAGCTGTCTACTCCAATTCTTGCCTCTGTTTCAAAGATAGTAAGACACTTTCACACATGCAGCCAGCTATGTGGGAGGTAGCTTTTATCATGCGGCACAATTCTACAACATAGGGGGAGGTGTGCATGTGAATAATGTGGTCATATAGGTGGAAGGGAACCAATTAGGTAACATAGGAACATAGGAAGCATTATAATGATTGATTCACTGGGCTCAATATTATCCGCATTGACCCACTGTGGCTCTCTAGGATTTTAGACAGGAATCTCTCCCATCCCTACCTGGAGATGCTGGTGATTGAACCTGGGACCTTCTCCATCCAAGGCAGATGCTTTGCCATTGAATTATGGTCCGTCTCTATGTTGAAAAGACGCACAAGCTTGGATTACTTGGTGCAGGACTGAACCAAGCAGAAGTGGTTCCTTTGTGGACTGAGCCTCTATTTAATTCTTAGTTACACAGAAACATATCTATTACCTATCAGAGCCCTATTCAGGAGCTTGGTACTTGTAGGTACTGAATAAGTGAATGGGCCAGCAGGAACAATCAGGGATAACCCTGCACCCTTCATGTCATGCACACCAGCCATTGTATGATCAGTGCCAGTCTGATGGGTGTAGCTTCATTCATGGGATAGGACATTCGATTGTCTGGGGTTCCTGTCCCCATGTTGGAAACCCTACACCATGGGTAGGCAAACTAAGGCCCGGGGGCTGGATCCTAATTCTCGGTGGACGGATCCTAATTCCCGGTGGACGGTCCAGGAATCAGTGTGTTTTTACATGAGTAGAATGTGTCCTTTTATTTAAAATGCATCTCTGGGTTATTTGTGGGGCCTGCCTGGTGTTTTTACATGAGTAGAATGTGTATTTTTATTTAAAATGCATCTCTGGGTTATTTGTGGGGCATAGGAATTTGTTCATTTTTTCCCTTCAAAATATAGTCTTCCCCCCCACCCAAGGTTTGAGGAACGGTGGACCAGCTCCCTGTTGAAAAAGTTTGCTGACCCCTGCCCTACACATATAAAAGCTGCCCCTTTAGACTGAACCTTCTCATACATTGGCCAGGGGCCATGGCCAGCAGACATGGTGTGGTGATGGTTGGGGCAACCCCTTCATACGCCCAACAACTGATAGAACTCAGGTGTGAACCGATGGGAATAGGACTCTTTGAAAACTTCTAAAACATCCTTTTATGGTGGAAAGGGCAGATGCGAAAGTCTCCTGGCCTGTTTGTGAAGCTCTACACATACTTGTCCTATATGCTTATTTGCCAGTGCAGCAAATCTTAAGGCTGATTGACACATGCATGCATATCACTTCCCCACAAGTCACTCTGTGTCTCATTTCTCAACTCCCACCTCTATGCTTTCTCATCTTACAGCCATGGAGCATCAACTTATGTTGATGGTTAGGAGACTGGCTGAGACACCCCCCCCCCCCGCTGCATATATTTTCCTTCATCCATCAGAGCTACCTTTCCTTATTCTCCAAGGCTAGGGCAATGCACCTCATCTTCACATATTCTACAGACATGTTGAAACCTCTTCTCTCTTCTTTATCCAGCAGTAAATACCCACTTCATTAAATTTTGAAAGATTGTTGATGTGGTGAGAGAGAGAGAGAGAGAATGAGAGGACACAACCCCAGGAGATAATTTTTGATACATTTTTCTTACATCAGAAGCGGATTTAAAGCATTCCCAAAGATCTACAGTATGTGAGTTTCCTGTCGGTGATTTACAGGCTGTGACAGAAAATCCATTTCTGTCCCAGTAGATGCTAAATTCATTACTTTACCAAAGAAGTCAGATTCTCCACTTCTCCTTGTACTTCAGCTGGCTGCCATGGCAACCAGTGCCAGACAGTATATATGTTTTTCATTCTCCCCCTTTTTTGCAGACGTACTCACATACAGCAGCAAAAATGGAATCCTTTGAAGATATTAAAAAGTAATCACTGCTTTTTATTACAAAGGGTCCTACCTAGGTTATGACCTTATGCCATATATTCTATATGATCCCAAATCTGACTAATCACTGAATAGCCTGTAGCTTTATATATGAACAGATTTCTTTTAAAGCTGTGTACAAAGAGGATTTCTCCCCCTAAATCTTCCCCCAGCTGGACATTTCAAGTCACAAGATAATATTTGAAATGGGTCTATTACAAGTGCAATCCTAGAAATATCTACTCAAGAGTAAGCATCACTGACATGTAAGATTGTAGATGTGGCACACTATGAAATCTGGTATACACATTCTGCGGAATGAAGAGAGCCTGAGATGATAAAATGGACTGTACCACTTCATACTGCAGGTGGGAGGAATCACATCTTTAAATGCTCCCCTGTTTTTATAAATATGCATTTTAATTGTCTCTAAATCTTGGGCCCTACAACCAGCAAGGGATGACCTGTCGTTGGTGTTGCCACTGGGGGATGCCTGGTTGGTGGTCACCCATGACAGGGCCTTTTCAGTAGTGGTTCCCTGGTTGTCAAATGCCTTCTTTGGTAAGGTATTGGATCATAGAATTGTAGACTTGGAAGGTACCCCAAGTCATCTGGTGCAACCTATTGCAATGCAGGAATCTCAACTAAATCTAGATGACTGTGTCAGTCTCTCTTGTTAATCTCCCAGGCATGGGAACCACCAACCACAGTGACTCCATTTTACCAGGGTTCAAGCTTATTGGCCCTCATCCAGCCCACCACTGTACCCAGGCTATGGTCCTGATCATGCACAGCCTCTCCTGACTCACATGTATGGAGAAACAGATTGAGACAAATGCTGGTGGAGGAGATTGTTCATTTTATAGAATACTGGCATATGTTATGAAATTAAACCACACCGGGGTAAAGCCAACTTTCTTTATCTGAGCACAGGTTAACCGTCGTTTATTTGTTAATCTCTCAAGGAGGTCTGTTTCCCAAACTGTCTATGGTTGTGCCAAAAAGGTCTGTCCATTGTCTGGTTACGAAGCACCTCAACACTTGTAATAAAAGGCTTAATTATCATTTATTATGTAAATCCAGATTGTTGTCTTTGAATATATTAAATATATTTAACAAAGCTAATTCTGTTATGATTTCCAATTGTTGTTTTGTTATTTTATTAATTTTTTGGAATATCAAATTCCAGAAATGCTGGATTGTTGTACATTTCCACCACATGTAGTGATATGTACTGGGTGTGGGGCAGCTCCTCCAGCAATGTGGTGAGGCACCACAACGGATCATCACCAGCTTGCTAGGGGTTAGGTACCACCTATATATGTGTTTTAGGGTTTATTCTCGATTGCTCACCAAAATAAGACTTAAAGGGGCTCTTTTTGTCTATTCCATTGACCTCGGTCAAGTTCATAGCCAAAATAACATTCCCATCAATGTTTAATAGGGTCAAGTGAATCAACTGTTGCACTGACTAGAATTTTATAGATTGTGGATGTTATTCCTGGGCCTTGTCCTGCTGTAGATATTAGAAGTGTGGATTTGGTGGAGTAGCAGCTAAGGGATTTGTAAGTTTCCTAGCCTAGTTTATTTCTTGGTCTGATACTGGTGTATTTTTGTTATAAAAGTCAAATAACTGATAGAGAGAGCAGATAGCTTTGCTTTTTCCTCCACTAAATCGCAACCAGGGATGAATCTATACTGTTTATTCTTACTGTTCCATAAACTTTGGAGTAGATTTATTTGAAATTTATATGAATTTGGAGCCAAATTGCATTTTAGATAGGAATGCCAGCAAGTACTCTCATTCCAGGCAGCCAAAGGCTTGAGGATGTCCAAGGCCATGACTGCCAATGACTGCCCATTTACTATTTTTGATTATGTTTTAAAGTTTTCTGGTTGGTTAAGTGATCTTTTAACAGGGAACAAAACCAGCTTGGTCTGGGGCTATTAGTTTGTGTAAAAGTTTCTTAATCCTGTTGACTAGTACTGATGTAAAGATTTAATCATCCTGATTAATCAGAAAGATTGCCCAAAAAGGATTCTATCTTCTGGTGGTCTTCTGGTAGAAAGCAGCTTCAAAGGAACAATTCTTTTTTCACAGCTTCCCTACTGATGGCTTTAGAGCCATTCTGGTCAAAATTATGAGCAGACATTCCTCACATTCAATCGCATGAAAAGGTTGTACAGATGAGGGGACCAAATCACTGTGTACTGTTTGCTGAACTGAACATCCATCTGGGCAATGACTTCACTGTGCCATCCACTTTGCCGAGTCTCACTTTTTAGAATGTGGTATTTCTTCATGGGCAGTAGCAGCAGAAGGCTGATTCACATGGCAGTTGTGAGGTAACTGTATGCGAGATTTGGGCCACAGAAATCAAAACAGTGAAACCACTTGGAAAGTGACAGTTTCTAAAGTGTTGCCAGCATTTAAATGCCAGGATCTTATGTTATCCCAATAAGCTCCTAAAAGAGCAGAACATCTGGTTTAGATAATGGTAATCACTTCAAATATTTATTTATTTTACACTCCCAAGATTTCAGTGGGCAAAAGGACAGCAGAAGAATAGTGCGAAAGAGATGTTTTGGTTTATAACTCTCCCCCTTAATATATACACACTCTCTCCCACACCCATTCCTTCATATACATTTAGACAATAATTATTTCCCATAAAGATATGCTTAGCAAATATTTCATGCTTACTAAGAGGTGGTGGAGCCACATTCTGCAGGGAGAAATCTCTGTCTCCTTATTCAAGACTGTGAGGCCCTCTGCTCTTTCAGTTCAATGGCATTTCTTTAACTTGTTATTACTCCAAGTAGTCTAGAACTGAACCAGGCTTACTGAAACAGACTAGAGTTCAAGCATCCTCAGCCTTGGCTCAAATGCTGTATTGAACAGAATCTGGATCGTGGTGACCCTGCCACTATGTTAAACACACATAACCTGTAATGAAAATCTTGCAGCATTTTCCCTTCTCAAACTATTCATTGAAATATATTGCAGTCTTTTTTATCTTGAGTGTAAACAATTCAACATCCAAATGTTTAAAAGTAAAGATATATTTTTTAAAGGGCTGTGTACTCAATTCCTTAAAATCCACCCAAAATTCCTTTTCCTGTCTCTCTAGGATTGGCAGTAGCAAGAGTTTTTCACATTGCACACAAACACATACCTTTTTGCTGTTAACAGATGAATTGAATGCTAATTCAGGTAAGGTCCATTTCATAGGTTTCTGGAAGGGCTTCACCATGAAAAGATTGTCCATGCTACTGAAAAATTCAGAAATGCTTATTCAGCAGAAAGTGCAGAAGCTGCCTCCCCTGGCCTTCCAGTTCTTTCCCCTCTCTCTCACTTACCAAGCAAAGTTGCCCCAGGAACCAAGTAGCTCCCCATACCTCCTTCCTTTCATGATCTGCCTGCAAGGGTTGAACCTGCTGCTAAAATCTTTCTTCCTGCAAGTACAGTAAAGATATTTCTTCAGCGCTTAGACATATTATTGGAAGGGGGGAAATGTGTGTGTGTGTGTTCTTACCTTGCTCTTTTCATTTTGAAGATACATCTTCAATTTGAGGAAAAATGTCAGAAATTAACGCATCTACCAGTTGGCTGATTTGTGTCCTTCAAGGAACTAGATGGTATATTGTTTGCGAGATTTCGTTTGTGGCATATGCCAGAATTTGTTACCAATCTCATGCTTCACCTAATGATGTGAATCAAGTTTTTTGTGTTAATAGGTCAATGAGTTGAATCCTCTAATTTTCATTCCTTTGGGTCCTCTTTTTCTCTTGCCTGCTATAAAAAGACGTGTGAATAAACAACTGCAAACATAAAAGCATAATAATGTATCATATAAAACTAACCGTACGGTTAGTTACTTGTAATATTTACACATTTACAACCCCTATAGCAGTAGTTATATATCTTTATGTTTGCAGCAAAAAAATACTGGTGGCATTCATTCTCTTCCACTTCACCCCAGTTCACAATCCCCAGTGCTTATCATTTAAACACACAACGGTTTCTCGGTACTGAACTTGCAGCTCTGAGGATCTATAAGCTGAGGAACTATTTGTGAAAGAGGGAAGTGCAGGTTATTTTTATTACTGATTTAGGGATTAGCAGCCACCTTCTGGCTGGGATCAAAAGATGGCCGACTTAATTCCAGACACTGAACCTGTATTTCTCAGACAGGCCCCTTTTCCCAACACCATTTGGCAAACTCCATTTGACACTGAGCAGTGTTTGAAAAAAGGAGCTTGTGATACAGCATGCAGTGCCTGCCGTTCAAAGTATAAAAGTAAAACAAACAAACAAAAAACTCACTGAGCGTGCCCAACTGTTGCATGCTGCATGCATCTAAAGTTGCTTGTGGAATGCTAGCCAATATATGTTTTAAATCACACGTGGGCAATCCAGAGGTGGCATGCTGCCCTTAGTCTCTGTGAAGCCCTTCCAGTGCCTCTGAGCCCTGTCTGTTACCACCACCAAAGCTGCAGCAAGAAACAAGAGCAAGCATGAAGGGTTGTTCTAACCAAAGAGCATGGTGCCTAGAGTGGGTTGTCTCTGCCCAACTTCCTTCCTGACAGCATCTTTGGTCCCTCTTGTTGGCTTGCCTGTTTTTCATAGTGGTGGCACAAATGTATGCTGCAGGTAGTGTTGGATTTACTAAACAAGCTATAGCTTAGGGCCCCACTCTCTTGGCCTCCCCCCCAAAAAAACTGGATGTACATTTCCAAAATATAAGATAAAAAACAAATAAAATAAAACCTGCATACAGCAACAGTGTTTTGTGTTGTGTAGGCTCCTATGATGCAATTACTGGGCCCCGCCTGATAGCCTGCACCCTAAAATATCACTGGTTTGCTCATTTCTATATACAGTGGTACATTGGTTCTCAAACTTAGTCCGTTCTGGAAGTCGGTTCCAAAACCAAAGCATTCCAAAACCAAGGCGCGCTTTCTCATAGAAAGTAATGCAAAATGTATTGTTTGGACGAGGGGCTTTTATCCATTTCTGCAGTCAAAGGACAGATGGACATATAAAGGGCCCCATTACCTTCAGTAGCTTAGGGCCGCATCAAACCTAAATCCGACCCTGGCTGCAGGGCACAGAGCAAAGCTGTCTAGGGACAGCAAAAGAACCACTAAGTTTGAGGGTGTTCAAGGGAGGAATATGGGCTGCAGGCTGGCAAGCAGATACTGCTGGTCCCCATTAAAATACATTAAAAGTCATTTCAGTGGATCTACTCTAATATGGAGCTCTTCAAATGCTGACAGTGCCAAACCAACATGGCCAATGGTGATGGAAGCTGTAGTCTGGCAGGCATTTGGCAGGCATGATTTCAACTATCCCTAATCTACTTGATGCATGGCTGTGGCTGCAATTATACATGGACTTTCTTCAGAGGAAGCATCAATGAACTCTGTGGGACTTACTTTTGGATAGACATTCATAGGATTGTGATATAAGTTGGGATCCAACCCAATGAGTTAGCAGTTCCCCTATGCAGACTTCAGAGAGCACCTAAGGAAGATAGTTCATACACAGACACTGGCCTGTCAACTCTTCTGCCGTAAACTTTAAAATACTAACAATAATTTTCTGCTCCTTATCATAACATGACTTTGTATTCATTAGTACTCTTTATACTCCATGGGTCTGAATATATTAATAGTACAATCTTCCACAAGAATAAATCCAATGTGATTTGTTCCCAGGACGCAGGTGGCGCTGTGGTGTAAACCACAGAACCTAGGGCTTGCCGATCGGAAGGTTGGCGGTTCGAATCCCCGAGACAGGGTGAGCTCCCGTTGTTCAGCTCCTGCCTACCTAGCAGTTCAAAAGCACATCAAGTGCAAGTAGATAAATAGGTACTGCTTTGGTGGGAAGGTAAACGGGGTTGCCATGTACTGGTCTGGTTCGCCAGAAGCGGCTTAGTCACGCTGGCCACGTGACCCAAAAACTGTCTGCGGATAAACGCCGGCTCCCTCAGCTTATAGAGTGAGATGAGCGCCACAATCCCAGAGTCGTCCGCGACTGGACCTAACGGTCAGGGATACCTTTACCTTTTAAGCATGTCTAGGATTGCAGCCTTAGGAAAGTAAAGATTTTCAGAACACATAATTTGATTTTTAATTAGCATCACATCTTGGACTTGCTGTGTGCACAATGCCACAATTTATTTATAACACAATGTGACTGCTTTCATTGTTATTGTAAACTAATAAACATAATAATGTAACAGACAATTAATTGGCATGTGACTTTAAAAATTGTGCTTTTCTCTAGGAACAGGAGAGGGAGCAATTCTTCCTTGTCCTGGCAGCTCTGTGAAAGAAGAATATTTGTTTTTCATTTGCTTTCTGTTGATTCCCCCCCCCCTGCTCCATTTTATTATAATCCTCATACTTATTGGGGGAGAAGGAGGGGGCTGAAGAGTAGAGGGAGAGAGGGACCACCCACTCGGTCCAGAATGATTTTTTTCTTCTGCTTTGCCAACCTCCCAAAGGATATGGCTAAATATCAGATCCTTTTGTGCTACACTGTATATTTTTACTTTTAACAATGCTCTTAAAAATACCCAACCCTGCTCTCCATCATTTCACAAAGAGTCAGTGGCAATGTGTAGTCAACTGTAGTGAATGTGTACATTCCACAGACCTCGTTTTGTGAGAGACTTTGTCCCACTGTTCTTCCCACTCAGAGCTGAGGAGAAACCACGCACATCTGAATAACAGGGTCCTTTCTGCCAGTTGTAATCCTGGATTGTTACAGTCTAGAGGCCAGCCATGCTGTCACCGTCACAAATTGATTTAACCATCAATTGCAGTGGTCATTAAAGCTGCTAGAAGTCCCAGCCAAGCTGATGAATTGCAGCTGAATGTGAAATGAGCCTCTAAGTCCGTTTCCCACCATCTCATATCAAAGCCTATTGTGTCCCTCCAAAGTAAGAGGTCGGAGGTTCAGCCTGGAGTTCAACAATGGGCTCAGTCAAAAGATAGAGCCCCATTTGCTCTGGCATTCCCAATTACAGTTCTCTCCCCACCCCCCGCCAAATCTTATTGTGCAGTATTTGCATCCAACTAATACACTGAATTATTGACATACTCTGATGTCAATGGGACTATTGAAAGTTTTATCCCCCCAAATATATGGAATTCTAAGCATCCGGTGAGGCGGGGGGGGGGGGGGAAGGCGGACTACGAAGTGGCAGCACAGAAACCATGCAATGCATCTCTGCCCCTGACAATGCTAGATAGATTGATAGCAGTGGAATAGTTGCCAGGGCTCAGTCCATAGGTTAGTTACTTCCAGATACGTAAAACCCCATTCATTTGCTTTGCCAGTTCATCTTGTACTGCAGATCATCTTCTCCATAGAAGCCTACATGATCCATGTTAGCATATAGAACTCAACCAGCACTGCCAGTATGTAGGGTGTCAACTGTAGATTCTACCCCCAATGTAGTTCACTCAGTATTTGGCTTATAGTTTGTGATCACCTTAAAATATGTACATGTTATGTTTGTTTGCTTGCTTGCAACCTTTTTCTCACTGGTTTTTAACACCCTTGTAAACTTGGGTTATTCTGAATCCCCCAGTATGGAAAAGGTGACAATCATGCAGGCTCGCCAAACCAGCACTGTGTACAAACCATACAATTAAAGCACATTAGTCCCCCCACAAAAGAATCCTGGGAACTATAGTTAACCTTAACAAACTACAGTTCCCAGGATTCTCATTTGCTTTCAATGTACGCAGCCAAAGTTCAAACCCTGGCATTTCCAGGTAGGGCTCACAAAGACCCCTGTCTGGAACTCCTGAATGCCACTGGCAGCTGGTGTAGGCAAAACTCAGCGAGAGGGATATATGATGTAAGTGATATAAGGCAGCATCCTCTGTTTCTATTTGACTAAGTGATGCCCATTACATAGACAAATGGGTTTCTCATGAGGCCAAATTGTTCAGTTTAGAAAATTAGTGCCCTGGATCCACTGTGGTATGAAATTATTAAACATTCATAAATTTGGAACATACCAGGGGAGAGACCATCTGATTTAACCTTCAAACATGAAACACGACCATCCACCAGGGCTACCAACTTCAGATTTTTTAAATGGCTTCTCCCTCTAGGGGTGGGGGAGAAATTTGATTCAGTTCACTTT
The DNA here is from genome assembly GCF_964234715.1 of Podarcis melisellensis. Taxonomy (NCBI): domain Eukaryota; kingdom Metazoa; phylum Chordata; class Lepidosauria; order Squamata; family Lacertidae; genus Podarcis; species Podarcis melisellensis. The sequence goes on along the minus strand of NC_138530.1, from coordinate 70,056,214 downwards.
TAAAGGCAAATTGATCAGATATGCATTTCCTGAAACTATATGAGAACCAAAGCCAACTTTCAGACGTTGCACTTATCTGAATGTTGTATGCAGTTCTCTGATGAAACATTTTCAAAAATTTGTACATGAGGGAAAATAACATACAAATGCATTAAACTGCACAGAGAAATGTGTTCATTAGGAGAAAATGAACTAAAATGCTGAAGAATTTTCATGAGCTTTTAAATTATTATTTTTTCAAATTGCTGCAGAATTGTGGAGAATTGAATATTGGAGAAATGAGAAACTGAAGGAGCCAAAATGGAGAGAGCCTTCCATCCCTACCCCCTATATTGACCCAGTAGTGGATCAAGAGTAAGGAAGACTAGGGATTGATCCTTATAGAATCAGGCAGACCTTGAGGAGCCAAGGGATTTAGCAGGTCATGGGTGAGATTTTGCAGAATCTGGAGTTTATTGGCTATCCACACTCTAGTACTGCTCTAGGACACAGTTTTACTGGTTGGGTCTGCAAGGTACTGGTTTGTCCACAGTGCATACATCTTAGTAGACTGGGTGATGTTCTGCAGAAAATGCCTTAGGAATTTAGGAAGCTTCTTTATACCGAGTCAGGCTGGTTCTTTTAGCTCAGTATTGTTCACACTGACTGGCAACAGTTCTCCAGGGTTTTAGACTGGGCCTGGTTGAAGCTGGAACGTCTTAATGTGCTTCCAAGAGTAATGTAGGCTTGACTCTGTAGGCTTGATGCTTGGGAAAGGCACTGTGTTCCTGGGCAGCATAACACAGGGCATTTTGTTTTGTTGGCACATGCTGTTGTGTGAGGTGGTAACACCATAATGCAGGGGAAATGCAGGGGAACTGTTAACAGAAGAATGTATTCTGAGGAAGTGGAGGTTGTATAGCCACAAAAATAAAATAAAAGCATGCTGAGGAGGCAAAGCAAACAAAAGGAGTAAAAAAAAAGAAGGAGAGGAGAGTGGGAGGGTTCAGGGAGTGGGTCAGAGGTCCAAGCCATTCAGATATATTTATAATGAAACAGAAGACAGTTCCAGGTCTGTGTTTCTCTGTACTATATTTGTTATAGACTGAATGTCTCTGACAAATCTGTATGGGAATGCTGTTAGAAAGAGGGTCTAACTGTAACAGTTGGCTTACGCGTTTCAGTGACCCCAAAGGAGGTCACTGGAGTCTTGTTTGTGAAAGGTCTATTGTTCTAGAGACAAAAAAATGGGGCCAAGGATTAACCCTCAAATTATTTAAGTATTGTGCATTAGTTGAACTTCTGCTTGACTTTGACCTGTGACCTGGATTCATTGCTACTGTAAATTTAAAGAGCCCTTTAGGTTCGTGGTATACATTTCCCCAGAGAGCCCATGAAACTTCCATCAAGAGCATTATTCTAACACGTATTCAAAGATAATCCACTGACTGAATTATTTGGATTTAATTAAAAAGACAACTCTCATTTGTTAAGACCATTTGATGACTTTGCACTCACTGGCTTTTAAAATAAATGATCCTTGCACAACCCAAATTACCATACCTGATGCAGCAAAACTCAGGTGAGTTTACGAAAATACCAGTGTCCTATTTACATGTTCTGTTTTCCTTTAAGCTTACCATACAAAGCAACCACCACCCTGCTTCAGTTACACATCAAGAATAAAAGGAACTCCCCTCTGGGAGGCACACTCCCCTCAGAAAGAAGGTAGGGAAACTTCCAGATTCCCTCTCACCTGAATTTAGCCCCATAATTTGGAGTTTTAAATTACCTCACTGACTGGCAGTGTTACCCCTTTGACCGGTTGTAAGTAGGAAGGCAGGCAGGTAGGGCCTGGCTGAGGGCAGATTGAGGTGGGTGAGGCAGTATCCCATTCACGGCCAGCCTCCGCTGCTTCTGTTCGAAGTGGAAACACTGCATTAGGAAGTGTCCATTATTACTTTCTTCCTCTGAATTTTATGCAAAACACTACTTGTGTGATGTTGGCCACAGTCTTCAGCTCTCTGTTTTCAGTTCATTAGTGCCTACTACTCCTCTAAATTCTCAGTGTATTTTGATTAAACAGCTGAGAAGGGTGTGTGCGTTTTTAAGGCAGGCTTGATTATACAGATGATTGCATCAAGGTTTTTGTGTGTGTGGTGTATCAGCGCTGCATCCATGAACTTGTATTCACTGAAAAAAGGCAACAAATAAACACAGACTTCCAATTCTACAATTCTATGATTCTGTACATGTTGTTCAAATGCTCTATTTTCTGATGTTTTAAGTTTTGTATGTTGCATGGGGTTTTTTTGGTGTAAGCTGCATTGAGACATATTGTGAAAAGTGGGGTATAAATGCCGTAAATAAATGAATCAATGGATAAACACAGCATATGACAATCATTATGCCTTAGGACCCCAGTACCTGAAGGAATACCTTTTCCTGTATGTGGTTATTTGGTCCTTAAGTTTATCTATGGAGGTCCTCATCAGAGTGTCCCCTTCATGGAGAGAGTGAAGAGTAGCAAAATGGGGGTGGGACTTTTCAATGGTGGCCCCCTACTTATGGAATGCTCTCCCTAGTGGTTTTTGTGAAATCCTATCAGCACCATGCAAATACCTTTCTTTTCCCTAGGCTTTTAAAGTAATTTCCTGTAGTTCTATTAGTCTTAATAGGGTCATTCTTTTTAAGGTTTAGAGGTACAGTAACCTGTCTTGTGTTGACAACTTTGTTATGGTTTATTGGAGCTTTTATTTTTGTTTTTAGATCTTTGCATAATAGTGTACTGGAAATGTGCATTTTAAACTGTAGTACTTACTTGTATATTGTAAGTTGCCTAGAGGATTTGGTGTAGGAGATGCACAAATCTAATGAATAATAATAATTGTGATGATAAAGAATGAATACTATTGACTAGTAGCCATTGATCACTTTATCCTAGTGCCTACCTTCACATTCTGTTGTAGGCATTGTGTTTTTCCTGAATATCCCACTATTTATTCAACATTATTGAACGAATCTAGTTTTTTGAGACAGAAGAAAAAACTTTGGTTCCACCTTCTGCACCCCACACCTAAGTTGAAAAAACCTTTATCACATTTCCTCTTCTTAATGTTTTTTTGCTAATCAGAAATGTTCTAAACATTATGACTTGCAGTAGAGTTGCTCCAGCCCACTGATAATGTCAGATGCCCTTTTTTGAACCCTTTCCAGATCTAGATCATTTTTAAAAATGCAGTGACCAGAACTGTTTGCAATGTTCCAAGTGCAGTTGTACCGTGTAAAGGTTTTACGATACTGGTAGTTTTCTTTCTAATCCCTTTCTAATGATCCTTAACGTGACATTCACTTCTGTTGCAGCTGCCACACACAGGATTTTCACTGAGTTATCACCACCCCAAGATCCCTTTCTTGCTCAGTCACTGCAAGCTCAGAGCCCATCCGTGTAACTGTGGATTTAGGATTTATTGAAGTTTTTACCCCAATGTCAGTCACTCTGCACTTACTTACATTGAACTGCATCACTTGTTTTAATGGCCACTTCCTCACACTGGATATGTGTTTTCAGTGTTCTTTGCCATTCCGTATGGATTCAGAGCTGATGCGGAGTAAAGTTCCTCTGGGAGTCTATGGTTATATAGAAATCCAGCTATGGACACACCCTGGTGCTTGTGACAGAGTCATTATCCAGAACTTACTATGGGTCACTTCTAGACACTTGTTTTGAGGTTGCAGGGGCAGGAATATGTTGCATGTAATTCGTAAAAATCCTGGTTTGGAACATTGCAATGACACAGCAGTTAGCTGACCCCACAACCACAGAAGGCTACAGTCTTAAAGTTCAGCATTCCCTAACTTGCTACCTTCTAGAAGTTTCCATTTACATCTCCCATCAGTATGGCTGTTCTGGCTGGGGCTGATGAGTCTAGTACTGTAGTCATTGGAGGGCACCAGGCTGGGGAACGCTGCTGCACAGTATGCTTCAGTGGAAACAACTGGGTTTATTTCCAAATGAACATGCGTAAGTTTGTACCACTATGTCCACACCATGCAGTGTGTTACAGCCATCTGTGCTCACTCTTATCCCTTTGCAGAATGCTCCCAGGGACTCACTTTTGTGTACAGAGAACAAATGTGTGTCCTCTTATAATAACATGGAATATTATTTGCATTTGTCAGTCAGGCTAACGCGCTTTTTAAAAGTGAGAATAAAAAGAAAATCAATGTTGATTTTGAAAGAAAACTAGGGTTTTCATATTGCGAGAGAGGAAACACAAAAATCGACCATGCATTTTATTATTTATATGCTTAAAAATCAATTTCTTGGATTTTGATTTGGGTCACCAAAATGTCTTTGGATAAACAAGATATTTATTTAAACATTGTACAAGGAAGTATTAATCACACTCTCTCATCTAGGTGTGTTTGTGTGAGAGAGGGTTGATCTGACGCATACTGCTGCCTGCACAAATACATATATGCTTCAAGTTATTTTAATTTCAATCCCATTCCTTCATGTTGATGAATATTTTAGTGGATCGCTATAGAGGAGCCTGTAAACACAAACAAACACAGAGCCAGGAAAGAGATGTGAGATGCATTTATATATTTTGCTGCAGTAAACTCTGCCCCATAAAGCCCAAGTAATCAAATTACAGATAGCAGTATCATAAATGAGAAGCAACACATTTTTATTGATATCTCCTTGACGAGTATGTGGACGAGTAATTCCCCCTCCCCTCAATACGGTATCTGCAAACCACCTGCAATGGCAGCTTCTTCTAAGGGCTGAAAGTCTATTGGTTGCCATGACAACAGGAGCAGGGGGAGAAGAGAAGTGAAACCAAATGAAAAGCATTGAATGCCTGAGCTCTGCTAGTAACAGGGATCTTGGGGGTGGGGGCTTATTTGCATTCTTGTGCATAAATCAGCCAGGAATGCTTCCTTCCTGTATAATTTTTGGCTTTTTTGGATCATCGTCTCTTTGGCTGTTTGTGTTGAGGGATGAAGCTTATATTGTTGTCTGTCTGATTTGCTGTGTAAATTTCATGTGGCAAAGGAACGAAGAAAGAAAGAAAAATGTGACGAACAAAACAATTAGCCACATCGAAAGCTGCAAAGAGAGATCAAACAAAGCCTCTGTTTGTTTACAGCACCGTGACAAGCAGGTTATGAATATTTCTTTCATTTAAGAGTTCAAAATACATTGTGAATAGGAAGCATCATTTAACCTAAAGGAGACTTTCCCCCTCCCACTAAAGAGTTCAAAACAGGATCTTAAATCAATGAAATAGCTGAGGAACTGCCGTGGGATTTTGAATAGAGCACAGGACTGTGTAGTCTAATTAAACATACATATAAAGTCTATTCTGCGCTGTGCCATCTGTAGGGCGAATGCTAAGTTTATTATATTAATTATCTTTATAGAAGATGTAGGCAGGTGGCACTCTCATGCTCAATTGGTAGTTTGCTTATTATCTATAAATTCTTTATAGGTAGCAATAAAAATTATACACAGGCATAGAGGAAGTTAGTAACTGGAGCTGCCTAGACTACTTCTAGCATCTATGAGAAGCAATCTGGCTTCTGGGCATGGCAGGGGGAATATGTGATGAAATGGCATTTGAGGCAAAAGAACTTGCCTCTGGGGGGCAGGGGAGGGGAAGAGCACCTCCGCACTATCCTCAATTCCTGTCCCATAATAGCTCTCCAGGAAAACATGTTGCTGACCATTTGTATACTGTACAGTATAAATGTTAAGGAGCTTGTAAGCTAAGCAGTTAATGATCATAACAACTGGCCATTGTACACATTCACCAGGCCTCATTGTGCACATTTTCCAGTCAATGTGCATAATCTCCAAGAGGCCTTGGTAATGTGCATTTCTCAACTGACTTTTGCACATTCTCTGGTCGTTATGTATTAAATCACTTCATAGGAAGTGATTCTTATATACATATATACAACAGAATTTTCCCTTATAGTCTTGCTATTTAAGGAAAGAGGTCATTACTGCTTTTGTTACAAATCTGGCCCTTTGATCCAAAACATTTAAAGTGACAGTTATCCTATGCAGTTCAATTGAGGGCCAAACCTGATTATGACTAATCTAGGTTTGGTTCATCTGTTTTGTCTTATTTCCAGCTAAATTACTGGTTAAGTGTGTGATATAATGCAATCACCTCTCAAGTCACCACATGATTCATTTCCATTTTAAACTATTATTTAAATTGTACAGCTAGATCTGAGAAGGGGAAACGTTGTGACTCTTGCTCCACTGAAACTACTCAAGCAAGGGAATTAATAAGGAAGGGAAATTCTGCTGAGTAAGCAGCATGTTGAATCTGCTTTGTAGCACCGGTAATTGGTGTCTATAAACAGAGAAGAGAAACAGTAAAACACTACAGGGACCAGATGCAAAATGGAAGAAGGCTCCTGGATGTTTAACAGTGGAAGAGAAAAGGGAATTTGGGCAGGTAGAGCTTGTCATGCTTGGCTGAGAATAGCAGCACCAGCTGAAATTCACTCTTACTCAACTGATTAAAACTTTAAAAGCCTTTCCTTCTTTTATATCAGGTTACTCTTTGAAAACATGCTATTCTAAAAGAAGCTGTTAAACACCAAGGGGTTCCCAAATGCCACTTAGCCGAACAATTTCAAGATGTAGCACAAAATAACAAATGGCAACTAGTTGTTTCAGTTGGTTTGCGTGCTGTGATGGAGCCCTTGTAGTTCCAATCCATATGGATGAGGTGTGAAGTTACTGTTGTTGTTGCTGTTGTTAAGTGTTGGTTAATATGGTATGCATATCCTGATGCACAGTCAGCACTCAGCTAATATATTGTGCCCTCCCTAAAAGAGGGCACGTGTTGTGGTGAGACCTGGGTGGGTCTATTGGATAGCCACAACATCCGATTGGTAGGTCCCTCGTTTCTGGGTGTAATCTGGCCAATGGGTGCAGTGTAAACGGATTGAGGGACCTATACAAACCCTAGAGCAGTGTTTCCCAACCTTGGGCCTCCAGATGTTTTTGGCCTACAACTCCCATCATCCCTAGCTAGCAAGACCAGTGATCAGGGATGATGGGAATTGTAGTTCAAAAACAGCTGGAGGCCCAAGGTTGGGAAACACTGCCCTAGAGCTTCCTCTTTTGGCTCGTGCATAGAAACACCCACCCACCTCTCCCTAATTTTAGGGTATTTTGCGATTGACCTTGCTATGCCATCGTGCGTCATCTGTTGTTGGGACAGGGGCACAGCAGGAATTTTCCTCACTTGGCTGATTGCCTGTGGCAATTTGGGATTTACCTGCCGCATAGCAAATCATCACAACTTGTAAGGTTGTGGATAGGCACTGGTTCATGTGATAGGGATGGGAGAACGGTCTCGTCATCCCTATGTGAAGGGTATTCCATTAAAGGAATCCAGGGACTCAACTTGGTTTGGTCAGCCCCCGAAAGGGGGTTGTGCCCATGCCTGAGTCCAGGAGAGCATCTGGGGAGTGAACAGAGTCTGTTCCCAGGCTTTTCACCTGCCTCAGGTGTTCACCCTTGGCCGACCTATGATAGAGCTCTGGGTCAGCGCTACCTGCAAGGGTGTAAGGAGCTATTCGAACCAGAGCCTATGCAACCACTCACTTTTCTGTAATCAATAAAGTTGTGGCCTAAATTCTGCCAAAAACCAAAACTAAAATTTGAGTCAAATGTGTCTTTATTTAAGGGGGAGGTGCCTAGGTCTGAACACGCAAATTGCTGTAAAGGTTGTGCACCACCCCTGTCTTGCCAAATGCAAGGTGGTTCTTTTAAAATGAGATTCAGAGGCAATACAAAACACAGTGAGTGAGAATATTCAAGATTTTATTCTAAACAGCAAGCAATATATACAATTACCAAGCAAGCACTTCAATCTGCCACTTAGAAGCCCTCAAGAAGTGGCGAAGTGACTTCCCCAGGTAGCCTTAGGTTTGCATTGTCCTGCGATTGATCAGTCCACGCACACGCTTCTCAGACTCTGCCCAACAGCACCTGATTTATAGATAGCTAACCTGTTAGCCTGGATGGCTTGCTTGAATGGCTATGTGCAGATTATTCATTAGCCGCCTCTCCCAGTGCCTCACGTTCTCCAAACAACGTCTAACATCAAAGAAGGTGAAGGTACCTAGCGCTATCACTTCCTTCCACAGATTAGGGCATTAAAGGCTGTTTACAGCCATCAAAGAGCTGAACAAGAAACAAGAGATATGGAGAGGGGGAAGAAAAGAGAAGCAGGAAGGGTAACCACGTCAGATCACTATCTCCTCAAAATACAAATATCTTCCGGGTAGATTGCCCATACAACCCCCAACCTCTGCCAAGCAGTAGCAAGATTCCCGGAGGTTCCAGGCACCTGTTTCTGTTTGGAATTCAGGCATGCCAGAAGCTATAGTGTTTTGAGGTATATCACTTATTTTATACCTATAGACACCTGGGTCTAGGTGGAGGAAGAGAATTCACAGCATAGCACATTGAGAGGGACTTATTCTGCACAGCAGTGCAGCATCGGAGTCCAAAGCATCCTGAATACCATTCCCATGACCCAGCCCACCAAGTTGGTTCTGTCCTGCATGGTCTTTGTCTACAGTTCTGCCACCTCCTTTCTTCTTCCCAGGAACCTTCACAAAGCTCCCTCTCCCATTCTCCAAATCTCTCTGTTTTAAAAGGGGTACATTTTCCTGTGTAACACCACATCCCCATCATCTTGGCAACCTCCCAAATTTCCTGTCCACTTCTCAGAGCAGGGGTGAGGGTGGGGCCGATAGCTTTTTGCATTGCCAATTGCCCTTAATGGCCCAGTACATTGTTTCTTAATGCTCTGCACTTAGCTAGCCCGGCCAGGCTGGCTTGCATAATCTAAACCAATAATTTATTGTCCTTGTATTTTCCCTTCATATCCCAAATATTATCTAAATACTACCATTTATTAATTTCTGCCATTCACCAATAGATTATGGTACCCCAGTTCCATAACAATATTTAGTACATGATTGCCTGCTTGGCATTATGGAGATTCGGAGTTTTTAAAAATACATTTTAGCTCAAGAATCCTACAATGAAAATTGCCTGTAATAATCATGGTAGCCAATGGACAAGGTGCAAGGGATATCCGTCTGGCCCATGTGCCTGTCTTGCTGCCTGGGTGATTGTCAGAAAAGAAAGCAGCAGCCCTTGATATTTTGAAAGTTTGCTTTAAGTGAATTGAGAAACTTGCCTCTGGACATGCAAATACAAAAACAACTGCTGGGCTTTGCCCCCTGATGCTGTAACTGGGCCTTTGAAAGTCTTTGCCTAGACCCATAGGGACCCTGCCTGACCCTCCGCTCAGCTATTAGAAAGTGTTTCTCCAAGGAAAGCTGTGGTCAACAAGGTCAGACAAACCAACACCTCAGTTCTGGTTCTGCTGAGTTACAGCAGGTGGAGTTGGGGTGTGTGTGGTTTCTGATCATCTTGCTGAAGTAGCCAGGAAAGTGAGAAGACCCACATTCATATGTTATTCATGTCAAAAGGAAGTCGCTGCTGAGAATTATAAGTGCCTGCTGGAATAGCCATAAATTCGTTTCAATTCCTATCTCGCAGGACAATATGTCAACTGATCTCATAAAATCCCAAGCAATTTGACAAGCTAGATTTAACATCCAACCACCAAATAATTTTCAAAGATTGCTTTTGCATCAGGGAGAATCTGGAGTAGAAGTACATTAGGATCCATGAAATGGCCACTTGCCGACACACAAGTGCTTTGTCTAGCACCTGGGCACTCTCCTGTGACTTTCTGTACCTTTGCTTTATCACAAGATTCTCAAGGCTACGTGTGTGTCATGTTTGTTTGTTTGTGCTTCTTTGGCACAATGAAAAACGTGCTTGGCTCTAATGAGTCAGATCAGCAATTTCTATAAACTCACAGAGCTCCATTGACTTCTTAACCCTATAGCTACTCAGGAGGGATTACATCAGTCAAACGCAAGATTGCTGGATATTGTTGAAGCCTATAAGATTACCAGGCACACATATCTACCAGTCTTTTATAGAGCTTGAGCAAATCTGTCAAGTCTAAGCCTGCATCTTTGTTAGCGGCTTACTTACATGAGGAAAAATGGAACAGGTTGGAAAATGCTTTACAAGCAGGTTTATTTGGGTACTCATTTTGGGGGTGGGTATTGTAGAAAGCCCAAGGGACGTGGGTGGCGCTGTGGTCTAAACCACAGAGCCTAGGGCTTGCCGATCAGAAGGTCGCGGTTCGTATCTCCATGATGGGGTGAGCTCCCATTGTTTGGTCCCAGCTCCTGCTAACCTAGAAGTTCAAAAGCACGTCAAGTAGTGCAAGTAGATAAATAGGTACTGCTCCGGCGGGAAGGTAAATGGTGTTTCCGTGCACTGCTCTGGTTCACCAGAAGCGGCTTAGTCATGCTGGCCACATGACCCGGAAGCTGTCTGCGGACAAACGCCGGCTTCCTCGGCCTATAGAGCCAGATGAGTGCAGCAACCCTAGAGTCATCCGCGACTGGACCTAATGGTCAGGGGTACATTTTGTTACCATAAAGCACCAATGCAGCAGCAAGCAAAGGCTCTAGCAGCTAAGTCAGCTGCAGGTGGCTGCAAAGCCAAACAGGATGTTTGTGACTGTTGCCATGGGAACAAAGGGGCAGTCCATTCAGTACTGAGCACCAGATGTTAGCTCAGTGTGTGTGTCATATGACCCGTACTGGAAGTACATGGGTGGAGTTTTATTCTTACTGCTGTTGAGTGCAGACATGTTTCTCTGTACTGATGTAAGAGACAGAAATAAAGGATGTAAATAGATTTCTGTCTGCTTCTTTCCCCTCCCTGGGGATACCAAAGGGGAGAGAGAAGGAACGGTGTGTTCTTCTCACACATCTGGGAAGAATCGCCGAGACCTCGCCTGCTTATCTGCTGGGAGTAGCAGCGGGGAGGTCGACAAGGAATATCTGCCGGTGCCTACGCTGTGGCACATTCCTCTGACCTAGGCAGAACTCCAACACATTTACCTTTATTGTAGAAAGCAAACCAGGACCTTAGGTTTAAAGTTTCTCTCTCATCCCGAATTGTAGATTGTATCTGTCAGAAACACTACTTGCTGCGCCCTAAGTGTGTTCTCTAGGGCTGGATCCACAGTACAGCTCCTTGTGCTGAATCTGGGCCTGTGTGCTAGCTTTAATGGCCACCTGGGCCACCTTCTACCAGGGCTCTCCCCCCCCCCAGCCAAAACTCACTTGAACTCAGTTCTGGCACCTCTCAGGTGGGCACCGTTGCCATTATAAGAGAACAAGGGCATCTCTTTTTCTAGAAAAATAGCACTGCCTTCTACAATATCCATGTATCTTCAGTCAGTGAGCAGCACCTGGTCTGATCCTGGTTGCAGCCCAACCACAGTCAAGATGTACAACATGAGCTCCTCATAGACCACAATTCCCATATTGGAAGTGAAATGATTATGAGTTAGGGGGAATGATACAGGTAGGACCTAGGAGGAATGTTATATGCTGATTCCAGTCTCCTGCCACAGCCCAGTGTTTTGTCTACAAAATAAATGAAATGCAATTCTGGGCTGCATCAATAGGAGTATAGCATCTAGATCAAGGGAAGTAATAGTGCCACTTATTCTGTTCTGGTCAGACCTCACCTGGAGTACTGTGTCCAGTTCTGGGCACCACAGTTCAAGAAGGACACTGACAAACTGGAATGTGTCCAGAGGAGGGCAACCAAAATGGTCAAAGGCCTGGAAACGATGCCTTATGAGGAACGGCTAAGGGAGCTGGGCATGTTTAGCCTGGAGAAGAGGAGGTTAAGGGGTGATATGATAGCCATGTTCAAATATATAAAAGGATGTCACATAGAGGAGGGAGAAAAGGTTGTTTTCTGCTGCTCCAGAGAAGTGGACACGGAGCAATGGATCCAAACTACAAGAAAGAAGATTCCACCTAAACATTAGGAAGAACTTCCTGACAGTAAGAGCTGTTTGACAGTGGAATTTGCTGCCAAGGAGTGTGGCGGAGTCTCCTTCTTTGGAGGTCTTTAACAACCATATGTCAGGAGTGCTCTGATGGTGTTTCCTGCTTGGCAGGGGGTTGGACTCGATGGCCCTTGTGGTCTCTTCCAATTCTATGATTCTATGATTCTATCTGAAATACTCCAGTAGAAATCAATGGATTTCCTATCTCTACAATCTTTTTCCTCAACAGCTGCAATGGAGGACAGAATTATGACTAGCTCTGCAGCCAATCATGGCACACCATCAGAAATATTTAAGACCCAATAAGGAAACAGAAATCATATCAAGATGTGCACGATGGGCCTCATCATATTTCTGACCTAAGGCTGAGCCAAAATTATGCTCCCCCCATTTCATTGCCTCATTCACAGGCAATAAAATTTGAGGTGGGGGAATGAAACTCCCTGGGCACAGACCACTCCTCCCAGTGCCTGTCGGCCACCTTTTCTCCCATCTCTACAATCCCTATGTGTGTTTTTTAAGGTCCTCCACAATATAATGCAAACCGGAACCAACATATGCAAAGCACTGAGACACCCATGGCCATAGAAGTTCCTGTTTCCTCTGCAAATATAGAGTCCTGGTACGATAATTTGCCTCCCTTTTGCATCAAAAAATCCCAGAGGTCTATAATTTAGCCCAATAGACTTAGGTTGCATGTTAATATGCATTTTCTTTTAAAAACAAATCTGATAATACACTAGAGTGGAAACCTTTTGGAGAAAGTTTATTTCTGAGGTTTGATGGCTCATAACACCACTTTTGAGGGAGTAATACCATAAAATTATATATCAAAAGAAAGATAATTTAATGAAGAGTGTTATGCAATAACTTTTATGAAGGATTATTTATAACAATAGCAGTCATAAAGAAGAAACATGAAACACATAGGAAAAAATGAGATATACAAAAATTCTGACCGTCTCAGTTAATACTTAGTTGGGTAACCTTTAGCCTTCCCATGGAATGAACCAAGTTTTTTTAGTTCTGCAGCTGCAATAATGTGAAACCAAGATTGAATTATTGCCTCTATTAATTGGGTTTTATTGCTGGGTTGCTTCTGACTAACAAATTTCTTTAGTCTGCTCCATAGATTTTTGATTGGGTTAAGGTCTGGGCTATGTATATTTGGGCACTTACATTCTCATTAATGAGCCTACTAGTGTAGGGTGGGGGACCGTCTCTTTTAGATACAGTTATGAACCTACACTCAGAAATATTAAAAATGTAGGAAAAGAGTGTGCCGTGTTGTTCTAAACACAAAAGGAATTCCAATAGGTAATTTGCTTGCTGCCATTCAGATTGTGATTTAATCTGACATATATGGATGGGATTTACCTGAGAGTCTTATTCTAAAAGTATTGATCCTCAGAGCTTCAGAACTGGATTGCTTCAAGCTTTTGGAATTTAGATGTAATCCCAGAGGTATGTGGGAATCTTCATTCCCTGACAGGTTTCTAATGAAAGTCCATTTATTTATTTTTTATTATACAGGCTCTATGACCAATTATTTCAATACCCATCAAGTTAAGGCTGATGAATTAATTTGCGTCAAATCTATACAAGCTTATATAGTAGAGATACATTACTCATGAAGCAAAGACTCCATATCAAGGAATCAATAAGGCAAGCTTGGCTTTCAATTGGTGCCGCAAACTTCCCTAGGATTAAGAGGCTCTTTATCCTGCCGAACGTTTCTCCGAGACAAATCGCTTAGTGAGTGAAATTACTTAAAGGTAGGCATTCATTTCCCATGCTGATTATTTCTTAAGTAATTGAACTTGCTCTGGACAAAACCATCAACTCTAAGTTAGTGAACTCATTCTGAAGCAGTCATGAAGTTTGAGAAAGGGATTTATATGGACATTTTCATACTGAGTAACCCACAGCAATTCATTCAACGAATATGCCCATAACAGTAATATACCAAAATCAATGTAACTAATAAAAGGAATCATGATTATTATTTAAAATTGTCACAACTCCTTTCAATGTACAAACTCAAGGGAGGTTAGAGTTAATGGCTTGTCCATGGCCTAACATGGCCTAGAAGGAGTCACTGCAGGGGAAAGGAGGAAGAGATGGTACCTATGGCTTTTCAAGAAAGGCTTTGTGTCCATGTGTTGGGTGACCTGAATCAAGTTGCTTTTTGATTAAGCAGAAACACATTCATAACATTTAAAGAAAAATCTATCATTTGCAAATGGAATTCATACTTTTCAGTAGGGAGTATTCTCAGTCCTTTGAACAATCAGTTGTGAGGGCTGGAAAATACCTAGGGCAGGCAAGGAGGAGCCAGTCTGGTGGGCAGGTAGTCTGACAGTGCAGATTAGCTGCAATCACTTCACCTCAGGAGCCTGAGGCAAGCAGAGCATTGTTCACCTTGACCCTTTTTGCTATAATCCTTCCCTGACACTCCTCTGTCCTCTGTCCCATGACCCTAAACCTTACCTTGGTAAGGAGGCACTAGAGACTGGTGTCTTTTGCCCCTGAGGATTAGAACTGCGAGTCCCAGAATTCCTGGCATAAAACAGACTCTACACATGCAATTTCTGCTGGGCAGAAAATCTTCTGAACACCCTTGGTACAGATGGACCAGCAGTCTACAACAAGCAGGTATACTGAAAGATTGCAGCAGATTTAGGAGCTTCATAACAAGTAGTGACATAGGACTGGCTCTCTGAAACCCCTAGATTCTCAAGATTATGAGGATTCGGTGCCGTGGTGCTAGTGTCCTGGCTGCATCAACAAACAGCTCTGTCTCCTAATCAGAAGTTTTATTGGTGCAGGGGACAGGAAATTAGTGCAGATACTCCCAAGTTCAAGCCCCGCAGCACCTGACAAAATGAAGATACAATTTGATGTATTTTCAGCCTTTCATCGCAGCAACACTTCTTCTTCTTTAAACCCATTATGTCTCACTGTGCAAGTAAAGCCAAATTATTTGAATCTACAGTGCAAAAGGGCAGACGTTTCATTAGACCCTTATTATATTGTCTACACAAATAGAAGAACTAATTGAGTCAAATTAGTAATGGAATTATGTGGGTAGAGATTTTGGTGAAAGCATGACGATGTGCATTTATTTTACATTGCCAGCATTAATTTTATTAAGATAGTTTTCCCTTTTTTTTGCTTTCAAGTGCCCATATTTTAACATGAGAGTGTCAGACCTATCGATGTAGCATTTCCAGTTCTGATGGCAGGACTGGCTGGGAATCTTTCCCTCTGCAAATCGGATCTATTCTCAATATTTGTTTTGCTTAAGCCAGGGGTAGCCAATGTAGTACCTTCCAGTTTTTTTTTGGACTACAAATCCCATAAAGCCCTGTTGGTACAGCCAAAGGCAACATCTGGAAGGCACCATGTTGGCTACCCTGCCCTGGCTTGAACAGTATTACAACTTTACAATGATATTTTCATTTATTAGGTAGCAACAGGCATTTCCCAAACATAACTGATAATTCCATGAAGTCTATGCATAACATCCCCAAATTTTGCTTGGATAAAAATAGATTGGATTGAAGAACTATTTCTCTCTTTTTTGTAACGACCTTATTACATTTTGGAAATGAGTTATCTGGAATTACATGTAACGGCAACATTTTACTGTGGTTTCAAGTATCTCTCAAAAAGTGAGAAGAGACCTTCAGTCTCTTGGGACAGTTTGTAAATATCATCAGAATGCTTTTCTCTTCTACTACAGTTTTGCTTCTTGCAACTGGTTTTCATCAATTTCTGTGCAACTAATGTATGATCTTAAAATGTAAAGTGGGGAGCAAGTTTTAGTTGAACTATCTTTATTCTCTATCAAATGGAAATCTCTAGACAAGGTGTAATGCTTATTGATTACGCGAATCAGGAGATTTATGTTTCGGGAATGCCACAAAAGCTTTCTTTGTCAGATAAATAACACTTGAGCAAAGAACAGTTTGAAACAAAGAACTGACACTCTCAGAAATGTGGAGCATATTACTCACACAAATTTGTCACCTGTTTGTACATCCATTTCAATGAAACATTTGGAAACATGCTAAATGTCTTCCTTTAGACATAGCTGAGGTAACTGTTTAGTATTAAGTCAAACAGTTCCTCAGAGCATTTCTTTCACACTTTCCTGTACATGCTGATTGATACGGATGAGAAAAAATCCAGTGTTGCAATGCAAATGTGTAACTTGTAAATTGAAACAAATGAAGGATGAGGGAGAAAGAGAGAGTGAGGCCAGAAAAAGGCATAGCTAGTTAATTACTTAGGGTTTGTACAGAATGTCTTATTTGTATATTTGGAACCACAGTATCATTGCTTCATTAATCCCTTGGTTTTGAGTATATACATTTTAGCCTTGAAGCAATGAGATTAATGGGTAGGCTTCTCTTTAAACATTTCCCTCTTGGCTCAAAAGTGCCACGTACAAAATCTGTTGCTTGTGTGGTTGGTAAATCTGCACATCCAGCTCCCAACGCTATACTGAAAACCATACACAGAATACGGAAATGTCCTGCTTCAGATGATTTGTTTGCTACCAATCTACCCTTCTTCCAAGAAGCACAAGTTAGCAACTGCATGTATGGCAGTTACTCTAGGAGTGTTGTTAGATAGGTACGCTGATAAACAGCAAGTGGGCCAAGGAGGGATTCTCATGCTTAATCAGGAATTCAAAGCAAAGTCTTCATTAGAGATGGAGCAGCAGCTCAAGCTTACTTTGCCAAATAATAAACGTCATACCTTGGGGAAAGGGAGGAAGTAGCAGGTGGTGGAGGGCTCCCATGGACGTTGGTGCATCATTTGCCACTGTTGCCAGGCAAAGGAAGAAGGGATGACTGAAGATCTACATGAGGAACAAGGAGTGGGGGTGTAAAGATCTACACTGGGAACCTGGGGGGCGGGAATCAAATCAGCCTTACCCAGCAGTCGAAGTGGGAATCCGAGACCATCATTGGAGGAAAGGGGTCCACTCTGAATCATACAGAGTGACTGCAGTGCCCAGAAGACCCCAGAGGGAAGTCCCCACCATTTCCTTCCTAGAGGTTGGATGACACCAGCCGTGGACCCAATTCACTGAGAGGCTGCCATAGAGGGGCCATAGGGTGGGGGCACTGATGAATACATGGCATATCTGGCCTCCGGAGAGTGTGCCACAACTGTTGCTGTCACTGCAGCAAGCGATGCATTCCTTGGAGGCCGGATCTGCTGTCCCTGTGGATCTTGCTACCTGAGGTAGTTGTCTCACCTTGTCTCACTCTCCTTCTCACAGAGCACAATGTTGTGCAAAATATGGTAAAATACATTGCAGCAATTATACATTGCAGCAATTATAATGAGAAACTGTGGCATTCTTCCAATTCCCAAATGACATGGCCCTGATCCAGAGATCCATGGGAGCAGGATCTGTTGGAACAGGATCCATGGGAACAGGATCTGAGAACACTGGTGGGTATAGGAAGACAAGAGGTTTTATGAGATCCATTTCCTTTTCCTGGAGCCAGAGTTGCACATAAAACTATTATCCTATGTGGGGGGGGGGCAGATTTTCCTACCTCTTCTGACAACCTCATGCAACAAAATAAGGAATGTATAATTCTATTGCTTTAAAAATGAAAGGATAGTGTATGGGTTTGAGGTTGTTGTATATTACAAACTTGGTGGATCAGTCCGATCAATATAGTCCAACATCCCATTTCCAGTTGTGGCCAATCAGATGTTTCTGAAAAGCCCCACAAGCAAGACACGAAGACAATAGCCCTGTCTGCTTTTGCATCACAGCAAGTAGAATAACATGGCACGCTGCCTCCAAACATTTAGCCAAAATGGCTTATAGCCGCATCCTTCAATTGTCAAATTCACTTTTAAAGCCAACTAAGCTAATGACATTCACATCTTGAGACCATGAATTCCATAAATTAAGTCTGTGTGGAGTGAAGCATTTTCTTCCTAAATCTATTACCCACCCATTCAGCTGAATAATCTTGAACTATAGTTATGTGAGAGGACAAAATTGTTCTTTCTAACTATTTTTTCTTCACCATTCTATCATGCCTTTCCTTTCCCTGACAATTTGTACTGCCCTTTTCTATACCTTTTCTTGTTTGACAATATCTTCTTTGACACGGACTATTATAAACACAACACCATCATAGATTTATTTTAAATAACGATGCTTTGCCTTTTTTTATCACTGCCCATTAGGAATGGAGAAGAAATTCAATTCAGTACTACATATTAAAAATATGTGAACCAAAACACAGCTATCCTTTGAAATTTGTGGTTATCTGAATTTTATTATGCAGTTTTGCAAACAGTGTTTACAAAAATGCATATATTGGAGCAACCGTTCAAAGGTACAGCCATTTATTATATTTAGAATTTTTGTCTTCTAGTCACATCTGGGACTACAGATAATGTGGAGGTAGCTGAAATCACCCATTAGTACCTCTATTTCTTCCTTAACCACCTTCAGTAACTTACTCAGTTTCAGAGTCTTGATCAGAAGGGTGGTCATATATCTCAAACCCCTGTAGTGAATTATTTTTTTGCTTAGGATTTCCATGCACAACACCTATATGGAGGAGTTAATTGTCGTTTCAATGATTCTGTGCTGTTTTTGGCAGGCAGAGCAATGCCACCCTCAAAACATCCTTCCTGGTATAAATAGTAGGCTACTCTTTGCCTAGCAGCAAATATTTCTAACTTGGGAGAGACATATCCAGAGCTCTTTCTGATTTGCCAGCCTGTCCATTACCTTGGTAACTTAAGGGGGTGGTGGTGGTAGCTTTCTCTTTGCTATGGAAACAAATAAATATAAATATCTTTATATTTTATTTTTAGACTATATAATACAAAGGGCAAAACAGACTCTTGATCTGATGAAACATTGAGGAGTTTTCTTCACTGTTTCAATTAACTGAAGTTGTAGGTGACGCCGATTGTCTCCACCTTTGCACTGATGCAAGTGATGAAGAATAAATGGTCACTTCTTGTAATGCATTAGCTGGATTTTTAAAACTGCCACATAGGCTGCAACCCTCTACCCATTTACCTGTGCCCCTGGGAGTAAGACTTACTTTTGAGCAGATGTGTATAAGATTACACTGTTGGCCTTTCAGTGATTCCATTTACTGTATATTTATAAGGCAATGTGCATAAGGATTAACAATGATATTACTTAGATCATAAAAACATCTAAGAAGGGACCTGATATATATAGCCCTTCCAAGCTGTGTCTCTCAGAGTCAGATCTAAAGCAACTGCAATTGTATTGGCTACTTTTTTTTGGCATCTGTGTATCTCGAGTTACAATGGAGTGTGCCTCCAGGTGTAAAGTCAAACCACTGCATTAGCAGCACTTAAGTGACCTCCCTGCGGTTCCAGCCTGGGCAATGTGTATGGAGGTCCTGGGCTGCCCAGACAACAAGACCCCCCTCTTGGGCTCACTGGTTTGGTCCAAAGGAAAGCAGAGTGGTATGTTTAGCACCAGGTTGGCTGTAGGAGTTGCTGGACTGAGATGTACAAGGTTCAATCTAGCCCTCTTGGGACTCCATTGTGGATTTGTGTAGGGTTTACTCCTTAGCCCTTTCTTCTCCTGAAGATATTCCACAAGGCAGAGGAGGTTTAGGGTCAGAGTTTTCCTCTTCCAGGTTGACGAGCCCCATCTGCCCCTCACTTCCCTCTACAGCATGTGCAGAAACTACCTTCTTGAACGTTGGACCCATTATTGGTCTTTTCCACTCAATCCGCCAGATTTTGCATGCAGGGGGAAATCCCAAACTAAGGGTTTGAGACCCATAGTCTACCCTAGCCTGGTTTAGCTGGCCAGTCAAAGCTATTCCCGGGGTGTGGCCGCTGTTGCATGCTGACAGCTTTGAGGAGCCACAGGTGAGATCTGAGTGCAGGATGGGGACCAAAGATGAACAAAATCCCCCAGAAGGAACATGATGTGCCTTCACCAGAGATACTACCCCTCTCCTAACACTCCATATACCCACAACTATTAACAAACTGATTTTATGAAGACAATATAAAAGAGCACGGTATGTTTAATTTAGAAGCTAGATGGCTGAATGAATATATATAGTTATAGAATAACTATAAGTCTCAGAGAGGTTTGGGATGCCAGTATTTAATAATGGTATAACTGTGGCACAAATGGTGCAATTCTATGCATGTTTATTCGGAAGTAAGTTCCACTGTGTTTAGTTCAGCAGGAGTTACTTTCAACTAAATATATTTAGGATTGAACTGCATGAATTGCTCAGCAGCCAAATAATTATATAGTAAGCTATATACTAGGCTCTGTACCTTATTTTTATTTGCTGACTTAGTGAGCCCTATGAGTAGTATATTTTTTATCTACACTACAGACTTATATAATAAATATCAAGTGTCGGTTTCTCAATAAACACAACTCTTTTTCTCCATAAGATGTGTTTTAGAAATTCATGTCAAAAATACATGTGGCAAGTGGGTATATTGTGTGTCCCAGCTGTAAATCATGGTGATTGGGCATGTGGTTAAAAGACACAGAGGCACATGATAAGGACATTCACAAGAAGAGGTCCCATGCCTGTCTCTGGGGCCTGAAACATGTAGCAGCTCACACTTTTGCTTTCTGGGCTGGACCAAAGGATGCAGTTGCATTTTGATTTTCTTTGAGTCCCTTCTCACAGTTGAACCACTTCCTGTGGATGCTTAGACTGGAAGTGACCACTTCTCTTTGTAAGGATGAGGAAACCTATAAGAATGGTTCCCTGCCAATGAAATCAGAGGGATTCATGAAAATGCTTGGGGAATTTCTGGTTGCTCTCACTGGTGCTCCCGCTTTCATCCTATTCACTTTGTGAAATATGGAGGTGACTCATGCTGTTGACCTGATCACTTCCAAAGTGCCCTCTCCCACTGGGCAGAGACCACTCAGCTCCCTTGTTTTCTGGATGGCTTGAATACATGTGACAGAAACCCCCCTGTGAATCTGACTGAACACACACACACACACACACACACACACGTCTGCTTCAGATTTTCATTGATCCAAGTGATGCAATAGAAGGATCAAGTTAGCCTCTGGCCTAATGGTAATGGACAGGATAAAGGTCAATAGAGCTCAATCCATATAAGATATGAGGAAAAATGTCCATTTTCAGTAGCAATTTGAAACCAAACTATGCCTGGACAAAGTGGAGCTTGCTGATAGCACAGATCAACTGATCCGTGCTGTCTTCTAGCCCTGTTTGTAAAAGAACAATTGGGAGTTCACATTTTTGCAAAGCAATTCTCTCTAATATAATGCATCATTATATGTTATTTTTCTGTGTATATATATATTATTCAAACTTTGTTCCAGTATATGCCATTTTGTACATATTACTTGGCTGGAGAACTGCACTACAGATTCAGAAGGGTGAATTATGACAGACTGCTTTGTTTTGGTTCACATATTGTTACAGAAAGTGCTACTTTTGTAGGTTTGCCTTTAAATGAAAGCTGAATCAATTTCCCCCACATCCCCAAGAGCCGCAGCAACCCTGTCATCATGGAGAAGTCTAACATGCTGGTGTCATATATGAATGGGCTCCTTTGTCCAGCTGGTTTGTATTGAAGAATGAAGCTTACACGGGAACATGCCTGGATTTTACACTTCGCTGCAGGAGTTGCCACCAAGCTGGTTTACTCCCTTGTCTGACAGATGAGCTTCCCTGTGCCAGGTTTATTGTGCTTTTAAGCTCTCACCCCTACATCATAAAATCCATAATATGTGGTTTAACTGTCCAATAAAAGTCAGATATCTCGTTCTTACTCTTATTTATTTATCAGATTTATATTCCTCCCTTTCTCTTGAAGGAGCCCAGGGCAGCAAACGCATCTGTAATAAAAATACAATTAGAAGTAAAATAAAAACATATTTCAATCTTTCCAAAACTGTTAGAAACAGCTAAAAGCAATGCATCACAATAAAACCTGTAACCAGTCATGCCTCTGACTAGGGCCACTGAAACAGAAACAGAAACATTTTCAGCAGGTGTCTAGAAGAATGCAATGATGATGCCTGTCTAATGGTCATAGGAAGGAAGTTCCCAAGCACAGGTGCTGCCACACTGAAGATATGACTCTTGACATGCAGCATAGACACCGCATAGCACTTGTAGAAGGGCAAGTTCTGCAGACAGAAGTAACTGAGTTGGCACATATGGGTTAAGGTGACCCCCATAAGTTAACTCCAATGCTTGCTAATTTTGATGGCAGGTGTGGGGTGGAAAAAATCTGAATCTGAGACGGAATTAACCATTGGTTTTACTGACTACTCGCAGCTCAGTTGGTAGAGCATGAGACTCTCAGGATTTGGGTTCGAGTCCCATGTTGGGTAAAAGATTGCTGCATTGCAGGGGGCTGTCCTAGATGACCCTTGTGGTCCCTCCCCACTCTACAATTCTATGATTCTACTTATATTGGCAGCCTATGACTGCTTTGGAGGATGGTTGGCATGCTTATACCCTGAAACCCCAGCATACTGGATATTGCTTCTTTATTAATAGCTTTTCTCAATTTACTGTGATGCAGAATGTTTCTAAACCTGGCACCTAAATGCTTGTACGCTTAATTTTTTCTTGTCCTGTATCAATGTGTAATATATATATATATATATATATGCAGGTTTTGGTGTCCTCGGGTGTCTTCCCGTGTAAAAGTTGGGGTGTCTAGGCGACGTTTCGACGAGGTCTCACTCGTCATCTTCAGGCTGGTGCTTTCGGCTTCTTGTTACTGGAACAGAGCAGGATCTCAGTGTTTGAGTTCCTATAAATACTGTTGAGGGGGTGTGGTGTATAGCCTCCAATGTTCTGGGCAGAGAGGAAGTTCCCAGGCTAGTGTGCCTTTTCTTCTTTTGTTCCTTAATTACTTGAGGGATATCTTGAGTGATTTCTTGAGTGATATCCTGAGTACCACTTAGGTGGGTCATTAGGTGTGGATTAGTTGCTAAAGTCTTTGTGTCTTGACCTCTTGAACTTTGTGAAGAGTTTTTCTGAGAAGATGGCTGTACTGCACTTAGTTGTGCTCTGGCTTGGCTTCGTGTATAGGGGCGAGCTGTGGTTTTGTGGCCTGTGTCAGCCAGATCTGTGTAGGGATTGCAGGGGGGTGCAGCATCTGGAGGTGCCACCATGGTTTGGCTACTGGATGGTGTCTGTAATTTATCTGTGGAGAGGGTCTGGGTTTGGGTCTGGTGTGGTTGATTGGTGATGGCGTTCTGTGTGCCTCTGGATCTGGTGTCAGTTTTTGTGGGGAGGGCTAATTTCCAGATGTCTGGCAAGCGGGATGTGTCGTCACGCTTGTTCATGTTGTGAGGGTGTTTCTCTATCTCGATGGCTTCCATGATTATTCTCTTGTGGTGATGTTCCATGTTAAAGAGCAATTTGGAATCTGCAAAATTAATTTCGTGTCCTGTTTCTTTCATGTGTTGGAAAAGAGAGGAAGTTTTTTCTTCTTTTTTGACGGCATTCTTGTGTTCTGCGATACGTGCATTTATTCGTCTGTTTGTTTGTCCAATGTACGTGGCTGGGCAGACTTTGCAGGGTATTTCATAGACCCCTTGGTTTTCCAACTGGATTTTATCCTTGGGGTTTCTGAGGATATTGGCTATTTTTTGGTTGGTGCAAAAGGCTGTTTTGATATTGTGTTTATGGAGGATTTTGCTAATTTTATCTGTAGTGCCCTTGATATAAGGAAGGAGGGCCATGCCATTGTTTTCTTCTGTGTCTTGGTTTTTGGGGGGTGTTTCTTTTTGGATTAGCTTCGTAACCCTGTTTTGCTGGTATCCATTGGCAATTAACACATTTGAGAGATTCTGTAACTCAGTTGTCAAGTGGTCTTTGTCAGCCAGGCGTTTGGTTCTGGAGATGAGAGTCTTGGCTACGGAGTTTATTTGTGCAGGGTGGTGGTGTGATTGTGCATGTAAGTAGCGGTTGGTGTGTGTTTTTTTCCGGTAGATAGTGTGTCCTAGGGAGCCATCAGGTTTTTTGTAGATTAGGACGTCAAGGAAGGGAAGTTGGTTGTTGGCTTCTATTTCCATAGTGAATTGTATTTTGGGGTGTAGGCTGTTGAGATGTGTGAGGAAGCTATCCAGTTTTTCCTTCCCGTGTGGCCAAATTACAAAGGTGTCGTCAACATATCTGAGCCAAAGTTTGGGTTTGTGTTCTGACTTGTCTAAAGCATTGGTTTCAAAGTGTTCCATGTACAGGTTTGCGATGACCGGTGAGAGGGGTGATCCCATAGGTGCTCCTTCTATCTGTTTGTATCTTTGTCCATTGTGGATGAAGTACGTGTTGGTTAGGCAGTGGTTGGTCAGGTCCAAGATGTATTCGGGGGGATTGTATTTGTTTTGAATGGCTGTCAAGGCTTCATTAATGGGCACTTGTGTGAAGAGAGATACAACATCGAAGCTCACAAGTAGGTCATTAGGATGTAGGTTTTGCTTCTTTATTGTTTCTATGAACTGGAGGGAGTTTGGAACGTGTGAAGAGATGGATTCTGCATAGGGCTGAAGTTGCTTGGCGAGAAATTTAGCGAGATTTTGTAGAGGTGAGCCTATGGAGCTGACTATTGGTCTGAGTGGTGTTCCTTCTTTGTGTATCTTGGGGAGGCCGTAGAGTTTGGGGCATCTGGATGATTTTTCTCTGGGGATGATTCTTAGCTGGATTTCTTCACTGATAGGAGAGGCTTTTATTTTGGATTTGGTGGTTTTTTCCAGATAGGTGGTGGGATCTGTTTTTATAGGTTGGTAGGTAGGATCTTGGAGTAGATTTGATAGTTTTGCTTGGTAGTCCGATGTGTTCATCACCACAGTGGCATTACCTTTGTCTGCTGGGAGAATGATTATGTTGTTGTCTTTCCTCAGGTTGGTGAGTGCTTTCTGTTCTTCTTTGTGTAAATTGCTTCTGGGTGGTTTGCTGGAGCAGAGGATGTTGGTGACTTCAAGTCTGATTTTATTGGCTTCATCTGGGTTGATTTTGGTTAGGCTAGCTTCGACTCCGCATATGATGTTTTCCGTGGGGATGCGTCTCGGGGCGACTGCAAAGTTGAAACCTTTGGAGAGTACTTTGGTTTCAGTTGTGGTGAGGATCCTGTCTGATATGTTATGTACTGTTTGTTTCATGGGTTGTTGTGGAGGGTGGCTGGGCTTCTGGCGTTTTTCTAGTTTGTGGAGTTTGTTGGTGTGTGTGTCTGTCTTATGTGAGGTCTCCGTTTCAGCTCTCCAGACGGCTAGTTGTTTGCATTTGTCCCAGAGTGCAGGGTGGATTTTGTTACAGAGTTTGAGGTGAAGAGTGAGCAGATCTTTGTTGGTTTGGTTTAGTAGGTATCTTTTCTTGTGTAGTTCGTTTCTGATTAGGGATAGTTCAGTTCGTTTCAGGATCCTTTCGGTAGCTGGGGTTTTAGAATGGAATTTAAGTTGGAAGCATGTGGGAATTAAGTTGTTGTCTCGGCAGTTGCGTAGGAACAAGAGATCACATAAGATGGTGGCTCTTCGGACTTCTAGTTTCTCGTAGGTTCTTGTCAGCTGGAAGGTTTCCTCCCCGTAGAGGTGAGATATTTGCTTTCGTAGATTTTCACGGGTACAGGAATGCAGGTTTTGGTGTCCTCGGGTGTCTTCCCGTGTAAAAGTTGGGGTGTCTAGGCGACGTTTCGACGAGGTCTCACTCGTCATCTTCAGGCTGGTGCTTTCGGCTTCTTGTTACTGGAACAGAGCAGGATCTCAGTGTTTGAGTTCCTATAAATACTGTTGAGGGGGTGTGGTGTATAGCCTCCAATGTTCTGGGCAGAGAGGAAGTTCCCAGGCTAGTGTGCCTTTTCTTCTTTTGTTCCTTAATTACTTGAGGGATATCTTGAGTGATTTCTTGAGTGATATCCTGAGTACCACTTAGGTGGGTCATTAGGTGTGGATTAGTTGCTAAAGTCTTTGTGTCTTGACCTCTTGAACTTTGTGAAGAGTTTTTCTGAGAAGATGGCTGTACTGCACTTAGTTGTGCTCTGGCTTGGCTTCGTGTATAGGGGCGAGCTGTGGTTTTGTGGCCTGTGTCAGCCAGATCTGTGTAGGGATTGCAGGGGGGTGCAGCATCCGGAGGTGCCACCATGGTTTGGCTACTGGATGGTGTCTGTAATTTATCTGTGGAGAGGGTCTGGGTTTGGGTCTGGTGTGGTTGATTGGTGATGGCGTTCTGTGTGCCTCTGGATCTGGTGTCAGTTTTTGTGGGGAGGGCTAATTTCCAGATGTCTGGCAAGCGGGATGTGTCGTCACGCTTGTTCATGTTGTGAGGGTGTTTCTCTATCTCGATGGCTTCCATGATTATTCTCTTGTGGTGATGTTCCATGTTAAAGAGCAATTTGGAATCTGCAAAATTAATTTCGTGTCCTGTTTCTTTCATGTGTTGGAAAAGAGAGGAAGTTTTTTCTTCTTTTTTGACGGCATTCTTGTGTTCTGCGATACGTGCATTTATTCGTCTGTTTGTTTGTCCAATGTACGTGGCTGGGCAGACTTTGCAGGGTATTTCATAGACCCCTTGGTTTTCCAACTGGATTTTATCCTTGGGGTTTCTGAGGATATTGGCTATTTTTTGGTTGGTGCAAAAGGCTGTTTTGATATTGTGTTTATGGAGGATTTTGCTAATTTTATCTGTAGTGCCCTTGATATAAGGAAGGAGGGCCATGCCATTGTTTTCTTCTGTGTCTTGGTTTTTGGGGGGTGTTTCTTTTTGGATTAGCTTCGTAACCCTGTTTTGCTGGTATCCATTGGCAATTAACACATTTGAGAGATTCTGTAACTCAGTTGTCAAGTGGTCTTTGTCAGCCAGGCGTTTGGTTCTGGAGATGAGAGTCTTGGCTACGGAGTTTATTTGTGCAGGGTGGTGGTGTGATTGTGCATGTAAGTAGCGGTTGGTGTGTGTTTTTTTCCGGTAGATAGTGTGTCCTAGGGAGCCATCAGGTTTTTTGTAGATTAGGACGTCAAGGAAGGGAAGTTGGTTGTTGGCTTCTATTTCCATAGTGAATTGTATTTTGGGGTGTAGGCTGTTGAGATGTGTGAGGAAGCTATCCAGTTTTTCCTTCCCGTGTGGCCAAATTACAAAGGTGTCGTCAACATATCTGAGCCAAAGTTTGGGTTTGTGTTCTGACTTGTCTAAAGCATTGGTTTCAAAGTGTTCCATGTACAGGTTTGCGATGACCGGTGAGAGGGGTGATCCCATAGGTGCTCCTTCTATCTGTTTGTATCTTTGTCCATTGTGGATGAAGTACGTGTTGGTTAGGCAGTGGTTGGTCAGGTCCAAGATGTATTCGGGGGGATTGTATTTGTTTTGAATGGCTGTCAAGGCTTCATTAATGGGCACTTGTGTGAAGAGAGATACAACATCGAAGCTCACAAGTAGGTCATTAGGATGTAGGTTTTGCTTCTTTATTGTTTCTATGAACTGGAGGGAGTTTGGAACGTGTGAAGAGATGGATTCTGCATAGGGCTGAAGTTGCTTGGCGAGAAATTTAGCGAGATTTTGTAGAGGTGAGCCTATGGAGCTGACTATTGGTCTGAGTGGTGTTCCTTCTTTGTGTATCTTGGGGAGGCCGTAGAGTTTGGGGCATCTGGATGATTTTTCTCTGGGGATGATTCTTAGCTGGATTTCTTCACTGATAGGAGAGGCTTTTATTTTGGATTTGGTGGTTTTTTCCAGATAGGTGGTGGGATCTGTTTTTATAGGTTGGTAGGTAGGATCTTGGAGTAGATTTGATAGTTTTGCTTGGTAGTCCGATGTGTTCATCACCACAGTGGCATTACCTTTGTCTGCTGGGAGAATGATTATGTTGTTGTCTTTCCTCAGGTTGGTGAGTGCTTTCTGTTCTTCTTTGTGTAAATTGCTTCTGGGTGGTTTGCTGGAGCAGAGGATGTTGGTGACTTCAAGTCTGATTTTATTGGCTTCATCTGGGTTGATTTTGGTTAGGCTAGCTTCGACTCCGCATATGATGTTTTCCGTGGGGATGCGTCTCGGGGCGACTGCAAAGTTGAAACCTTTGGAGAGTACTTTGGTTTCAGTTGTGGTGAGGATCCTGTCTGATATGTTATGTACTGTTTGTTTCATGGGTTGTTGTGGAGGGTGGCTGGGCTTCTGGCGTTTTTCTAGTTTGTGGAGTTTGTTGGTGTGTGTGTCTGTCTTATGTGAGGTCTCCGTTTCAGCTCTCCAGACGGCTAGTTGTTTGCATTTGTCCCAGAGTGCAGGGTGGATTTTGTTACAGAGTTTGAGGTGAAGAGTGAGCAGATCTTTGTTGGTTTGGTTTAGTAGGTATCTTTTCTTGTGTAGTTCGTTTCTGATTAGGGATAGTTCAGTTCGTTTCAGGATCCTTTCGGTAGCTGGGGTTTTAGAATGGAATTTAAGTTGGAAGCATGTGGGAATTAAGTTGTTGTCTCGGCAGTTGCGTAGGAACAAGAGATCACATAAGATGGTGGCTCTTCGGACTTCTAGTTTCTCGTAGGTTCTTGTCAGCTGGAAGGTTTCCTCCCCGTAGAGGTGAGATATTTGCTTTCGTAGATTTTCACGGGTACAGGAATGCAGGTTTTGGTGTCCTCGGGTGTCTTCCCGTGTAAAAGTTGGGGTGTCTAGGCGACGTTTCGACGAGGTCTCACTCGTCATCTTCAGGCTGGTGCTTTCGGCTTCTTGTTACTGGAACAGAGCAGGATCTCAGTGTTTGAGTTCCTATAAATACTGTTGAGGGGGTGTGGTGTATAGCCTCCAATGTTCTGGGCAGAGAGGAAGTTCCCAGGCTAGTGTGCCTTTTCTTCTTTTGTTCCTTAATTACTTGAGGGATATCTTGAGTGATTTCTTGAGTGATATCCTGAGTACCACTTAGGTGGGTCATTAGGTGTGGATTAGTTGCTAAAGTCTTTGTGTCTTGACCTCTTGAACTTTGTGAAGAGTTTTTCTGAGAAGATGGCTGTACTGCACTTAGTTGTGCTCTGGCTTGGCTTCGTGTATAGGGGCGAGCTGTGGTTTTGTGGCCTGTGTCAGCCAGATCTGTGTAGGGATTGCAGGGGGGTGCAGCATCCGGAGGTGCCACCATGGTTTGGCTACTGGATGGTGTCTGTAATTTATCTGTGGAGAGGGTCTGGGTTTGGGTCTGGTGTGGTTGATTGGTGATGGCGTTCTGTGTGCCTCTGGATCTGGTGTCAGTTTTTGTGGGGAGGGCTAATTTCCAGATGTCTGGCAAGCGGGATGTGTCGTCACGCTTGTTCATGTTGTGAGGGTGTTTCTCTATCTCGATGGCTTCCATGATTATTCTCTTGTGGTGATGTTCCATGTTAAAGAGCAATTTGGAATCTGCAAAATTAATTTCGTGTCCTGTTTCTTTCATGTGTTGGAAAAGAGAGGAAGTTTTTTCTTCTTTTTTGACGGCATTCTTGTGTTCTGCGATACGTGCATTTATTCGTCTGTTTGTTTGTCCAATGTACGTGGCTGGGCAGACTTTGCAGGGTATTTCATAGACCCCTTGGTTTTCCAACTGGATTTTATCCTTGGGGTTTCTGAGGATATTGGCTATTTTTTGGTTGGTGCAAAAGGCTGTTTTGATATTGTGTTTATGGAGGATTTTGCTAATTTTATCTGTAGTGCCCTTGATATAAGGAAGGAGGGCCATGCCATTGTTTTCTTCTGTGTCTTGGTTTTTGGGGGGTGTTTCTTTTTGGATTAGCTTCGTAACCCTGTTTTGCTGGTATCCATTGGCAATTAACACATTTGAGAGATTCTGTAACTCAGTTGTCAAGTGGTCTTTGTCAGCCAGGCGTTTGGTTCTGGAGATGAGAGTCTTGGCTACGGAGTTTATTTGTGCAGGGTGGTGGTGTGATTGTGCATGTAAGTAGCGGTTGGTGTGTGTTTTTTTCCGGTAGATAGTGTGGCTCAGATATGTTGACGACACCTTTGTAATTTGGCCACACGGGAAGGAAAAACTGGATAGCTTCCTCACACATCTCAACAGCCTACACCCCAAAATACAATTCACTATGGAAATAGAAGCCAACAACCAACTTCCCTTCCTTGACGTCCTAATCTACAAAAAACCTGATGGCTTCCTAGGACACACTATCTACCGGAAAAAAACACACACCAACCGCTACTTACATGCACAATCACACCACCACCCTGCACAAATAAACTCCGTAGCCAAGACTCTCATCTCCAGAACCAAACGCCTGGCTGACAAAGACCACTTGACAACTGAGTTACAGAATCTCTCAAATGTGTTAATTGCCAATGGATACCAGCAAAACAGGGTTACGAAGCTAATCCAAAAAGAAACACCCCCCAAAAACCAAGACACAGAAGAAAACAATGGCATGGCCCTCCTTCCTTATATCAAGGGCACTACAGATAAAATTAGCAAAATCCTCCATAAACACAATATCAAAACAGCCTTTTGCACCAACCAAAAAATAGCCAATATCCTCAGAAACCCCAAGGATAAAATCCAGTTGGAAAACCAAGGGGTCTATGAAATACCCTGCAAAGT
The DNA here is from genome assembly GCF_964234715.1 of Podarcis melisellensis. Lineage (NCBI taxonomy): Eukaryota > Metazoa > Chordata > Lepidosauria > Squamata > Lacertidae > Podarcis > Podarcis melisellensis. Next base: position 70,025,663 of record NC_138530.1, on the reverse strand, counting down.
CTGCCCAGCCACGTACATTGGACAAACAAACAGACGAATAAATGCACGTATCGCAGAACACAAGAATGCCGTCAAAAAAGAAGAAAAAACTTCCTCTCTTTTCCAACACATGAAAGAAACAGGACACGAAATTAATTTTGCAGATTCCAAATTGCTCTTTAACATGGAACATCACCACAAGAGAATAATCATGGAAGCCATCGAGATAGAGAAACACCCTCACAACATGAACAAGCGTGACGACACATCCCGCTTGCCAGACATCTGGAAATTAGCCCTCCCCACAAAAACTGACACCAGATCCAGAGGCACACAGAACGCCATCACCAATCAACCACACCAGACCCAAACCCAGACCCTCTCCACAGATAAATTACAGACACCATCCAGTAGCCAAACCATGGTGGCACCTCCGGATGCTGCACCCCCCTGCAATCCCTACACAGATCTGGCTGACACAGGCCACAAAACCACAGCTCGCCCCTATACACGAAGCCAAGCCAGAGCACAACTAAGTGCAGTACAGCCATCTTCTCAGAAAAACTCTTCACAAAGTTCAAGAGGTCAAGACACAAAGACTTTAGCAACTAATCCACACCTAATGACCCACCTAAGTGGTACTCAGGATATCACTCAAGAAATCACTCAAGATATCCCTCAAGTAATTAAGGAACAAAAGAAGAAAAGGCACACTAGCCTGGGAACTTCCTCTCTGCCCAGAACATTGGAGGCTATACACCACACCCCCTCAACAGTATTTATAGGAACTCAAACACTGAGATCCTGCTCTGTTCCAGTAACAAGAAGCCGAAAGCACCAGCCTGAAGATGACGAGTGAGACCTCGTCGAAACGTCGCCTAGACACCCCAACTTTTACACGGGAAGACACCCGAGGACACCAAAACCTGCATTCCTGTACCCGTGAAAATCTACGAAAGCAAATATCTCACCTCTACGGGGAGGAAACCTTCCAGCTGACAAGAACCTACGAGAAACTAGAAGTCCGAAGAGCCACCATCTTATGTGATCTCTTGTTCCTACGCAACTGCCGAGACAACAACTTAATTCCCACATGCTTCCAACTTAAATTCCATTCTAAAACCCCAGCTACCGAAAGGATCCTGAAACGAACTGAACTATCCCTAATCAGAAACGAACTACACAAGAAAAGATACCTACTAAACCAAACCAACAAAGATCTGCTCACTCTTCACCTCAAACTCTGTAACAAAATCCACCCTGCACTCTGGGACAAATGCAAACAACTAGCCGTCTGGAGAGCTGAAACGGAGACCTCACATAAGACAGACACACACACCAACAAACTCCACAAACTAGAAAAACGCCAGAAGCCCAGCCACCCTCCACAACAACCCATGAAACAAACAGTACATAACATATCAGACAGGATCCTCACCACAACTGAAACCAAAGTACTCTCCAAAGGTTTCAACTTTGCAGTCGCCCCGAGACGCATCCCCACGGAAAACATCATATGCGGAGTCGAAGCTAGCCTAACCAAAATCAACCCAGATGAAGCCAATAAAATCAGACTTGAAGTCACCAACATCCTCTGCTCCAGCAAACCACCCAGAAGCAATTTACACAAAGAAGAACAGAAAGCACTCACCAACCTGAGGAAAGACAACAACATAATCATTCTCCCAGCAGACAAAGGTAATGCCACTGTGGTGATGAACACATCGGACTACCAAGCAAAACTATCAAATCTACTCCAAGATCCTACCTACCAACCTATAAAAACAGATCCCACCACCTATCTGGAAAAAACCACCAAATCCAAAATAAAAGCCTCTCCTATCAGTGAAGAAATCCAGCTAAGAATCATCCCCAGAGAAAAATCATCCAGATGCCCCAAACTCTACGGCCTCCCCAAGATACACAAAGAAGGAACACCACTCAGACCAATAGTCAGCTCCATAGGCTCACCTCTACAAAATCTCGCTAAATTTCTCGCCAAGCAACTTCAGCCCTATGCAGAATCCATCTCTTCACACGTTCCAAACTCCCTCCAGTTCATAGAAACAATAAAGAAGCAAAACCTACATCCTAATGACCTACTTGTGAGCTTCGATGTTGTATCTCTCTTCACACAAGTGCCCATTAATGAAGCCTTGACAGCCATTCAAAACAAATACAATCCCCCCGAATACATCTTGGACCTGACCAACCACTGCCTAACCAACACGTACTTCATCCACAATGGACAAAGATACAAACAGATAGAAGGAGCACCTATGGGATCACCCCTCTCACCGGTCATCGCAAACCTGTACATGGAACACTTTGAAACCAATGCTTTAGACAAGTCAGAACACAAACCCAAACTTTGGCTCAGATATGTTGACGACACCTTTGTAATTTGGCCACACGGGAAGGAAAAACTGGATAGCTTCCTCACACATCTCAACAGCCTACACCCCAAAATACAATTCACTATGGAAATAGAAGCCAACAACCAACTTCCCTTCCTTGACGTCCTAATCTACAAAAAACCTGATGGCTCCCTAGGACACACTATCTACCGGAAAAAAACACACACCAACCGCTACTTACATGCACAATCACACCACCACCCTGCACAAATAAACTCCGTAGCCAAGACTCTCATCTCCAGAACCAAACGCCTGGCTGACAAAGACCACTTGACAACTGAGTTACAGAATCTCTCAAATGTGTTAATTGCCAATGGATACCAGCAAAACAGGGTTACGAAGCTAATCCAAAAAGAAACACCCCCCAAAAACCAAGACACAGAAGAAAACAATGGCATGGCCCTCCTTCCTTATATCAAGGGCACTACAGATAAAATTAGCAAAATCCTCCATAAACACAATATCAAAACAGCCTTTTGCACCAACCAAAAAATAGCCAATATCCTCAGAAACCCCAAGGATAAAATCCAGTTGGAAAACCAAGGGGTCTATGAAATACCCTGCAAAGTCTGCCCAGCCACGTACATTGGACAAACAAACAGACGAATAAATGCACGTATCGCAGAACACAAGAATGCCGTCAAAAAAGAAGAAAAAACTTCCTCTCTTTTCCAACACATGAAAGAAACAGGACACGAAATTAATTTTGCAGATTCCAAATTGCTCTTTAACATGGAACATCACCACAAGAGAATAATCATGGAAGCCATCGAGATAGAGAAACACCCTCACAACATGAACAAGCGTGACGACACATCCCGCTTGCCAGACATCTGGAAATTAGCCCTCCCCACAAAAACTGACACCAGATCCAGAGGCACACAGAACGCCATCACCAATCAACCACACCAGACCCAAACCCAGACCCTCTCCACAGATAAATTACAGACACCATCCAGTAGCCAAACCATGGTGGCACCTCCAGATGCTGCACCCCCCTGCAATCCCTACACAGATCTGGCTGACACAGGCCACAAAACCACAGCTCGCCCCTATACACGAAGCCAAGCCAGAGCACAACTAAGTGCAGTACAGCCATCTTCTCAGAAAAACTCTTCACAAAGTTCAAGAGGTCAAGACACAAAGACTTTAGCAACTAATCCACACCTAATGACCCACCTAAGTGGTACTCAGGATATCACTCAAGAAATCACTCAAGATATCCCTCAAGTAATTAAGGAACAAAAGAAGAAAAGGCACACTAGCCTGGGAACTTCCTCTCTGCCCAGAACATTGGAGGCTATACACCACACCCCCTCAACAGTATTTATAGGAACTCAAACACTGAGATCCTGCTCTGTTCCAGTAACAAGAAGCCGAAAGGACCAGCCTGAAGATGACGAGTGAGACCTCGTCGAAACGTCGCCTAGACACCCCAACTTTTACACGGGAAGACACCCGAGGACACCAAAACCTGCATTCCTGTACCCGTGAAAATCTACGAAAGCAAATATATATATATATATATATATATATATATATATATATATATATATGCTTTCGTAGATTTTCACGGGTACAGGAATGCAGGTTTTGGTGTCCTCGGGTGTCTTCCCGTGTAAAAGTTGGGGTGTCTAGGCGACGTTTCGACGAGGTCTCACTCGTCATCTTCAGGCTGGTGCTTTCGGCTTCTTGTTACTGGAACAGAGCAGGATCTCAGTGTTTGAGTTCCTATAAATACTGCTATACACCACACCCCCTCAACAGTATTTATAGGAACTCAAACACTGAGATCCTGCTCTGTTCCAGTAACAAGAAGCCGAAAGCACCAGCCTGAAGATGACGAGTGAGACCTCGTCGAAACGTCGCCTAGACACCCCAACTTTTACACGGGAAGACACCCGAGGACACCAAAACCTGCATATATATATATATATATATATATATATATATATATATATATATATATATATATATATATATATATTGCAATAAAATGGTTCCCTTGATTGTCACTGATTTTTTCTCTGCTCAAAAGTTCACTATAGGTGAGTAGAATCATTGTTGTTGTTTTATTGAATACATCTCTGTTTTCAGTTCATAGAGTCCTATCTACAGGTCAGTTACATTTGGTGTGAGACACTGCTCTCAAAGGCATTGGGAGGTTGGTGGGGAAGAAAGAGGGGAGGAAGGAGAGGTGGGAGAAAGAAGAGGGTAATGGTTTATTTTAAGAAAGCTAGGTAAGGGGAAATTGAAACTCAGTGAACCCAGAAAGGCAGTAAATATCTTAAAAGGGCATGATATCAAGAAAACACAACCTGAAGCTTGAAATCATGCCTGGATAAATTAAGATGGTGGTGCAGAAAAGTGAGGTGGGAAGGGGAAAAAAAACCTAAGAGTAAGTTATAGTATCTAATGAATATTCAAATCCTTTGAGTTCAAAGCACCATATTACTTCACAAAGGTCATGAAAAAAGCCTGGGCCACCCTTGTCACCATATTAACCATCAATAGAATGTTGATTGAAAGGTATGTTGAATTCAGTAGGAGTCTTATTTTTCCTTTTGTATTTTGAACAACTTGATACATAGCCTCTATGTAGCTCTCCCCTTCCCCCCGGATGATTTATTCTGCTTTCTCAAGTGTACACACAGGGCAGGAGTAAAATGTGAAGATGTCCCACCACCAGCTGTTTAGTCTCAGCGCTGATCAGATGCAGCTGCTTTGATTATCATTTCCAGCTCAGACCCCCGCCTGGACCAGGTGTTGGAATGTGCAAAAGTGGAAGTGATAGATCAAAGAGTGCATGCAGTTACAAAAGTGTATTCCCAGAAGGGGACATACATTTATTATGCCCCCTGAGAGAGCATTTCTTTTTGGCAGACTTCTTGAAAGAGGCAGAATCATGCTTGCGCATCATGTTCCTAACCTTAAGGACAGTGAATCATGCCTCTTCTGAGATGATCAAAGGCACCAGTTATGAGTGGACACCACAATCTAATTATTATTGAAATATGTGATGTATTGGGTGAAGTTCAGAGATGATTCATTATGATCATTTTTAAAAAGAGGGGAAAAAGTCACCTGGAGGTGACTTTTCCCTACAGGGGAAAGTTTAGATTCTTACAATTTGTTTAGCCTCGGTGGGTTTTGAATATTCATTAGATATATATTCATTGGATATTCATGTAGTGAGATTGCTATTTCCCAATTCCTGCATAAAATGCTAGTTTTTCAAAGTGCCTAAAGAGAGAGACTTTTCACCCACAGTAAGGGATTACTAGTCAGTACTTCACCTTACTATTGTCGGGACTAGACTAGTTTACTCTGAGTCTAGGCTATAGATGCTGAAAGTTCCCAAAAGTTCCCAAAAGTTAGCAACATGTGAGTATAGGGGTAACTATGATTTAACTAGGAAAAACATTGCATGCAGAGAATATTTAATAATAAAATCAGTATGGAAGGGGTAGCAAGGCTCATATTTCCTTTGTAATAGTGACTTGGCTGGAATGTATCCAAAAGCAAGAGGGTTTGTCTCAAAATATATCAGAGACTCCACAGCCACTTTTTAATCTGCCACTGTGATGTGTTGTGTGCTCTGTTTTCTGGAACATATTACAGAAATTAATGCATATATGCCATATATTTCTGCGCCATATGGAAATGGTTTAATGTTTAGCCACATTCCAGGCCAATAGCTATCAGTACTGAAAGCAGAACATTTCTGCATCTTTTCAATCACAAGCCCACATATTTTAGGGCATTTTTATGCAATTCTGTTTCCCAGGAAGTTTAGATTTTAAAAAGGACAAAGAAAATGTCAAATGAATAATAAGAGTTTGAATTACCATCCTTCTCTCAACTATGGCACTTTTAAGTCTCAAGCATTTCATTAGATCACCTCAGCACATGCTTAAATTTCCCTCACTAATTTTGACATACTCACCTTTAAATACATCTTAATCCTAATCAAAGAGATTACTCATGCTACTTATATGAAATTCCTGTCTTGTGTTTGGTTTGGAGGTGGGCAGTGGACTGAGGCCATGATTGAGAAGGCAACTGACTGTAGTAGCTGAAAGTAGTTATTATGAATAGAGAAGAGACGCTGATCTCTGTAAGGTAGAGATATAGATTGGTTTACTGCAACATGCTTTATGTGGGGCTGCCTTTGAAGACTAGTTTGGAAACTAGTTCAGAATGCTACAGCTAGCCTGTTGCCTGGGGACGACCACAGATGGGACATGAATAACATCATTTTTGTTGGAAGCTAAACTGCAGCACCACTGCATGCTACAAACATGGGGAAGAACAGAAATTGATGCCTTCTTACTGTATATCTCTAATACAGAAGCAAGTGTTTAGTAAGTATCTGTGTTATAATGAGCTGCCACTTTATAGATGATGTTCCATCCATATTGTTTCTTCTCCTATGTCTCTTGAACTAACTACTACTCAGGCACTCATTTGGTGATGGATATATACAGGATCGGGTGGGTGGCACTGCAGGTTAAACCACAGAGCCTAGGACTTGCCGATCAGAAGATCAGCGGTTCGAATCCCTGTGACAGGGTGAGCTCCCATTGCTCGGTCCCTGCTCCTGCCAACTTAGCAGTTTGAAAGCACATCAAAGTGCAAGTAAATAAATAGGTACCGCTCTGGTGGGAAGGTAAACGGCATTTCCGTGTGCTGTTCTGGTTCACATGACCCGGAAGCTGTACGCCGGCTCCCTCGGCCAATAAAGCGTGATGAGTGCCGCAACCCCAGAGTTGGTCACGACTGGACCTAATGGTCAGGGGTCCCTTTGCCTTTTTATATACAGGATCCTGTCTAGGACAGAATAATTCTCTGGTTCCTTTCAGCCTTTTCATGCTTTTTATGGCAAACGTGAGAGTGTTTTGTGTACTTTAATAAAACAACGGTTCAGAATTGCCTGGCTAATTTTAGTTGGGAGATGTGACTGAACTGCTTCATTTTCTGAGTTGTAAGCACTAAATAATGGATACTTAGCACTAAATTTCCAGGCTATAATTTATTCTCTAAAATTTCATGTCATCATTTGCATTGGTTAAATTGCTGAAGTGATTTCTGTTTAAACAGAAAATAAAGATGTGATTTCAACTTCCCTCTTGCCATGCTTCCAGCCCTGTGATTTACTTTGTTAATGCCTGAGATCAAGTACACATGAAAAAACCCTGCCATAGATTGACCTTTGTAAAAAGAGGAAAACATTTATGTTTTGCTCTTTTTCCTGTTTGGAAGCAAAGTCAAGCAATGGATTCCAACTGACAATTGCAATTCCTTTGAGGAAAAATGCAGTACTTCCACAGTTCTTGGGTTCAGACTTTACATATTCTCTTAAGGGTGGAGTACTTCTAACATTAACAATACCACATATATGTCTGAAGTAAACATTTTCTTTGAAAATGGATGGTTATGATTACAATGGAGCCTCCTTTCTGAGCAGTTTGCTTGCTTGGTAATATATGATTTCTGCAATAGTGGCAATACACAATGAGACTATGCAAGAAGAACTCTCTTAAAGAAAAGAAACTCAAGGTGGGGATTATCTCATTAGTTTTCCTGGTTATAATGCTGGTCCTCCTGCCCCAATTTCTAATGCTGCTTGGAGAACCTTCTTTGTGGCTGCTCTCAAACTTTGGAGCTCCCACCCTATAGAACTGAGACTGGCTCTCTCCTTGTTGTCTTTCCACGGGCAGGTGAAAACTTCCTTGTTCCAATAAGCTTTTGGGAACCAGCTGCTTTTAATGAAAGCACTGGTGCTATGCTGTTTTTATTACAATTATTAAAGTAAAGGTAAAGGGACCCCTGACCATTAAGTCCAGTTGTGACCGACTCTGGGGTTGCGGCACTCATCTCGCTTTATTGGCCGAGGGAGCCAGCGTACAGCTTCCGGGTCATGTGGCCAGCATGACTAAGCCGCTTCTGGTGAACCAGAGCAGCGCACGGAAACGTCGTTTACCTTCCTGCCGGAGTGGTACCTATTTATCTACTTGCACTTTGATGTGCTTTTGAACTGCTAGGTTGGCAGGAGCACGGGCCAAGCAACGGGAGCTCACCCCGTCACGGAGATTTGAACCACCAACCATCTGATCGGCAAGTCCTAGGCTCTGTGGTTTAACCCACAGGGCCACCCACGTCCCTACAATTATTACTATGGTTCTAATAGAATTTACATATGTACAAAATTTTAATTCTATCCATGATTGTTTTTCAATGATTCCCCCCCCCCCCCCGTTTTTAGCAGTTCTTAATTTTATCTGTAAGCTGCCTTGAGTCCTGTCAGGGGAAAAGGCACATCATCATCAACAACAACAGTGCTCCTTTTATGCTGCATTAAATACTACTGTATAGAACTGTGACTTTTGGGTCAATTTACCATGTTACACTAAATTTCATTCACACTAGTGGGCATGGTGTGACACAACATCAGAAGTCATCAGACAGGATGCAACCTCCTCCCATACTTTATAAGCCAGCAAACAAACAACTGATTACAAAAATTATAGAAAACTTATATGAATATAGTTCTTAATTAGAAATGGATGGATTAGTCTGTTTCCAGTCCTTGTCAGTTTCATGTGACTCTGTTTTGTTCTGTTTCCCCATCAACCTCCATTTTAAATAAGTAAATTTAAAACTTTATACGATCCTGATTAATGCGGTTTTTGAACACATTTTAATATCAACTGCACATTTTATTGAACCCAGAACTGTATCACATCTTTCAGAAAAGTGAGAAAACTGAAGGAGAATTGCTCTGTGTCTGCTTTGTAGTCCGGGAAAATCCAAATCAGGTGAATTTGCATAAAAGCATCGCCTGCACAAGATCCTTGAGCATTTCTGGTCTGCACCAGGCACATCTACAGATATTAGCTGTTTCCCCTGAGTCACCCTGACTCAGCAAGGGTGACGTGCAGCAGGTGGAAGCAGGTTTTCTAAGAAGCAGTCCCAGGTCTCCCCACAGTTGGTGACTGGCAACATCAAAGTTGACAGCGGCAGCTTGCCGAAAGGTGGCTAAGCAGATCTCGCTGCTTTGTATGCATGCTATGCTTGGACTACAGAGTGCTGCTTAGCAGGATGGTTCACTGGTTCTGTAGAAGCCAATGAAAGTTCATTGAAAACTAGCATGCCGTGCGGCCCAAATAAGAGCAGCAAGAAACAAACAAACAAACAAAAAACAAAACCAGAAACCTGCTTCTATATTTATGCTGCATTTATTTAGCTTTTAGCAATGGCTCCAGAAGCACACATGAAATAAGAAAGAGCCGCAATTTCTCAGAGTGCAATGAGAGCTCTTCTCACAAAGGTGCCAAGAAATATTTCATGAAGAAAGCTACGGAAACCATGTTACAGGAAAACATTAGCTTGGTTTGTAGAACAGAGATGGCAGCCAATGTCATTCCAGGTCCCTAGACTTTGCTGATTTTTCATGCACTGGTTTGCCAATTATTCATAGACTTAGCCACAGATAGAAGCTCTAGTGATGGGGGCAGATGGGTCATATTCCCTTGGGGATAGCAGGCACGCAAAGGCTGCACTCTCTAAGACATTGTTAAACTGAACAGAAGAAATAAGACCCCAAGATTATAATAAGATTTTGTGTTGTCTAGTGAAGCTTGCCTGACTGATTTTTGTATTTTCTGGTCTCCCTCCATACATTGTTCATGGGAAAATAACACTCATTCTGTATTTCATGTATTATGAGGTGTGGGTGTGTTTTTTCAAAATAAGAAAAATGTCATTTATGAAGTGTATTATATTTCTGGTTTCCGGATCAAATGGTTTGTTGCATCCTAATTTTTATAAACTCATTTGTAACAAATGCTTTGTTTTAAAGATTTACAAGCATATTTCCTCAACATTTTGGGTGAAGTGTATTTTTTATTTCCCCATAGTTTTTCTTCTTCTAACTTCTTCATTCGTTTTGTTTGTTTGTTTTATTTTGTTTTATTATGTATTTTGTGTCCTTGTTTTGTATTTTTGTGTTGTGAGTCACTCTGTTATCTTTGGATGAAGGGCAGTATACAAATTTATTTACTGTATTTATTTATTTATTTATTTAATAATATACACACGTCAATCATTTCTATCGCCTATCCCTCGAGTCACATTTTGGACTGCATCTCTTTGTGGATTTTCATGTATCATACTAAAATATATTATTAAAAATATTAACTGAGGGATAGGGGTCAGCAACCCTTTTCAGCCGTGGGCCAGTCCACCGTCCCTCAGACCATGTGGTGGGCCGGACTATATTTTGAATTCTTATGTCCCACAAATAACGCAGAGATGCATTTTAAAGAAAAGGACACATTCTACTCATGTAAAAACACACTGATTCTCGCACTGTCCATGGGCCAGATTGAGAAGGCAAATGGGCCGCATCCGGCCCCTGGGCCTTAGGTTGCCTACACCTGAATTAGGGCATGGGTAGGCAAACTAAGGCCCGGGGGCCGGATCCAGCCCAACAGCCTCCTTTGGAAGTGAGTTCCATAGTTCAACTAAGTGCTGCTTAATGACAAAATAGTGGGGAAGATGTTCGCACCCATGATGTGAACATTAAAATATAAACATCCACAACTAAAACCAAACAAAACAAGTCCATTAAAGCATTAAAATATAAACCCAGAATTAAACTATGCAATACAACAATCCTTTTTAAAATAATGCAGCAATTACTAAAGGAGACTCAGGTTGAAAGACCAAGGGTGTGCCTCTGTAAAAGGTGTACCAGTGAAATGCCACTACAGATGAATCTTCTCAAATTTCCTCAGGGAGTGCTGAATATAATTCACCTATAAAGCTGCGTATATTATTGCGAGCTGTTTTGACAACTATTAAGGTGGAACTGAGGTGTGTGTACTTTAAATAACAATTTTAAAATAATACAAATTTCTTGATTCATAGGAGAGGAAATCTGGAAATGCCATCACCCTTCCACACATTTTTCCTTGACTGGCTTCACATTCTCTTGAGCTCTTCAGCGGCAAAATGCAAATAAACAGCACCACTAAGATAGCTTTCCTGCTAACCTGGGGTGTTGTTGTGTCGACATGGTTGCGTCGCTCGATCAATTGTTGGTGAGACAGACTGACACATTATCCTGGCAGAGTCAATTGATTAATAAGCCTGATGTGTTTATTGAGGGATGAAATGGAAGTCACAAGGACAGAAAGAGAAATTCTGTTTAGAAAACAAACGATGGGGTGGGTGGAGAAGAACCCCTCTCCAGATAGAACTAGCACAATTTTGACAATGGTACATTGGCATCAGACTTCTAGTGAGGCGTGTGTTGTCATCTGGGAGGTGATGGGTGTTTGAATGTAGCGTGGCCTCAAAGTGAGAGAGCCATTGTAGTAATAGATACAGATCGCAGCTGTGTGCAGGATCAAATGGAAGATAAATGAGTTTTTGATATGCTTAGCCCATTCTTTTTTTTATTTTTTTGCAGGAAACACACTCCACTCGAGTTTGACCTGTTCTATTTGATGAAAAGATGGCTGTGTTTCATCAGTGCAATATGCCTGTACACACCATATGTCTGCCTCAGACTCTCAAGGAGAAGAAAACATCCAATACAATTCTGCTAGGCAGGCCAGACGGTGGAGTCCCCCCCCCCCAGGGGGATTTACAATGTATTAGCTTTGCACTTTCTGACAGCAGTCTAATGTGTTCTATAAATATGTTTTATATGGGCATGTATAAACAGCCAGGGTGATGTTAACAGTTAAGAGTTGTTGTTGTTGTTTTTTTAAAAAATCCATTATTTCAGGGGGCTAAAGCTGGGTAATTGTTAATTTCTTAATTAGGCTATAACAAACTGCCTAAATTTGATCCTGTCCCGAACATCAGCAGGAGAATGTTAGTGAGCAACATGAATAAATGATGCTGTTAGAAAGGAGATCGTCCTTCTTCAACAGTATTTCTCAGCCCAGTTAGTCACATGCCAACTGTGAAATTAATTCCTTAATTGACAACGCAGGACACTGCACATTTTATACCCTTTCCCAATATTATGGTTATTTACAGGAATTTAAGTATAAAGCTTGTAGTGTTAAATCAACAACAACACCCGTGCAAAGACAGAATAGTTCTATTTATGGCCAGCAACTTCCATTGTTTGGAAGGATCCTTTGAGATGGAAGGGTGACAGTTCCTATGAGTGCAGGATGAGAGCCAAAGGGGTGGACAAACTGCCCTAGAAGGAGCACAATTTGTCCCCCAACAGAGGTACCATCCCTCCCCTAACGCCCCACACAGCCCATGGATATGAACTGCCTTATAAATGGTGCTTTGCCAAACTCTGACCAACCAATTTCATGAAGTCATTCATCCTTGCAAAAGAGTGGTGATTTTTCTCTTTCTTTCATGGGGATAGAGAATGTTTGTGGAATTTTCAGAATTCTGGGTTGGGGCTTTCCTTAATCATCAATGTAATAAGTAAAACAATTAAAAACAGCTTCATATGTAAAAACAATTTTCTGCCCTTTAGCAGGTTTCTGCAGCACCGCCCCAGTTTCCTGTGCATCAATGAAACTAATTATCCCCAGTACCACATGATACATTTTTATAAAGGTATTGGCAGTTTTATTTTATTTTCCTTTCCTAATAAGCTCTAGCATGGAGTTTGCTTTTTGAACAGCTGTTGTGTATGGCATCAATGTTTTCTATGATCCATCCATCATGAACCCAAGATTTCTTTCCTGATCAGCTCAATCCACATCAGTAAACATGTGTAGTTAGGATATTTTATTGCTGTACTTAATCACTTTGCATGTACTTATTTTGAACCATAATCACCATTTTATTGCCCATTCATTCAGTTTGAAGAGATCCTTTTGGCGATCTTCACAATCAGCTTTTGCTTTTACCATGCTGAATAATTTGTTTTCACCTGCAAACGTGGAAACTTCTCTGAACTTGGGCACTATGCTGTTTGCCCCAACTACATACTATTATGCAGTGTTTTTTTTCTGGGGGGACGCAGGGGTACGAGTACGCATACCCCTAAACATTTTGTGAATCTTTGTACTTTTGTCCATTTACTGTACTTGTATTTATTTCCCCCGATTTGAACTATAAAATGGTGATTTTCTTGAGTCAAAATGAGAGTACCCCTAAGCATTTTTAAAGAAAAAAAGCACTGATATTATGCACGAATTAAAAAGAACCAGTCCCAATACAGATTCATGGGGAAGTCCACTTCTTATATCCCTCTATTGTGATAATAGTCTATTTATCTCTGCCTCTGATTCCTGCCCTTTAACCAATTATTGATCCACAAGAAGACCTAACTTCATATCCCATAACTGCTAAGTTGACTTAGCAACCTGTGATGACAGATTTTGCCATAGGTTTTTTGAAAGCCATAGACAGTTAATTCATGGGCAACATTGACTCCTTGCCCAGTCACAGGGTGGGTGGCTGTTGTGACTCATTGCGAGCAATGTTGGGGTTGAGCAGCCAGCCGTTGGGGAATTCCCCGGCCAGCCGCTGTGGATTGGCAGACTTTCCCACCATCCAGTCATCTGAGTTCCAGCCATCTGGCTGGACAGAGTAGGCAGGGCTTGGAGTCCAGTTAACCAGGATGTAAATGCCACCCATCTGCAATCTATAGTGTTATAATCGCTGGCTAAGACTGAGACTCCATTAGAGTTTCTCTATTGGTGAATTACTTACATCATCCTTGACTGTGGCCCATATTGGTTCCAACTAATAGGAATTTGAGTCCAACAACAGGTGGAGGGCCACATACCTATATGGCTCTGTTCCTGAGCTATATCAGACCGTAACAGAAAATCTCAGAAAATTCACCTGTTTGTGATTCTGATTTAACTATTATGCCATCTCCACCAGTGGAATATGGTCACTTTACAATAATCACACATATCCAGGGTGCCTAATGAGAAGTTGTTCTATGAATTGTTCCTTTTAATCCCAACCGCTGCCATCTTTGCCAGAGAATCACAAGATTAATAAAAATTTAAAGCCCAGCCATTGGAACTTTTCATTTTCAGGCTTGAATATATAGCCACAGCTGAATGTCAAAGAAAAAGAACTAGACAGGTGGCAAGAGATACTGTAAAATAGGTCAGACTGGTAAAACGTAGCCAGAATATGAGAAAATGCTTGGCATGACTTGACTTTGGGTTGGTATGGCAGTCCCTTATTCTATCTTTTCTCCATATTTTTCCATGTTCCTGTTTGTAAAGTTGCTACAGATTGTACAGTTGCAATTCACACTCAAGGGAGGTGAAGCTTAATGAATATCAAAAGTGTATAATTAATTTTCCCACTGTGCTATTCCCAGGTAAGTGCTGCAGAACATCTATGTAAATTATGCATCCTAGCTTTTACAAGCTGAACTTTCTGTTGGTGTAGCTAATCAGGGTGAAACAGCTGGAGTCCTTTCTAGCCATAGGAACTGTGGGCCCAAACAGACATTACTTTAATTGCATAGCTAGCAGCCAGAACATAAAGGCAACAGCACTCCCCCATGTCTTTGTTCTCAGTATTAGGGATTCAGAGATACCCTTCGTCAGCTAAATTAATTTAGGATTGTTTGAATGATTCCCTAGGCCAGGGGTGGAGAACCTGTGGCCCTCCAGAGGTTGCATGACTACAGCTCCCATCACTCCCAGTCGGCATGACAACCGATCAGGGATGATGGAAGTTGTAGTCCAACAAGATTTGGAAGATCACACACTCACCATTCCTCGTCTAGGAATTGTTCTATTTTCCCATCCCACCCCCTTCCAAGCCATCTAAGCTAAGGACCACGAGGACCAGCTAAGCTAAGGACTATTCATATTGTGATGATGTTTTCTGTAAGTTAATTGTGCAATGTGTCAAGTAGCACTTATCTGTCTCAAACCAACTGCTAATTGACTGGGAGTGGCTGCCGGGACCACATAACACCGGTCCTGAGAGATCTCCATTGGCTCAGTACGTTTCCAAGCACAAAGTGCGTTTCCAAGCACAAAGTGTTGATGCTGACCTTTAAAGCCCTAAACAGCCTCAGTCCTGTATACCTGAGGGAGCGTCTCCACCCCCATCATCCAGCGCTGAGGGCCTTCTGGCGGTTCCCTCATTGCGAGAAGTGAGGTTACAGGGAACCAGACTGAGGGCCTTCTCGGTAGTGGCGCCCGACCTGTGGAATGCCCTCCCTTCAGATGTGAAGGAAATAAGCAGCTATCTTATCTTTAAAAGACATCTGAAGACAGCTCTGTTTAGGGAAGTTTTTAATATTTAATGCTGTATTGTTTTTAACACTCGATTAGAAGCCGCCCAGAGTGGCTGGGGAAACTCAGCCAGATGGGCAGGGTATAAATAATAAATTATTATTATTATTAAGATCACTGAGTGAGCCCAGGTACTGGTATTGTGAGAGAATTTGTACCTTTTTAGCTCTTTGACATACGGTAGTTTTTGAGAAGGCTTGAACTAAGGAAAGTATGCCAAACGTGGCTGTATCATAGAATTACTGTATTTTTTGCTCTATAAGACTCACTTTTTCCCCTCCTAAAAAGTAAGGGGAAATGTGTGTGCATCTTATGGAGCGAATGCAGGCTGTGCAGCTATCCCAGAAGCCAGAACAGCAAGAGGGATTGTTGCTTTCACTGCGCAGCGATCCCTCTTGGTGTTTTGGCTTCTGAGATTCAGAATATTTTTTTTCTTGTTTTCCTCCTCCAAAAACCAGGTGCGTCTTGTGGTCTGGTGCGTCTTATAGAGTGAAAAAAACGGTATATAACAAAGGTGTGAGTTTTGCGTATTTATTTATCTATTTATCAATCAATCTACCAGTTCATCTATTCTTTCAATTTATATTCCACCCTTCCTCCTGAAGGAGCCCAGGGTGGCAGAAACCACAAGGATAAAACATTAAAGGAGTGGGGGGAAATCTAAAAACATTATCAGAACCAGGATTGTTAGGCTTAGTGTCTTTTAGCCATCAAATGCCTGAGTAAACAGGAATGTTTTTGAATTTCTCAATAACAAGGAAGACAGATGCACCTCACTCGGGATGGCATTCCAGAAATGGGGAACTGCCGTGGGTCAGTGCCAACTGGGGCTGTTATTTTCAACCAATTGCCTAAAAATTCCTGATACTGAATTTTCCTTTTTCTCTACCACTGCATCACAGCCCTAACACTGGAATCCTCTACCCACTAATCTGGGAGGAGGGGTGGGGAGAAATTAAATTCAGTTGCATTTAAAGATAAACATACTTAAATGACACTTTCTGAAACAAGACATAAACCAAAACACAGCCATCCTCCTCCCAATTTTGCAGTGGAGTTCTCCAGCCCAGAAATATGCACATTTGGGGTAAAGTGTGCTAAAAGGGCATATATTGGGGGAAATAATGTCTACTGTTTAAAAAATCTGTTTTTATTCCCACTTTGAATTAATATTCATTTTATGTAAAATGCTTAGCGATTTTGTTTTTGATTAAGTGGCATATGCATTTTGCTGAATTAAAAAAGAAGAAATATTATAGGCAGGGGATTGAAGAATGGAGCTACTGACCATTATAAGCATTGATTTAAACAGTCTTCTCAATTTAAGCTAATATCACTTTTAGTAATTTCCTTGGACTTCATATGTCAAAGGCAGAATAGCACACACACACAAAACGAATTACAAGCAAATGGACGTCAAACTGATTTTGCCAACTATAACCATTGTACTTGACTTTCACATTCTTTTAATTGTCATTTAATTCTCTGACTATAACAATTACTTTGCTTCCTGTTGTATTTTCTCCCCCTAACATAAATTTATTTCTGCAGTAGGTTGCCTCTTTTAAAAGATTTATATCCACTGTTCCCACAATCATAAAACAACAACAAAACAGTGGAATCCTTAAAAAGGGGCAAATCAATACTTTAAAAAGCAGCAAAGCCAAGCACAGATAATAGCAGCTGAAGTAAAAAAACACACACCAATGCATCTTATAAATACAGAACTGTGGAAGAATCCGACGCCTCATTGTTGTTTGAGTGTTAATATATGCCCAAACCCACAACAGAATTTCAGAAGGTGTTACTGTTAAAGAAACTGCTTTGAAGCTGACTCCAAATCACTTTGAATTTTAATTCGTTTTTGGTGTTAAGTGGTAAAGTATTTATAGACAGAATTGCACTTGCATAGATTTTCATGGTAGGCGATAATTTTATGTGACTGCAACCGCCGTGTTTGCTTAAGGGAGAGCTACAGCGCTGCAGTTGGTTCTCAGGGAAAAGAAAGGCAGCTCTTTTTTAATTATGTCACTTTGTGATGCTACTCAACGGGAAACAGAAAGCCTTTGTTAGACAATTCTTCAGGTATGCTGCGGTCTATGTCACAACGAACCTATTTGTTAACAGTTCCTTTTTCACTCCTGTTGTTCCACCAATCACCTTTTCTATATAAAAAAGCAGCCATCAATTTTTACTTGTTTTTATTACCTGGAAACCTGCAGTTAATTGCAAGGAACTGCTGATCTGGTTTTTCCCCACTGATATCACTTGGTGTGTATTTACATTACCGTTTGCCTTCTCATGCGCAGCTGCCATGGCAACAGGAAACTGTACTAGGGACATGGGAACTGATTAACACATAGAGACAGTTGTTGCTCCAGTTAAGATGCCCCTTGTTTCATGATGTTATTTTCCTCATTAAAGCAAACAGAAGTTGAGGGATGGTCCTTTCCCTGATGAATTAGTATTTTGTCTTCCCTTTAGGGAGCAGCTGTTGGACATCAGGATTCTCTTGAAGGGAGCCAGGAACTTAATGTTTCAACGACATGTCCACATGGAACTTCAAAACTCCTGTCTGGGTAGAACAATATATTTAACTGGCTGCAGTTCACTCGTCTGATTTCTGATATTTCCAATTAAAAACAATGCCAAGTAGAACAATAATGTGAGAACATGACATCTTCTACATTGACTCCTGTGATGCGGAAGGTATGACTTTAATTTTGCCTAAAGGTTCACAGATGATGAATTGTTTTGAAGTAATTCAACTTCATACTCATAGCAGACATACCAGTATCAGTGGAGGTAAGTTAGACACATCAGAGGTAAGTTAGCCCCATGGAGGACCTTACGGTCTGCTAATAACAACACCTTGATTATCTCGGGCCCCAGGGAAATTAGACTGGCCTCGACTAGAGCCAGGGCCTTTTCGGCCATGGCCCTGGACTGGGGGAACGCTCTCCCACAAGAGACCAGGGCCCTGTGGGATTTGACATCTTTCCGCAGGACCTGCAAGATGGAGCTGTTCCGCCAGGCCTTTGGGCTGGATGCAGTTTGACTTACTTTCCTTTGTATAAAACAAGCCTGAAGGAGGCCCCCAACCCGCTCACAGGTCCTTGTATGATCAGTGGAAACAGTTGGTCCTGGCAAGTATTAACCACTCTCAATTCCAACCTGATAATTGCCACCTGCCCAAATTTTAACTTGTCTGAATTAATTTTAAGATGTATTTTAATTAATTGATGTCTGTTTTTATGCATATTGTGTCGTTTTTATGATGTTAGCCACTCTGAGCCTGACCTTGGCAGGGGAGGGTGGGATACAAATAAAATTTACTATTATTATTATTATTATTATTATTACTATTATTATCTATTGAATGCAGCATGGCTAATCTAGGTAGGGCTGCATATATTCTCTTTCTGAACTGGTTAGTCAGTCTCAGTATAGTCGATGAAGTACTTCCATTGAAATGAATGCAATACATTCAAAGTCTAAAACAAATCCCAGCCTTTCTGACTATAGTGTGGAGAATGACAAATTGATAAAAATGATTTGGCAAAAAAGGGCAAGTGATGTTTATATTTTTATCAGCCACATTGCAGGGGGTTGCACTGGATAACCCTCACACTCCCTCCGAACTCTGCAATCCTATGATTCCATGAACAGACTTTCTCGCACATTATGCTGAACTCAGGTACTGTACATACTGCCTCTACACATGGGCAGAGTGTGAGCAGTTGTACAACTGTTGATTTGTAAGTTCAGTTACACAGGTTGTGCATGTATCAAGTTTAAGATGAATAGCATTCCTGTGCGTATATAGTGGTACCTTGGGTTTCAAACGTCTCCATTGACGAACGTTACAGAACTCAAACGCAGAAAACCAGGAAGTAAATGCTTCCATTTTCGAATGCGCCTCAGAAATTGAACAGCTTCCAGTGAAGTACCACTGCATTTTTCTCAATTTTCTTTGTAAATTTGCGGACTGCCCTTTGTGCCTTGGTTTTCGAATGTTTCGGAAGTCGAACAGTTTTCCAGAACAGATTACGTTTGAAAACCGAGGTACCTCTGTAATTCTAAAATAATGCAGTGTGGTGCAGTAATTAGAGTGTTAGACTAGGACCTAACCTACCTCACAGGGTTGTTGTGAGGATAAAATGGAGAGAAGGGGAACTATGTAAGCTACCTTGAGTGCCTTGGAGGAAAGGTGGAATATGAATGACATAAATAAATAAAATGAAAAATAAAACTCAGAGTAAGGAAATAGTGGTAGTATGAGCAGTAGCTGTACTTAGAAGAAGAAGAAGAGTTTGGATTTGATATCCTGCCTTTCTCTCCCCTTCAGGAGTCTCAAAGCGGCTAACATTCTCCTTTCCCTTTCTCCCGCACAACAAACAGTCTGTGAGGTGAGTGGGGCTGAGAGACTTCAGAGAAGTGTGACTGCCCCAAGGTCACCCAGCAGCTGCATGTGGAGGAGCGGAGACGCGAACCCGGTTCCCCAGATTATGAGACTACCACTCTTAACCACTACACCACACTAGAAATGGAAGAAGCTTATAAACTCAACATAATTTTCTAACATGAATGAAACATTTAAATTGCACTGGCAATGAGAAGATTTTCATTGTTGTGCAATAGGTGCCCCCCCCCATGTCACAATTAGGTTTGGAATTACAAGAGATGGTAGCAGTTACAGTGAAAAAAATAGGACACTTAATCAATACAGCACTTCAACCTTAAATGAGATCGAGCCCCCAGGATGTACCGTTCAAAAAAGTAAATGAAGAGGTCTTTAGCTAGCTATCAGGCCTTGGCTTAGCTCCAAGTTGGGCTGCATGCAGGTCCAGTTCAGTGCAGATGGACAACGGTCGGAGGGTCTGGATGCTGTGTGCTGGAGCAGGCAGATTAGAACTAAAGTATCAGAGGCAAGTGTGGTGGAGTGCCAGAGCCAGGAAGAAGCTAAATTCTAAGGCAGCGAGAGGACTGAAGGGGCCAGAAGTAGACACAAGGTCAAAGGCAAGGACCGCAAGCAAATGAAGCCATATTGGGGGGGGGGGGGAGAGATAAACAGAAAAGTAGGCAGAGTTCTCGTAGTCAAGACATGTTGTGCAGATGGATCTAGCTACCAGGACTTTATAGGAAGAAGAAGAAGAGAAGAAGAGTTTGGATTTGATATCCTGCTTTATCACTCCCCTTCAGGAGTCTCAAAGCGGCTAACATTCTCCTTTCCCTTCCTCCCCCACAACAAACACTCTGTGAGGTGAGTGGGGCTGAGAGACTTCAAAGAAGTGTGACTGGCCCAAGGTCACCCAGCAGCTGCATGTGGAGGAGTGGAGACGTGAACCCGGTCCCCCAGATTACAAGACTACCGCTCTTAACCACTACACCACACTGGTTCTCTAATGTCTAGGGTCTAATTTGTCCTGTTTGGCTTGGTTGGTCAGCTGACAGAATTCAAGCCAATATGTTAATTGACTCTTTTCAGGCAAGAACTGCAGGTTTGAGGCACCCTTTCACCCAACGCTTCATCTGCCTGGCCTACTGAGGACTCAGAGTAGTGCTAGCATAGGGAATACAGCATAAGACTGGCTGCTGCCCCAAGTTGTCTAAATAGTATTGGTTATTACACACATCTCAAGCATTGTGAGCTGTGTCTATTATCAAGACGCAAGTGGTATTGTATTGCTTCATTCACTCAATGGAAAACATTAATAACACTAGGTATTTTGATAATGGTAGAAGGGCTACAGAATTTGACCTATTTGTTGAATTAAATTTCAATAAACATGGTAAGGTTTTCAGGTCTTGTTTGCCCTTTCTTGAACCTGTGCACCATCCTTGACACATTCTGCCTCTGACTTCTTATTCTCTTCCAGTCTGTGCAACCATCCATCCTCTATTCAACTTCCCTCAATCTAGTTCCACTTATTCTACCACAGAGCAAAACTGGGATGGATGCATTATTTGAAGTCTCTATTTCCCGTACCAAATTTGTACAAAATACCAAAACAACAAGAACACCCCATTGTGAGATCTGAAACATACCCATCCTTCAAAATTAGCTGAATTCTGCAGTGCTGGGCTCAAGCCAATTAAAGTACACACTTTAATAAAGTGTTCAAGAAATACAAAAATGCATATATTAGTGAAAATAACCTACCAAACTGCCTTAGGGACAATTGCATTGCAAAAATGTTTATATTAGGCAAAATGCATTAAAATGGGTTTATTGAGATTAATTTGTGCTAAAATGTTTATATATTTTCTTGAGAACTTTAAAAGAAAGAAAGAAATTGTAGCCTGATATGGAAATATGGAGATCTGAATTTAAGATTGGGAAACTGAGAAACTGAAACTGACATATTCACCCATCCAGGAACTAACTAGCCCCTACCACCATGATGATTTTCTCCAACAATTCCTCAAGTCAGAACAGTTGTTTATTTGAGCAGCATCCTGCTCAGCTCCATTTAAATTTCTGTTAGCATCATTTCTAGAGTTTACAGTGCCAATCTTTAAAATGAGACATGGAATAATGAGCAACAATTTTAGAGGATATGACTCCCCCCCCCCCAATGTTCGCTACAAGGAATAGAAGAGTCACAATAAGGTCATACTTTTAACTAGATCAACAAGGCAGGGAAGGAGAAAGGTAGAAGCAAAATGCTTAGAGCTAAACCCGAATGTACTTGAGCCTAGATTCTGTCTGGGAATACTCAGACATCTCCACCTGATAACATAACTACAATTTGTGGTCATGTCATAGTACCATGACAGTAGTTATATGCAGTGGCGGAGGAAGGTGGTGGTGGGGGGGCGGGGCACCCCGGGTGCCATCTCAGGGGGGTGACAAGAAGGCACACTGTGCAATCCACTGCCACACTGTGCAATCCACCGCCATTGCACCGCTGCAACCACGTGCGGAGGATCCCCCTGCGGACACTGCAGCCACGAGTGGAGGATTCCTCCTCTGCAGCTGCAGTCGTGAATGAAGGATCCTGCCGGTGCCTTGAGCAGAGGACCGTGCCACCGCTGCTACCTCGAGTGGAGGATCCCACCACTGTCCATACGATGCTCGAGCAGTGCCGTTGGTATCGGCGCTGCCATGCATGCGCTGTACATAGCAACACCACATGTGCCCCGCCGGGTTTTGCCCTGCCCCTGTGGCATAGCTGTCAACTTTTCCCTTTTCTTGCGAGGAATCCTATTCGGAATAAGGGAATTTCCCTTTAAAAAGGGGGAAAGTTGACAGCTATGCCCTGTGGGTGGTTTGCCCTGTCCCTCAGCACCCCAAGCAGGGTGCCACAGAGCTTTTCTTTGCCCCTGGTTATATCGTCACAAGATCATTCATTGTTCTAATTTGACTTAAAAGTGAAGAAAGCTAGAATCAATCTTTCTTTCTTTGTTTTTTTCTTTCTGGAACAGTTGGAAGGATATATTTGTTTTCTGCGTAGCAGGTCACATAGAAATCTGATTATAAATTTTAGATTACAATGCCATGCACAGAAAATCCCATTGAAATCAGTGGGACTTATTTGTGAATAGATGTGCACGGGATCAGACTGCATATCCATAAGTCTCCTATTAAGAACAGCTCATTTCTAAGGAAACAGGAAATTGAGATGCAGCTTAGCCAAAATTTTTATTTAAACCAAAACTGAAACTGAACATTGTTTTCTTGAAAGGCAGAGTGGAAAAGGAGGGAGAGTTGGATTGCCTGCCAGACCCAAATATGCTCTTGGCCAACATGCCATTTTTCGTTTGTACTGAGCAGAAATGTGCTTTCATTAGTTGCTATTTTGTCAACCGTCATGCATAATTCGATACTTAAATTACCTTGTTTAAGCTAAAGCAGGCTGCCAATTAACACACAAAAATGCGTGTTTCCTTTTTATATGATGAGTTACCTAAAAGACGGATTGACAGGTCTTACCTATTTCAAGATCGATTTATTTATTTCCTCCCCCTGCTGCTCTGTTTTTTATTACATATACCCTTCCCTAGCAAAACTTGCACAATTTCTCCCCAAAATAAAGGATGGGAGATAATCAAAGATTCAGAATGAGAGGGGAAATGTACAAGCTTGTTTGGCTGAAATGCTGAAGGTGGATTCCTAGGAATGATAAATCATGAACATTTTCCCTTTAGTATTTCTATTGCTGCATAACCCTATAGTTAATAGGGTTTGGCAGTTTTGTGTGCAAGGGTTATAAAAGCATCCAAGCCAAACTTCAAATATGCTGCATGTGTTCAGCAGGTAAATCTGCCGTTATCTGGTTTGGTGTTGGCTTCATTTGTACAAAATTGTATTTTGGGGGGATGGTATTGATTTTGTTATACTCTAAGCTGCCTTGAGTACTCTCTTAGAGTGGAATGATGGTAGAGAAATCCTGTATATTTAAAGCAAACAAGTGAGCAGACACATGAATCACCTGATCACATGAACTTTCTGTTCACAGCGAAACACAGGAAATGTTTGTGCTCTTTGTTTTTTCATTGAAAAGGACCCACATTATTGCCTGATTCATTGACCTGATTCACCCATAATACTAAGCCAAATCATGACTTAGTGTGAACACGTACTTGCACGGGCTCCCAGAGAAGAAATTGCAGCTACTTTGGTCAAGTTCTGCTTTTGCTGCTGTGAGCTAAGCCATGGTCTGGCTGAGTGCATTATCTGAACCTGGGCTCTAGGCAAACTACAAGCTTTAAGCAAGGTTATTCTTGATTTAAAGTTTGTGGTCTGTCTAGAGGAGACAAACTAAGAGCCCTGGTTCAGATGACAAGCTAAGCCAAACCATGGCTCCCAGCCGCAGGACTGGAGGCGACCTAAGGAGCAACACTTGTTGGGAATCTGTGTATGTGCGGCTACTCACACAGAGTCAATTAAGGTTTGGCAGACAGCCAGAAGGCAATCTGAAGGAGTAAGTCTGCCTGGTGATAACAGAGGCATGGAAACAGCTCCCTGATTGGTCAAGCTCTCTCAAGGGAGTGATAATTAATGACCTACTAACTGGAATGTGTTAGTTCAGGAGTTCAGTGTTCAGTGGTTCAGTGTGTCAGTGAGTGTAGGAGTTGTGCGTCGTGTCAGAGAGAGCTAGCAAAAGATCTGTGTTCTGTTCCTGTAAATAGTCCACTGTATATAATAAACACCTAACTACAGGTTCCTGGTTCCTGCTTCGTCTATCCTGTCTGCAGCCAAGTCGCCAATTGCTTCCGTGGATTCTGTGTTTACTCTGTTAGGTCTGGCTAAGGTCCTGCAACTAGTCAGAAAGTTGTGAAACACCAAATAGGTTTTGCCAATAACACTTTCCTCTCTGGGAGCTTGCACACTCATGTGTTTGTGCTATGCCATGGTTTGGCTTAGCATTATTTCTGAACCGAGCCAGTGTTACATTGGAAAAAGTTGTGGTATATCTTCTGATCAGGTTTCGCCAATCATGTGAGTTGTAGTCTAGAACATGTGGAGGGCACCAGGTTGGCATAGACTGCTCTACATTTTCTGCGATTCAACATCACAGACGTTTCAAGTCTCTTAAGATTATGCAGAATGGATTACAGTGCTCATAAGCAGTCCTCGGTGTGTACAATGGAGAAACTGTGTGGAAATGATTGCCCCGCAGCCTAAAGTTGCCCTCTAAGAATGCAACAGAAAAACCAATAAGGTGCAGCAAATAACTCCTCCCCGCTTCTTTCAAAATATGCCTGTACATGCAATAGGATAGGGTATCCACCTCAGACCACTTGACAATGACAATGTGGTGTTGCCATTTATTTCTACCCCACCTTTGAGGGCTCTCCCTCACAAAGAGGCTTGTAAAAATTGTAAAAACTCTGGAACAAATACCCTGCCAAAGACAGTATCCCATAAAGCTATATATAGGGGGTCAGCAATAAAATTAGTAAAAAGCCTGAGGCAATAATTTTTAAAAGGTTTTAGCAGTCACATGAATGCTGCAAGAGAGGACACAAAGTAGAGTCCTCAGGGAGGCTGGGATTTCAAGTATGTGAAGCCACAACTGAAAAGGCCCTTTGGGATCAATGAAAGGCCTTATGAGTTTTCACTGGTTAACAATGAGTCCTGCAAGTGTACAACCTTACAAATGTGGTGTAAATTGTTTCTAAGCTAAGCTGTTGCTTTAAAAATGTGATTATGGACATCACTGCTAACTTCCATGTTCTGCTATCTTGAGCTCCTTTGGGAAGAAGGGTGAGATATAAATTCAGCAAATAAGTAAGTTTCTGAACTTCTGAATGCTAATAAAATGTGACCACGCATTTCTAGTATACGAGAACTCTATATACAAGACTATGTTGCTGAACAATCCCCCCACACCTTTAAAGTAAGCAGGGTGGGTTGCTTGAGCCAAAATCTAAGTTAATTTCGAGAATGTACAACTTGCTGCTTAAATGGAATACACAGGATGAGATTGTTAAATCCTCCATGATAAAGTGGGCGCAGGACTTGGGGCACAACATTATGTTTGAAGACTGGGAAAGGTTATGGAACACCGGAATGAAATTCACGGCATGTAGTGCCTTGAAGGAAAATATTATGAAAATGATATACCGGTGGTACATGACCCCAGTCAAGCTTGCAAAGATATATCACCTGTCTGATAATAAATGTTGGAAATGTAAAGAGGAGGAAGGGACATTTCTACACCTCTGGTGGACCTGCCCGAGGGTGAAGGCCTTCTGGGAGATGATACATAATGAACTAAAAAAGGTGCTTAGACTCACCTTACCCAAGAAACCGGAGGCCTTCCTCCTGGGCATGGTAGACCAGAGGGTGGCTAAGAAAGATAGAACTTTCTTTATGTACGCTACTACAGCAGCAAGGATCTTGATGGCAAAGCACTGGAAGACACAAAATCTACCCACACTGGAAGAATGGCAGACGCAGCTGATGGATTATATGGAACTGGCTGAAATGACTGGCAGAATTCGAGACTCGGGGGAAGAAGAAACGGAGGAAGTTTGGGAAAAATTTAAGGACTATTTGAAAAAGCATTATAAGTTGTATGAATGTTAAAAAATGCTTCTCTCTAGGAAATTATAGCTTCAGTATCGGTAAATCTTTGAATTGGTAAATAAGGCACAACAAGACAGAAGTGGTGTAATGAAATAATTTTATTGTGTTGAAACTAAAAATTAATGGATTCGGATTGAAATGTTTAGAGACCAGATATCACGATAAAATGGAAGATATATTATTATGTTTAAAATAAGTCAACAAATTGCTGAGGTTTTGGTCTTACAGAGAATGCAGTGTCCGGAAGATGGGGGGAGTCCACTAGATTTATGGAAACATGTATTTGGAATTTGAATTTTGTATATTATAAACCTAATAAAAATTATATATAAAAAATAAATAAATAAAGTAAGCAGGGTGGGGTTCTGATTTTCACTGGGGCTGTGGTACTAAGTCTCTGTGTGTGGGGGGCATGTTCAAGCATTTTCCCATACCATTGCCTCAATCCCAATTCCCCCAACTGTTATTATTCCTGTTGCAGGAAAAGGCTGCTACTCCAAAAGAAATCTTAGCCCATGGGGCTACTTTGGAGTAAAATAAATAAATAAATAAATAGTGTGACCTGATCACATGCATTTTCGCCTTTTATGAATGGCAATGTTTTACACACACACAAATGCAGGCTAAAAGTCTGGACATTTAGGCTCATGTATCAACTATAACTCTTTTACATCTGTTTCATTAAATGTTGTACATGGTCCTCGTCAGCTTTAGACGTATATTCAAAAAAGAAAAAGAAAAAAGGATTTACTGGTGGTACTGATTAGGCATGCTATGTATTTTCATTAAAAAACAACAACAACAACACACACACACAACTTTTTTCTTCAACCAATTTTCTGAAAGTCAGCAATGCATACATTTCTCATTGGTGACTAATCATGTGCCAAGTTGGAATGTTTAAAACAAAACCATATTTAAGTCATCTGAGAACTAAGGAAGGGCCTGGGAAAAAAACCTTAACAATGTAAAACAGCTTTGGCTTAAAGGACAGGGCTTGAATATATATATGGAGTTAAAAGGAAAAGCGTTTTCCATTAAACCTTTAATGCTACTCTGGCAACATTTTATTTAATATTTCATTGATTTTTGTTTTCTACTTTCATAATTAATGGTCAGGCCAGTAGGGAACTATCCCTGATGCAGCAATGCTTCCATACATCACCAACTGAAATGATTTGGGATCCACTATGAATGATGCACACTTCATTTCTTGCCACTTTGGGGTTTTGCTTGCTGAAGGTGTTGCGGAGAAATGCCATATATATGTTTATGTTTGGAATTAAAAAGTAGTCTGTGACATCTGTGGCAGAGTTTAAGGTCTTGTGCTGTTGTGACGTTGCAAGTCTGTGTGGCGGTAGTTCTTAGTGACAGGGTCTGACAGAGGAAAGAGAGACTGTCACTGCCAATTAGTTTCGGGCCCCAGTTCAAAGTGCTGGTTTTGACCTATAAAGCCTTGAATGGCTCAGGACCACAATACATGAAGGACCCTCTGTCTCCATATAAACTGTCCTGGACTCTGTGTTCATCATCTGAAGCCCTTCTTCGTGTGCCTCTTCCACGTGAGTCTGTAGTATGGAAACACAAGAATGGGGCTTCTCTTTACCAGGCACCTGGTGAAAACATTCCTCTTTAGGTAGGGTCTTTAAGGCCTCCAGGATGCAAGTTGTAGAACCTTTTGCACAGAGCGCTACACCATTGGATTACCTACATGATGTACTGGAGATAATTTTGCACCAGAAACAAGGACTTCAGTTACCAAGCTGTGTTGTATCATATGCTTATCTGGGATCCTCATGCGGAGAGCTTCTGATCTATTTTGGGATGTTAAATAAGAAATGTTGTGCATTTCAGTTACGTTGGTTCTGGAGAGTGAGAAAGACAGTAAGTATATTTGACTGTACCATCATCCATGACCTCAGTTGAGAGAAAGAAAATGGGTTTTTGTTGTCAGTATCATATCCTGTTTCACATTTGAGTTTCACTTCAACATTACTTCCAGCCTAATTGCATTTGACCCAACACTTTTGCAGTGCTAGCGTCAGTTAAGATTTGGAGTGTCTGTTTCTGGAGAGCCTTCTTCTTCCTGAACTGTGGCACCCAGTAAGAGGTGAGCAGGTGACCTTCACAGCCTTTTCCTCTCAAAGGCTGAATCCCCTTTCTACAGCTCTTAGCTGCAAAAGCTTGGGCAAAACTAAAGCACGCTTGGCTACGATATGGGACACAAGGGACCTGTGAAAGCCCTACCTCCTCCAAAACGCTTGAGTTGATCAACCTGAGTTGAATCCATCCCAACTCTTAGGTTTCAGACATGATTTCCTTTATGTAGCCAGTTCTCTACATTATCCTCAAGTGCCTCTCTCTCTCAAGCATCCCTGTTTACTTCTAAGTAATACCTACTGAGTTTAATGGGACCTACGCTTAGGAAAGTGGGTATAGGATTGCAGTTTAACTTGGAGTCATCATTACCATTTCTTGCTATGAAATGTAATTCATCAGAAATAGTGGCTGGGTTTTGTTTTGCAGGAACACCCCCTCTTCCAGCACAGCAATTTTCATAATGAAAATTGAATATTGTGAAAACTGGGCACAGCGCTAGTCTATCTACCTG
The DNA here is from genome assembly GCF_964234715.1 of Podarcis melisellensis. NCBI lineage: Eukaryota > Metazoa > Chordata > Lepidosauria > Squamata > Lacertidae > Podarcis > Podarcis melisellensis. The sequence continues at coordinate 69,996,353 of NC_138530.1, read as the reverse complement.
ATCTCTCATTCCCAAATTGTGCATGGTTGGTAGGCGGATACACATGCTTAAATGTGTGCAAGCCTTGATCATATCCACCTCATTCAAAGTTCCTTTCACATCTGCATGTTGTGTGCTTCCCCCACCTTCACAGCTAGTTATGCTGATGACCTTGGCTCCTTGTGTTAATATAGTTGCATGTGGAAAAGATTTGTTCCACAGTATATGAATTTCGACCACCGCATTCTTCCCCATAACAGAATAAAAACAGAACAATGCCAACTAAATGTCAGTGTTTTGCTCCTTGTCTCCTAGGCCATCTATGAATCATGAATGTTTTGAAAGCTTGTAACTTTACATTTTTAATGTGCATCACATCTGCACATCTTGGAGTTATCCATCTATATGAACAACAGCTGAAATACCTCATTCTGTCCCACTGCCAATGGCCTTTCATGTGTATCCCACTAGTTAATGCAGAAGGAACCAATTATTTTAAATGGGAAAATGTCACCAAATCCTTTCTCAAATATTTAAGATATTTTGGGCTAATCACATTTTCTTAATCCTAATACAGCTGTTTCAGACCCAGGCACAGCAACAGAGAACCTCTCCCCTGATTTTATTAGCTGCCCCCCTCCCCGACAGCTGAAACTGAGCAGAAGATTATTGTTCCTTGTATAAACTCAAATCCTCATCTGCAGTGTTGATGGTTTGCATCATATCACCAGCCTGGAAACAGGCAAACAAACAGCTTAATCCTGTATGTGAACCTTCCCACAAAGACCCCAGAGTCCCTGAACTGTAAGGCTGGCTTGCACCTGGCCACACAAGGGGGAAGAACTACCCTAGAACTTGCACACCTTCATACAAAGGAGCCTGGCAGGTTGACTTGACTTTAATTGTGGGTCTGAGTTTTATTTGTCTAGTTGAGGTCAACTCATGACAAGCTATAAGTAGCACTGTGCTAGGTTTTAAACAAACAAACAAACAAACATTTATTGCAAGATATGCCAAACATACATTTATATCATCAACTACATAATCCACCTAAATTTGAAAACCACAGCACATTATTTCCTATTATAGGGTTGTCATAGCATCTTAATTCATTTTCCTGCAATGCTTAATTTCCTCTACATACACTGTTGTTTCTAAACAACTATTGCTGTCACCAGTGGGGAGAAAATTGAAAATCAAGTGTGGGTTTAATGTATCTCTGTAGATATAGATCTATAACCATAGCTAAATGCCTGTCATATTTGATATGAGGGTGTTAAAGACCTTTTTCTCCTCTCAGTTCTCATAACCAAGATCTTTGCCTCTGGTAGAGAAAGGGGTAGGTAGGCCAGACCGTCATTTTCAAAATGGGACCTTCTGCTCTTCATTCTTTCCTGGCCGTGAGAGGACATGTGCTTGGGGTAGGAAAGGGGAAAGGGCCATGATTCACAGTGCTACCTTCCTGTTGTGACCATCACTTTTAATCCTGTTCCTGGTTTGGCTGATCCCCTGCAATCCTGGAGTTACTCCTCTGATGGGCTCTCTGGCAAAGATCGACTGACAGTGTTAAGGACAGCTGGGCAAGTTTTACCCCGCGTTGATTTAAGGGACAATATCCTGCTGAACAGGAGATCTAAGATGTGGTGACTCCACATTTTATTAAAGATAGTTTCTACATCAAAGATGGATATGGTTTTGTGCTCTGAATTTGGGACTAGGTTTAGCTCATCCTAGGTAAAGGGACCCCTGACCATTAGGTCCAATTGCGGACGACTCTAGGGTTTCAGCGCTCATCTCACGTTATTGGCCGAGGGAGCCGGTGAACAGCTCCTGGGTCATGTGGCCAGCATGACTAAGCCGCTTCTGGCGATCCAGAGCAGTGCACAGAAACGCCGTTTACCTTCCTGCTGGAGTGGTACCTATTTATCTACTTGCACTTTGACGTGCTTTCGAACTTCTAGGTTGGCAGGAGCAGGGACCGAGCAACAGGAGCTCACCCCGTTGTGGGGATTCAAACTGCCGACCTTCTGATCGGCAACTCCTAGACTCTGTGGTTTAACCCACAGTGCCATCCTAGTCTCTGATATAACATTGTCCCCACGTCTCTTCCTCATTTCTTTCAATAAAGGGAGAAACCCAGAGATAAATAGAGCAAGGGATGTACACGTTGCGGCTCTCATATAATCATGGAATCCTAGAAGTGTGATGGGAGAGCACAGTGGCCTTGGTGGCTATTAGACTCAGGTGGCAAATGGCCTGCAACCTCGTGTCTTATAGGAGGAAGACTAGGGTCTAGATGCACACTGTCAGGCACACAACCTCCAACTGTGTGAACATTTTCTGTCCCCCAACCCCCACTGCAAAAAGAGTCAAGGAATTGTGTGTGCTCCAAGCAAATGTTTGAAAACCAAACCCTCTAGTAGTACATTGATTAAAGAATAGCTGTATTAATTAACCATAGTTTTCCCATTACACCCAAACTGGATGTAACTATGGTTGCCACGATCTGATTCTACTGACTGTAGGTTTCTGGTTTGTACTTAATTTAACGCAGGAAGATTTCAGTGGTGGCATACTCAACAGAGATGCCAACTTATGGCGAAGATGGAGGGCCCCCCGGTGTCGTGTGTGCCGTCACGCATGTGACATTGCATCATCGAGAGGAGTCTGAGTGCAGAGCTAAGTGCAGCACAACTTCAATGGCCAGTGGCTCCTCCTCTCTCACACTTGGCTTCCTTCCATGGCAGGAGCAGGAAGAGCCGCCCACTGAAGCTATGCAGCGTTCAGCTCTGCGCTTGGCCTCCTCTGCCACCTCAATATGGGTATCTGAGTGTGTGTGGTCCCCTCCAAAAGAATATCCGGGGGTGGTAAAAACAGCTCAGCCACCGTGAGTTGGCGTCCCTGATACTGAGAAGAAGGTGGGAAAGAGCAGTAATGGAATGGAGTATGTACACACAAACTTTGAATATATCTTAGCTTAATAAGCTGAATTACGGACATCCAAAATGTGTGCGGCCGGCGCTTTTCTAATGAGAGCATGAACAAGTAGTGCCATTATGCTGGCGTATATTATATCAGAATGGATGCCAGACCATTGGCATCAGATCAAGGAAACAGAAATTAGCTGAAAGCCACTTTATCAGGGCTTGTGATCCTTAGTGCAGTTACTTAAAAGTTAAGTTCCACTGCTATCAGCAGGATCTGTTTCTAAATAAATTCAGTGATACAGATGATAATGTGCAGTAGCAGTGCGTACACATCCTTCAGATTTCATCTCATTCTTCTTTGGCCACGAAAATGTACTTGTGGTCACACATTTAAATAGTAAGGAAGTTTCTAAGAAAGTAGGGGGGAAAGCTGCTGCTTCTATAAACTACAGGAATGATGATTTGCACTATCCTAATCTATGGATTTTTACAAAAAGAGCCAATGAATGCCCTCATTCACATGCAACACTAAGCCAAGCCAAGCAAATGTGAAGGCTCCTGGACAGGAGTTAATTGGCTCTTTGCTCCTCCCTGGCCGAGGCCAGCACATCCATGAGGAAAGATAAGGCAACTGTCTCAGGCAGCAGGATCCACAGAGTCAACAGATTCGGGCTCCTAGGAATGCATTAACCACTTCTGCTTTTGCTGCCACAGTGGCAGCGACAGCTAATACACTCCTTGGAGGCTGGATCTGCTGCCTGCTTGGTAGCTCCTCCAATGCTGCCTCTACAGTGGCCTCTCAGTGAATAGGCGGTGCTGCTCGCCTCCTCCCACACCTAGGGAGGAGATGATGGGGGCTGCCCTGTGGGTCACTCTCTTAAAGAACATTGCCTTGTGGAGAGTAGGACGAAACCTTCCTGAAAGTAATTGAGCTGGCCAAAATGGTTGAACCTTTTCTCTCTTTTTTGTATCGAAGTCCACCCCCCCACGTGTTTGTTAATCATGCAAGTCACAAATTAGATTTCAAGGCTCATCTGCCGCCCCCCCCCCCTCTGGAGGTCTCAGGAAAATGAAGGCTGATGAAGGCTGAATCCCTACTAGGCCTCTCTCAGTGTCACTTGGTTTCTTTATGGCTGTAATCCTCCATGCATTTACAAGGGAACAAGTCCTACTAAATTAAACAGGACTTAATTTTGCAAAGGATTGTACTACACTGTTAAGTTGTGGGCGAACATAGCAGACGACACAGTGATTGTTCAACAGGTCTTCTTTATTCAGATGTCAGAACAGAACTAAGCTGAGGGGCTCAGTCAGCCTGCTTATATAGAGCTCCAGAACAATGTAACTGTTGCCATTTTTCTAAAACTATCCAATCACTGAACGTCACTTTTCGATCCTTTATTTGCATACAAACTATCCAATCACCGAACGTCACTTTTTGATCCTTCATTTGCATAACTATCTACAGTATCCCCCTGCTGGCCCAGGGTGAGAACTTCAGTACAGGTGGTGCAGGCCTCGATTCTTGGCACGCTTGACAGGCGGACACCCAGGCAGTGATGGCATCGTCCATGTTAGGCCACCAGACGTAACACCGAGCCAAAGCCTTCATTTTGACGATTCCCAGGTGGCCAACGTGCAGAGCCTCCAGGACTCAGTACATAACATACACATTCACATTCCTTGATCTATGTTGCCAGGACCTGCATCTCAATAGCAGAATCTAGCTAGTCCTAAGGATGTAAAAGTACAATTAACGTTATATCCATTTACCTCTGTAACTAAGCTACATTGAACTCTATGGGACTTACATCTGATTAGACGTGTATCAGATAGCATTGCGAACCATGTCAGTTCATACAGGAACGTTCGCCACAGCATCCATTTTTCTGGGTTTTGGCTAGTCATCTTTGATCATTTCTCAGGACATTTATACCCTCAACAGATGTTAGTAGTTTGAAAGGGGAAAAAAGGATATTTGATATCAAAGTAACCTAAATTCTAAACTGGATTTTTTTTTTTTACCTAAAGGAAAATAAAAGAGAAAAGCTGTTCCCTGACTAACTCTCTATGGTTGATAAATAGTTGGTGCAAAATTGATATCTTTTTAGCTGATCAGTCCTCCTGCAATTAAGTAAAGGACTTTAGTTTTTCTTTTATTCAACTGCCAGACATTCATAGCCAACAGTCAGCCGTGCATGACAAACTTGTACAGCCTTAATGAATAAGATGGAGTGTGGAGAAACCCAGGCCCAGAGGCAAAACGTGGCTTCCAGGCCCCAAGGGACTCTTCCTAGGCCACACCCCTCAGCAGACTGTTCCCCACTCTCCTCAAATGCTATTTCCTGGCTGGAATGTGTCCTCTTGCTTGTCTAGATGGAGAGATGTTTGTGTGTGTATAAGAACCTCTGACTTCAGCATGGCTGGAATGTAGCTCATTGGACAACGGGAAGAGTCATATCCTTTGCCCCAGCCACTTTTATCTTTGGGCTTGCCCATTTTGGCCTCTGGCCATACCCACTCCTGGCATGTGGTCCCTGGAAGGTTTACCATGAGAGAACGCCGTCCTCAGTCAGGGTGACGCGGGGCAGTTCCTTACCCCTGTGATAAACCCTCCATATCCATTTGGAACCATTGATGTCATTTATTCCACAGCTCATGCAAGTTCTCTCTGCATGTGTTTCTGTCATGATCCTTTTTTTTTTTTGATCCAGCATGAAATACATTAATGCTCATTCTTCTTAAAGAACTACTCAAGCTGTTGTTGCCTCAAGCTTATCTTATGTCGTCTGAGGCTGGGTTTGAAAATAGTCTCGGAGACAGACACATGAAAATCATAAGGACTTGAAGGGAAGCAACTTTAGGTGGCCGTGCAGAAACACAACGAAGTGAAGGTTTGGATTTCAGATATTTTCCAGATGTGGAGACACATCTGGTTTGGCCCTGTTTTGTTGTGGCCCAGTTTCACTTACTTTAAATTGCAGAACTCAACATACAAGACAGACTCTGGCTTCCTCTGTGGCTATTGAGAAGCATATGAACAAGGGCTTGGGTGTGTATTAGATTTCATTTAAATCGAATGTCGTCAATCTTAGTTTTATGCCGTTATAACTATTATGTGCAAACAGAATAAGTAGTGAATTCACAGCCAAGCTATAGCAATGGCCAGTAATGATAAGAGTGCTCAAAAAGACATAAATAGGACAATTCAAATGCTATAAATACAAAGGAATGAAAAATGTAGCAACCCTGCCTTCTGTAGCCGGCACAGAAGTTCGCTTTATTTACTGGCTCATATATTTAGTCCATTTTTGCCTTATTGAACTGGATCTCAGGACAGTTCACAACCGACACATTAAAACAACTATACAATTAAAACAATTAAGGCAGCAGGCTGATAGCTTTTTTTAAAAAAAGCTGGTCTCCCCCCAGGCACTTTCAGTTTCCCCCAAAGAATTGCGTGAAAAGATTATCATCAAATTGTGCCAAAACCCTAGTACAGCTTTAACAGGAAAGAGTTCTAACACCATGGTGCCACCACAGAAAGGGCCCCCTTTCATTTTACCACTGAATGAGCTAAGCTCATTGGTGGAACTATCAAAGACCCTCTCTCTGCAGATCTCAGGACTTGGGCAAGCCAATGGAGAAAGAGAGGGGTGCACCTCTTCAAATATTTGGGTCTGAAGTGGTTCAGGGCTTTGCAAGTTAATATCACCCCTTGACCTTAGACCAGTAGCTGTTAATGAAAATGTTGCAAGACTGATGTAGTATGTATCCACTTAGATACTCCACATAGGATCTTTACAACTGAATTTTGCATCAGTGGAAATTTCTGGACCGTTTCCAAGGGCAGCCCACATCAGTAGGTTACTAGGGTTACTGCAACTAGCCTATCCTGGTCCAGGAATGGCTATAGCTGGAGAACCAGCCATAGCTGGCAAATATGGACTCCAACCCCTGACACCATATGAGCTTTTAGTGACAATGCTGGACACAGGAATACCTCTAAAATGTAACTATGTGCAGCAGTGATGCAGCAGAGAAATCAACAGAAATTTCTGTAGTTGATACCATATTTCAAATCCCCAAACGGCAGTATCGTAACACCTTTGCAAACTGTTTAAATAGAAAACTCTGTAAGAAATACACCCACTGTCAAGTTTCTAGCTCTGAACTATCTCCTGTATAGTCTGTGGACTAGTTTCAACAGAGCAGAAACATGGCATTATCAGACTTTTAAAATGCTTTGCTCTGACTCTGCTGAATCCTTGTGGAGATAAGCTCTAATAAACCAAATTTTTCCTGCCATGTATTTGCTGGCAGTTGTCCAACCTGACTTTCCATGTCCTTTCCTCCGAGTACACAACCTGTTATACATTTAAATGCCTTCTTATAGTAGACATACCTAAAGAAATGCCTTGGCAGATGTGGGGTGTGTTTCTTGGCTTGCCTGTGAAAAGATGTCTCCTTGCACAACATTCCTTTCATCCCAGAGGAGCTGTGAGCCGTGCATTTGAAAAGCACAAACATTATTTTTGTTGCCTGCTCTGGATGGATGGAAATCTACACAACTTAATAAAATCAATGCTTAGAAGTGTCAGCATTGAAACACATAGGGAATAAATTAATTTTTAATACAATTTTAAGAAACTTTTTTTTTTTTGGCTTAAAGCCAACATGCCTACTATGTTTATAAAGGTGTCCATAATGTGCTGCACTTAAGCATCTGTCTGTTTCCATTGCAAACTATTATTTCTTTGGTTCTGTGTCATCATTACAATATACAACTTTTACCCAAGTTTAAAATACAGGAACAATCCTAGTTAAGTTATACATGGCATAGACCCATTGAAATAAATTTCCATCACTAACTGAAGTCTATTTAAATGGGTCTACTCTAAGTAGGAAACATAGGCTTCATAAATTAATGTGTAACATTAATCGTGAGATTTTAGCTATACAAAATGTGCTTGGATACTAGTATTCCTATATCATCTTTCAACAACTTTTGCTTATTAATAACTTAAAGACACAGTTTAATATTTAAACTCAAGTTCTCTCTTTTTAAGATAGACTACTAATCTATGTTATGTAACAAAACATTTGCATATCTAAGAAAACAACATTTTTCAAAATCTGAATATTTTGAAGATTAAAAACCTGAACTACTAAGGACGATGTATGTTGAAACAGCTCGTGGGTGACAGTTTTTTGCTGTTTCTGGACAGGAACTACATGCACAGAGTAGAGATGGTTGTTGAGAAAATCGATGAGATCTTTCTTTGATTCATTCCCACCCTCCTTTAAAAAAAAGCCCACTTTACAGAATTCCCCCCAAACATGTTCTACCATTTGTGTGTGTGTGTGTATGTGTGTAGTGGCTGCCATTTCCCCTCCTCTCCACAATGCCTTGGAATGCTACTTGGTCTGAGACTTTGCAGAAGAGACACAATACTAACCAGGCTTAAAACAGTTGCCACTGTCACCACTTGCAGTGGGAGCAAAATTGGTGAAATGGCCCCCCAAATTTCTTGGAGCATAATAGGGTTAAAATTTCCAAGAAGCCATTTGCCCACAGCTGTAGTGGATCTACATCAGGACTGCAGTGGACTCTTGTGTGTAAGCATCTCACGTTGCTGCAATATGTGCTGCATAGAAGGTACAAATGTCAGTGGAGATTTCCAACCACTGTCTTTTGCTGCGTTTTGGATTAGGGTCCAAATGCTCTTAGTTCACACTCTCTATAGTTTCACTTTTTCTTTTCCAAATGCAGTGGTCACTCTAAAAATGCAGCACTTTTGTGTGAGTCCATAGAGCAACTTGGAACTTTTAGAGTCCCTGATCCAACTTGAGACACCTTGCATGTGAAAACCTCACTTGAATCCCTCCTATTTATCTCATAATGCAGGAAGCATCTGTAATTGTCCTCCTGTTCCAGCCACTCCATTCTATTTCCCTTCCCACCATTGTGACATGCCCCTATCTCAATAACACAATCCAAATCCAAGACCCATTGAGATGAGAGAGTTTGGTTTCAGAAGATCTTGGGGTTTATTGGCTGAACCAGGGTTGAGCTGGCAGAACCAAGGAAAGACTTACACCTAGTCTACTCACACTCACATGACTTGGCAACCCATCAGAACTTAGCTGGCAAAAAGGGCAGTGTAAATTCAGCTCCTCCAAGTTCCTCCAGAATGGAATTTGTTATGTACTGAGTTGAATAGGAGCCAAAATGCAGCAGTCTGATTGGTCCTACAACCAGGGGCGCCGACTTATAAAAAATATTGGGGGGGCCCATACCGGGGTCCTGCCCCAGGAAGTTTTCTAAGTTCCAATGTCAGCGGCGCCCAGCAGAGCAGCCCTCTCGGCCACGGCAGCCCGGCTCTCCCAGCTCCCGGGGGCCGCCCTCCTCCCTCGCGCACCCGCAGCGTTCCCGCCCGGGGAGGCGGTGCCCCCAAGGACTCAGGTTCGGTTGTACCTGAGAAGCCGAGCACCTTGGCTCCCAAACAAATCGCCTTCTGAACAATCGAAACCCGGAAGTGAGTGTTCTGGTTTTCAAATGATTTTTGGAGGGCGAACATCCGGTGCGGCTTCCGATTGGCTGCAGGGGGCTCCTCTGGCAGAAGCCGCACTCTGGTTTTCAAATGGTTCCGGGAGTCGAATGGACTCCCGGAACGCATTCTGTTCGAGAACCAAGGTACAGTGGACGCTCGGGTTGCGAACGTGATCCATGTGGGAGGCACGTTCGCAACCCGCAGTGTTCGCAACTCACATTGCTGCGTCTGCGCACACACAGGTTGTGATTTAGCGCTTCTGTGCATGCACAAGTGCCGAAACCTGGAAGTAACCCATTCCGGTACTTCTGGGTTTCAGTGCATCCATAACCTGAAAATGCTTAAGCTGAAGCATCTGTAACCCGAGGTATGACTGTATGTACCAGTCCTAAGGAACTGGCCAAGTAAGGCAATCAGCATCTGCAGGTCCCTTGACAGACAGGAGAGAAGCCACACTCTTGGATTTCTGTTGGTAGATGCCTCTTCCTGAGATGCTTGTATTATGCTAATCATAGAATCATAGAGACAGAAGGGACCCCAAGGTCATCTAGTCCAACCCCCTGCAATGCAGGAATCTTAGCTCAAGCATCCCTGACAGATGGCCACCTAGCCTCTCCCAGGGAGCAGAGACCGTCTGAACAGCTCTTATTGTCAGAAAGCTCTTCCTGATGTTGAGCCGGAAAAGTCTTTCAAAGCTGCTGCACACCTTTGTTTGGGGTCCTCCCCTCCTTGCAAATGTCAGTGGGAAGGAGGGCTCTGTTTCAACAGAAAAATAAAGATTCCCCCTTTCTTCCAGCTTCCACTCATTCGTCTCCGACTGATAATGGACTTGGGAGGCTTTGAGCCCCTTGGGGAGCTGAGCTGTAAAGGACAACCTCCAATGTTCATGCATCAGAAGGAGCCCAGGAGCCCCATCGGGGCTTACCCTGCGCAGGCTGGTTCCCCCCCCCACACAAACACACACACTGGGTTGCAATTTTGTGGGTCAGCTTTGGCTGGGAGAGGCAGCCCCCCGTTAAGTCTCTGCCAGCCCAATAGCACAGCCCCCCCCGCCAAGTCCATGGCAAGAGACAGGCAGCAGCACCCAGACCCCAGAGGCTGCCCTTGGGACTGGCGTTCCCACACTGCCACCTCCGCAACAAAGGCCAGCGGCCAAGTCCCCCCCCCAGCCGCTTCCTTGGTCCCACAGGAAAGCCAGGCAGGGGCTGCACATCCTGCCCTCCGCCTCTTCCTGCTGCCCCCAACAGACAACCAGGCCTGCAAGCTTCCTCTTCTGACATCGCCCAGGCCCCCACGCAGCCCCCCACCAGCAAAACGCCCAGGAGTTTGAAGGGACCCGAGGGCCACGCAGCCAAGGGGTCTAACTCTGCAGGGAAAAGCTTCCTGTCTTTCCTCTGCCCCCTCCCCACCGGAAAGGGATGGTGGCTGCAGGCTCTGCCCCCCCCCTTAACATCTGCAAAATGATTAAGGCTGATACATTGTGTTACAGGATTTTATCTAGGTAACTTCCCTGATCTGTCAAGTTGAAAGGGTACATTCAGGCATAATATTTGCAACATTTAACAACTTTAAAGATGTGCCCCCCCCCTGTAATTTCCATAACAGTTGGAAGGACAAAAATATAACCTCCTATGACAACTCCTGCAACCCATGAGCTTTCAGACAAAGATCATGCATGGACAAATGTAAAGATCTTTGGAAAGTATTGATCGAAACCACAGTAACAAACGAATCAATGTATCTTCAAGGGAAAGAATAAGTAGATCCATTTGCATATATAGCTCTGTAGGTTTAATGAGATTCTCACAAAACATTAGGAAGGCCTTTCTGGTGGTGAGAGCAGTCAGACAGGGGAAGGGGCTTTTAGGGAGAGGTTGGGGGGAGGGCATCTGCCAGGGATGCTTTAGCTGTGAGTCCTGAATTGCTGGGGGTTGGACTGGATGACCTTTGGGTCCCTTCCACCTCTATGATTCCATGACCTTTAAGGGAAGTCACCTCCATCTTCCTCTCAGAGCAGATGCCCACAAGCCCTAGGCGGGAAGAGCCCGAGAGAGAGAGAGAGAGAGAGAGAGAGAGAGAGAGAGAGAGAGAGCCCGAGAGAGAGAGAGAGAGAGAGAGAGAGAGAGAGAGAGAGCAGCCAAGCCCCCTTCACCGCCTGCCCCCCCGCCAGCCCCCTCTCCCCTCCTCCCTAGGCGGCAGCTCCGCCATGACCACAAACGGCGGCGGCAGCAGCAGCCGCGCGCGGCCCGGGCTCCCCTCGCCGGCCGCGGGAGCCAAGGCGCGCAAAAAAAATTTTAATTATTGGGGGGGGCAGAGCCCCCCAATAAAATTTTTGAGGGGGCTCGGGCCCCCTCAGGCCCCATGGAGTCGGCGCCTATGCCTACAACAATAGGATCCAGAATGCAGCAGTCTGATTGGTCCACAGGAGCCACCCAATCTAGCTCCAGGTGGAAGTGAATCCGCAACCTGATTGGCCTGCAGGAGAATCCCGGAATTAGCCAATCATGTGGGGCCCATTGTGTAAATAATGTATATAAAGCAGACATTCTGGGGGAACTTTCATTTTCCTCCTCACCACTATGAGCTGAATAAAGAGCATGAAATCCACTCTTGACCAAGTATATTTCAGAATTTGAAATAGGAGAAATTTAAGTCAGCGTAATTTATGCCGGTGTAAATTACACCAGTTTTCTATTGTTAGAATTACTTTGTTACAGTGCAGTCCTGTCCATGTCTACTCGTAACTCCCATTGAGTCCAATGGGATTTATTCCCATGTGAGATGGTATAGGATTGCAAAGTTAGTCTCTCAGCAGTCCATGCTATAATGTTCTTAAGGAGCTGCTTGGGGGCTTTAGCCAGCCTTGGGGTTCCCGGAGTCTGTCCATACCCCTGTCTTGGGCCTACCGGCTGCTGTTTTGATGCTGAGCACACTCCACTGAATTTCAAAAACAGAATATAAGATAATAGTGTTTCTCATGCCTACCTCCCTTGTATGTGACTAGAAAGCCTCATGTGGCTTTTAGAATGTTCAGGTGTGTTGATTAAAATGTTTAAGGAACTGATTAGGCACAGAGAAATGAGGACAATAATTTGAACCAGGAGAGGGGGGTGGGAGGTGTCTCTCTGCCACCCACCATCTCCCTGCTCCCTTCCCTTTCCACAGACTCTACTACTGATGAGGCTGTCCCAAGAAAGAGGACCTGGTTGCCTTCCACTGTCCTTCAGGTAACCTGGTCCTTTTGGGGTTAGCCTCATGAGTGATTTCAAAGATCTGGGAGTCACTGAGTGTCTTGGAATACATTGCACGGCCAAAATGATTTAGTTATTTGTAACAATGATAATATTAATAATAATTTTACATTTATTACCCACCCATCACCAGAATATGCCAGGATGGGTTACAATAATTTACAATTCGGTATTAAAAACAGTAAAAGATAGATCAGGCATAGGCAAACTCGACCCTCCAGATGTTTTGGGACTACAACTCCCATCATCCCTAGCTAACAGGACCAGTGGTCAGGGATGATGGGAACTGTAGTCTCAAAACAACTGGAGGGCCGAGTTTGCCTATGACTGAGATAGATAGATAGATAGATAGATAGAGCAATAGGGTGGTCCTGAAAACACATATCATGTGTCAAAGGTCGGCGTAAAGAGGTGTGTCATTGTGGCAAATTCTCATTGTGGCAAATGAGGTGAATTTGAGTAAAGGCAGTGCATCCTTGATCAATCACTTGGATGAGCCCAGTTAATCAGGCATCACATGAATAAGATGATATCACAATCCTGACATATTTGGATGCATGCTGCCAACACTGAGGGTAAACTAAATCAATTTGGAGCAAAGGAAGTGCTTCCTGAACAGTGAAGTGACCACAGAAAAAACAGAGTTACTTTTTGTTGTCAAAAATGTTCACAAAAGACTGCAAATTAGTTTGAAATATATTTGCCCTACAGCTACTTATCACATATTTGCACCATGTCTTTCACAGAGATGCATATTCTTCATTACATGAAGGAGGGTGGCCAAATCATTTTATCAAAAATAAACAGAAACACATGAGAAAAGCCCACCAGAAATTGTCTCCTCAGCAGCATTAGGGCCTAGTCACTAGAGTGCCAGAGAGGGGGAGGTGGGGTTTTTTTTTTGGCGGAAAACCTGTACTGGAACTGCTTTAGACTCTGGTGAACTGGAACACATAAAACACAGACTGGATTGCCTTAACATCCAACTGGCCTTTTGAGCTGCCATATAAGAGCTGGTTTATGATGAAGTGCAATGAGTTTCCTTCTTCATGATTAAAGGTACTCGGTTTACTTGATTTTCTGTGCGCCATCATAAATATGAGTTCCTCGCTTTAAAACGTGTTAATTGATTCAATTGACTGTACAGAAACATGGCGCTCGGCAGAAGCCTTTAAAAATGTGTGAGGGTGGCGACAAGCATTAGGGGGGACATTTCCTCCTGGCTGAATTGAAGGTCAGCATTTTGAACTAATAGCTGACCTCTTTGGCATACTGTAGGGCCATTTTGCTTAATAGCCGGAGTTAATTTGCTAAGCGACAGGGTTGGCTGCTCTTTATTTCAATCTGCCGTACCTTCCCTTCTTTGTTGGGAAAGCCAGTGCTCTGATATAATCCAGTTGGCACAAGATTGCCCAAGGGAATCAGCCAGCATGCTGCTTTGAGACAGACTGTGCCGTAATTCACCGAGTCTCGACTTTCCAGGAAAAGAAAGGAAGAAGGGGGAGGGGTAGGACACAAGACAGAGAGCAAGAGGCAGCAGGAGGCGAGGCCAGGGATGGGGGAGACGGGAAGGAGGAAATGAATTGAGAAATGTCAAGACTGACATCCGTGCACACAAAAGCTGCATTTTCACCCTTGTTTTTGTTTCCTTAAACCGTTTTTTGTGTGTGTCCGTGTGGTGGTGGGGAGAACAATGTAGATGTCGTTTGCTGCAAAGGAGCAACAAATAGCTTTGGTTGCCTTTCACTTTGCACAGAATCACACAGATGCATTTGAAACGCAACCAGTTTTCAAGCTAATCGTACGTCTAAGGCCCTTCCGGTGTTACCAAAACGGCACCATGAATATATGAGAGAGAAACAAAATCAAGTCCTTTCAGCACAGCACTGTCAGGTCCATCTGCGCTTGTTCCTGGCCTGTTGGCATTCTAGGAGGAACAGGAGGACCCCTCTTGCTTGTGCCCCTATACTATATCCAGGGAGTACAAGACTAATAAAAGATCATCCCCATCCAGGAGGCTTTTCAGGGGGCTTTTTTGGAACCACACTTTTGGCAAACGTGCACTCCAAATGAAAGATGGAGGAAATTCTCTTTGCAGGTATTAATCAGGCTGTCCACTAGAAATATGGGACTGGATTCAACTAACACTGTGCTAGCAGTACAGGTACTCGTACTAGTGCAACAGTGATTTTCTTCTCCTCATTTCTCCCACAAATCCAGGGGTGGGGGAGAGAAGGTCCTATCTTCTTGCTCTGATAGAACAACCCTAATAGCATGACATTGAAATCCACCCAATATCACCTTTATTATTCCGGCATGCTCACGTTTTCTAAATCATCTTTGCCCACTGAATCAGTGCCATAAGCAGGTCCTGGTTGTGTAGATAAGGTACAGGATGAAGTAAAATATAAATAAAAATCACGACTCTTTTGTTTGTCCTTGCTGGGCTTTGGGAACTCTAATTCCTCCTTCCATGGAGCAGAACATATGAACGTGGCCTGTGGCCTATGCAAAGGCAAAGGGACATAAAAACAACAAAAACAACTTGTAGAAAGCTGTTCCATCACCATACCTTTTATTAAACCAGACTATGGGTGCCTTCAGACTATTACAATTTGTGCGAGGGATTTAAGCGCATACCAGAACCTTAGGTTTGTAGATTTAAAGTGGATTAAAGTGCTCGGTTGCCCTAGTCCAACAAATCCATTTTCAAGAAAAGGTCTTTTGAAGTTTGGAAAGTAAAGAAGAAATGCACAGAAAAGTGTAGGATGGACAAATGATGGGAAAACGTATAAACTCCCCTCAAGCAAATTTCAGGGTGAATGCTCCTTGTCACTTAACTGTTCTGTAAACAAATCTGAAGGAATGCTCAATGAAGACCAGACATAATTTAACCACTGTGTAACCTTTGTGCAGGAAAATCAGGATGAAGGCCCACTAAACAGGAGCTATCAGTGTCCCTTTCATGCTCTGTGGTTGGCTATAGTATTATAAAAATAGTTACCGGTATTCATTATTAACAGGGTCTAGTAACGGGTCAGGGAAACCTGGGCAAAATGATACCTGCAAAGCAACTGATGGATGATACTTGATAAATGGCAGAGAGAAGGGCATTCCAGAGTGCAGGGGCAATGGTGGAAAATGCCTATTTTGGGGTCACTACAAATGCCTATTTGCAGGATGTTGTACCACATGTAAAATATTAACCCCATGATCCCATTTATACAGATAATATGCATTTATTGGTATGAATATTTTCTGTTTGTTTAAAGTAGTGTAATTATAGACACACTGATTTCAATACATTTCTGTGTGCAGATATTCTTCAAGATTATATCCATCTGTCAAATTCTAGGGAAACAATTCTAGAGTGCATTATTTTAGAAGGTAAACTATGTGTGATAGCTCACTCTTTCAGTACTTTTCCATATACAGTAGTACCTCTGGTTACGTACTTAATTCGTTCCGGAGGTCCGTTCTTAACCTGAAACTATTCTTAACCTGAAGCACCTCTTTAGCTAATGGGGCCTCCTGCTGCTGCTGCGCCACCGCTGCGCGATTTCTGTTCTCATCCTGAAGCAAAGTTCTTAACCTGAGGTACTATTTCTGGATTAGTGGAGTCTGTAACCGAAGCGTATGTAACCTGAAGTGTATGTAACCCGAGGTACCACATATATGCTGGGGTTAAATGTGATCTCTTTCTGATACATTATATATGGTTTGCTGCTTAAGTAAAGGTAAAGGTACCCCTGCCCGTACGGGCCAGTCTTGCCAGACTCTAGGGTTGTGCGCTCATCTCACTCTAGAGGCCGGGAGCCAGCGCTGTCCGCAGACACTTCCGGGTCACATGGCCAGCATGACAAGCTGCATCTGACGAGCCAGCGCTGCACATGGATCGCCGTTTACCTTCCTGCTGGGAAGCGGTCCCTATTTATCTACTTGCACCCGGGGGTGCTGCACTGGAAATATCTACATTTTTGCCTCTTTTTATACAAATGACAAGATAGAAATTCAAAGTCCTCCTGTAGGTGGTGCTGTAATGCTGCAATCTAATTCTAATTAAAACGGTGTCCAAAATGCCTCCATTACAAATAGATTTTCTTCACCACAATTATATTCAAGATATCTTATTATTCTTTGCTACAACGGATGAGCTACTTTCATTGGGAAGATTTTGTTATCATCTTTCAACAGGAAACATAGGGGACATCCAGACTATAGCACTTTTGCACTGATCTCTCCTATATTTGGGTAGATACCAGCATATGCCTGTTGCAGAATATGACCTGCACCTTCTTAACCCATCATGAAGAAACTGGACATTTTATTATAAATAGCAATGGCAATGAGACACTAGTGCAACAAATCCACTATATATATGACTCTTTGTGGTAAGAAGAGTGATGGAAAACTGTCTCCTACCACATATCAGACATCATCTCTATTATCTTTTCAGCACCTGTTGAAAACCTTCTTTTCCCAACAAGCCTTTTAAGTGGATGTTTTTCTCCAAGTCAGTATCTGCCTGGGACTGAAACTGTTTTATATAATGTTTTTATTGTTGATGTTTACATTGTTAAATCACTTCAGGGCATTTAAGGGGAAGTGTTTCATAAAGGAAATAAGTAAATAATGGGAAGTACAGGATAACAGCTACTTAACAGCAACATTGTATAACCACCATTCAAATTTTACAAAAGCAAATCAGGCCAATTGCTGAATATACGTTTTGTCTGGCAGCGACCCTCACTTGCTATTGTGTGGCCGAAACCTGAAATACAGCTACTATAGCATTCAGGTGCTATTTCCAAATTGAATAGGGTACATTACAGTCAGAGAGATAATGTGAGGGTCTTCGGTTGCATGTGCAGACTCTGGCAAAGGGACGCGGGTGGTGCTGTGGTCTACACCACTGAGCCTCTTGGGCTTGTTTATCAGAAGGTTGGTGGTTCGAATCCCTGTGATGGGGTGAGCTCCTGTTGCTCTGTCCCAGCTCCTGCCAACCTAGCAGTTAGAAATCACACCATTGCGAGTAGATAAATAGGTACCACTGCAGCGGGAAGGTAAACAGTGTTTCTGTGCGCTCTGGTTTCCATCACGGTGTCCTGTTGCACCAGAAGAGGTTTAGTCATGCTGGCCACATGACCCAGAAAGCTGTCTGTGGACAAATGCCAGCTCCCTCAGCCTGAAAGCGAGATGAGTTCTGCAACCCCATAGTCACCTTGGACTGGACTTAACCATCCAAGGGTCCTTTACCTTTTGCAGACTCTGGCTTTTATGCCAATTATATAAGAAATATCCTTTTCAGGTAGACAGAATCCGGAGGAGATAATGTGCAAATTGTTAACTGAGTGGTCAGCTGCTCTTATCCAAATTAGAGGAAGTCAAACAATATAGGCTCCCCACCTCCTCAACCATAAATATCAAAACACTTCTTCATACAAATGGCATCTCTGCATAAGCATATCCTTTGCCTGTTATAGGGATGGAAGAGGTATTCATTCAGTCTGCAGTAGACTGACCCAATTTATTGGTCCTGAACTTGCTTGCAAACTGGAATACAACTTCCAATTGAATTACACGCTTCTCTGGATTTTGCAGTTCAGGGCAGAACCCTGATCTCCTCTATGGTTTCCCACAATATGACACTACAGGGTTCTGCATATGAATGGTTAGATCAGAGAGGACTTGCTTCTACCTGAGGTTTAACAAGCATGAGTCTATACATATTTACTCAGAGATCATCCCCCCTCCCCCCGTGTTCAATGGGACTCTCGGCT
Organism: Podarcis melisellensis; assembly: GCF_964234715.1. Classification (NCBI taxonomy): domain Eukaryota; kingdom Metazoa; phylum Chordata; class Lepidosauria; order Squamata; family Lacertidae; genus Podarcis; species Podarcis melisellensis. The sequence continues at coordinate 69,977,862 of NC_138530.1, read as the reverse complement.
AAGTTTACATAGAGCTGTGTTAGCTAAGGTGGATATAAAATTGGGTTCGCAGTAGAGCTAGATCAAATTATTACATAAAGAAAGTCAAGTCCAAATGTCAATATAGCCAAGACTGACACATAAGAATGAAAAATGTTCTGAGAATTAGCTCTTGTAGGAACATGAAATAAACATATTTATGACACAGACATAACCAGGTGGTAGAAGTTATTACCTAGGAAGACTGACAGATCAGCCTAGTTTTGGAATTCATTATGATAGAAACTTGACAGGCTGGTGCATTGATCTTACAGGTTCAGTGAAAAGATGGATGGATTAACTGTTGTACAAATCAGATCTCATTATTTCTACTGTTGAAAATTCCGATAGTCTATTTCTGGATTTCCTGTATATAGCCCTGCTTGCTGAATGCTTCTATTTTCTCATCAACTCCACTTTCCCTCTCCATTCTGAAGTGGCTCTACTTTTCTTCTAAGTGCACTGCATTGTTCAAGATCCTTGTTCATGTTACATCTGATAAATTATTTTCTCTTTCCTGATGTGATGTTTATTTAATTTTGAATGTATAGCTTTTCCTTTTGGCAAGCATCTAGCATCTCATTTATTTCTTTGACATATTGTTGATACACCACAGGATGCAGTCAGACCATTGGTCCATCTGGTTTGGTGTTGGAGGGCTTTGGGTCTCCAGGGTTTCAGGTCTTTCTGAGCCTTTCCTGGAGATGCCAGGAACCAAACCTAGGGCTTTTGTACACCATGCATACACCCAGCCACTGAGCTATATCCCTTTCCACAAAAGTGGCACTCAAAGCAGCTTCAAAAAATAGGACTGATCATGACAACATAACCACCACAATAAAGAGAATCTCAACAACAAGGTTAAAACAACTCTTCGTACAGAAAAAATATGTTATATTATTATATTTTGTTTTGTCAAGAAGGCCACAAACACTGTATAACAGTTTGGTTCTGTGCAGTTTGACAAATCTAATAATTATGCATAGGAATCTGTGGCAAAAAAGCTCTTGCATGACAAAAATAGTTGCTTTGTCTCCTCATAAAAAGAAGCTTTTCCAGTTATACTAGAGTGTCATGGCAGTTAAGACCGCATTTTAAATTCACTAGATAGGACACTACAGGCATGGGATTGCATTACAACAAATCCCAACTTTCCCCCTAACTTTTTGAGTATCTGTGAACATTTGTCATTGACTTATATGAAGAAAAAGCAATGCCCAGCATTTGGAAACACATTAATGGTGAAGAAAATAGCAGCTCTTCACCTGTGATACTCAGTGCCCCAGTCTGCATTAACAGGGATCCCACAAGATAAACAGAGATGCTCTGCACCTTCAGAGTCCTTGAACAATACAAGCCCTCCCTGCTCCAAGTATATTTGGCACAATGATGCCATATTTGTGCATCATATATACAAAAGCCAGTTCTCCTAACATTTCAACTCCTAACACTGAAACTTTTTAACTGTTGCACAATTTGGGGGAAATGTATCATCTAACTGGGAGTTGTGTTCTTGTCCACAAGCAAGTCCAGCACCATCAGATTAGATCAAGCCAACACAAAAAGTGACCTGAAGTAATTTATCCTCCATCTCTAAGGACAGGGCCAGCCTACCCAAGTGAGGAAATTGCCACAGACAGCAAGAAACACGGGGGCAGCAGACCCCAATGTAGATCTTTATTCTTCCATTGTTCCTGATGTAGATCTTCACATCCCTTCTTCCCTGGCAGTGGGGAGCATCATTTGGTGGTTTGCCTCAGGTGCCAAAATTTCTTGAGCTGGCCCTACCTAAGGATAACCTGACCAGGGTTCTAAATGGTCAGGTGCAGCAGAAGTTTAGTCCCCACCATGTGGAGGACTGGGGGAAGAGGTGATGGTGATGCCAAGGAGAAGGTAGGCTAAGAAGCATAACCCTCCCCACACCTGGAATCTTGCATGGAGCAATACCTGAGCAATTATTGGTACAGATGGCAGATCCAACTGTCAGTTCATTTAAAGTGCCCAGGAATTGTTTCCACATTAGAAGGTGAATTAATGAAATCAAGGATTCAGTCATAGTAAGAAACAGTCACGTGTCTCTTCAAAGTGTCCTGTGCAATATTTCTACGTTTTTGGAACTGACCACTCAGTGGCTCTTAGCCTCTTAGATGGAAATTCTGTGAAGTTGATGTGACTGACAGTCACTTAAAGTCACGAGCACAAAACAAGATGTCTAGCGAGGCAGAAAGAGCTATGCATTAATTATATTACAGCTTTTTCTGAACATGTACCCTGTCAACATAAAAATGAAATAGCTCAGCTGGGAAACTTTTCCTGCAACTAGTAAGACATAGAATCATGTTACCGAACAATTATAGCGGTTGCCTTAATCTATATTATTAATAGAGATTGAGGACTATATAAACATAACTCTCTATATATGTTGTTAAAATACTGTGCTTTGTTGCAGGTTGAACTATAATAACGATACAGTGGTACTTCGGGTTACATACGCTTCAGGTTACAGACTCCGCTAACCCAGAAATATTACCTCGGGTTAAGAACTTTGCTTCAGGATGAGAACAGAAATCATGCAGCGGCGGTGCAGCAGCAGCAGGAAGCTGCCCCATTAGCTAAAGTGGTGCTTCAGGTTAAGGACATTTTCAGGTTAAGAACAGATCTCCAGAACGAATTAAGTTCTTAACCGGAGGTACCACTGTATAGCATTCTTCCAACTGCTCACAGCATATTATTTCATGAATCCCTGACAATAAGCCTATGGGGTAGGCCACTGTTAATTTTCCCCAATTATAGATGGTGCTGAGAGATAAAAGGCTTACCCAATGTGCCCAAATGAATTAATAGTTGAAATAAGAATTGAAACAATATTTGTTAAAGCTGCAATCCTTTATTAGCTTATTATTTCTTAAACAGGATTTATATACTGCTTAATAGAAAACAAACAAAAATATCAACTAATTTAAAATGTTTGGAGGAAACTACTGATAAAACCAACAGACTTTTAAAAAGTAGATAGAGTAACAATATCAAAATATGCATAAAACCAGCTGTTTTAAAATAAATTATATAATAAATTTGCATGTCTGGGTAAGGTTGCTTTAACAAAAGTTTTAGCAGGTGTCAGAAACAGTACAGGCAACTCCCCATTTGTGATCACACGTAGGCCCGCTGCACTCCTGCCCCATTCCGACCCCTTCTGGGGCTGAAAGCACATGTGTTGGCAGTCATGTGTCAATTGTACATGCAGAGAATGGTTCCTGCCTAATACTAATAGACAGGAAGTTCCAGAGAATCAGTGCTGCCACCTTACAAGTGCAGAATGAACAATATACAGTATGGCACTTGCAATAGTGCCAGTTCTGCAGCAGTCCATGGGACACATATGGGGCAAGATAATAAGAATAAGAATAAGAATAAGAATAATTTTTTATACTGTGGCCATCTGGCTGGGTTTTCCCAGCCACTCTGGGCGGCTCCCAATAGAAAACTAAAAGCACAATAAATACATCAAACATTAAAAACTTCCCTAAACAGCCTTTGGATGTTTTCTAAAAGTCAGGTAGTTTTTTATTTCCTTGACATCTGACAGGAGGGCGTTCCACAGGGCGGGCACCACTACCGAGAAGGCCCTCTTCCCGGTTGCTTCCAACCTCATTTCATGTAGTGAGGGAACTGCCAGAAGGCCCTTGGAGCTGGACCTTAGTGTCTGGGCAGAACTATAGGGGTGACTTGCTTTCTGGGGAACAAATGTCATTGAAACCAATGGAAATTACGCACAGGTAACTTAGTAGCCATGTATAGAATTGCCCTGCAAGTTAAGGCATATTCTACCACACTCCCATAAACCTGTAAGTTGAACCTTTGAAACAACTTTATTACATGGGAAAACACCCAAAGATGTTACATGAGCATGCTACTGTCCACTTGGAAGTTTGCACTGAAAGCGTTTCAAAGTAAGTTTTCAAATTGAGGTATGTTTTTGGAATAAATTTCCTGCACAGTTGGATCCAGGCCATTGCTAATGGCATTAACAGCAACATCTGTTGCTGGACACGGAGTGAACCAATTAAGAAGATGAAAAATAAGTGAGAAATGCACTTAATAAACATGATTTTTTAAAAAATCCTTTTCGTGATGCATATGAAGAATATGTGCTTTTACATAAAGAGCACATGAATAGTATTTTTACTGGAGACACCTGGGTTCAAATCTCTATTCAGTCATGAAGGTTACTGCATATCCTTGGGTCAGTTACAGTCTTTCCATCTAACCTAAAAGGGTTGTCGTGAAGATGATAAGGGATATAAATGGATAGTGAGGTCATCAATATTTCACTTAACTGCTTTTACTTATTGTGTGGCTTGGTTAGCTTGGTTGACTCACTGGGTTCATTTACCTAACTGGAGGTGATTTCCATACTCCAAGTAGATTCATTGAAGTCAAAGTCTACCTTGAGTGTGATTAATGTTGGATCTCACCCTATGTCTTCATTTGTGCAGGCATCATTGACGTAAGGCCAATGATTGCTTATGGCTAATCTACCACTGTGTGGAGAGATGCCTACTTGCCCAATGGGACTTCTCCCTTCTGTCCTCCTTCCTGCAATTCTTATGCTCCCCCAATCGCTCTAGAAGACTCCCCATCTCCATAGGGTAGTTTTGGGGATCTATGGGGTGGGTGATGCAGGGGAGAAAAGAGGAAGGATAAATCCTATTGCACAAGGAAAAATCCATTTTGTTGATTGGCTAACACTATTGGATGTTAGCCATTGTTCTCTGGTTTGGAATACCATAGTCTGGATTATGTAGCTGATCAACAAGGGCATATTATGTGCCTTGGATGTGATAGTTAGGTGTAGCACCATGTCTTAGAAGCTCCACTATCACATTGCTCAGGAATGAAGCATTCCTTGTAACTTTAAAGCACATATGGGATAATGCATTTTTGCAAACATGGTTATTTGTGCAGGCAGAATTTACCCACAGGGTTAGCTACTGGTATGTATCTAAAATTCAAACCGGAAACCCAGTAAAATATAAAGTTTGGGCTCTTATTTCTCAGGAGCATATGATGACCCAGAGTTCTGCATTTGTTCCAGATGGCCAATCTGCCCTTTTTCTCACTACTGTTTTCAGACAAGTAAGAGGAAAAGGTTAAGAATAAGCACAGTTACATGCTAAACAGATGGACTAATGAAAAACAAAATCCCAATATTTTGAGAACACAATGTAATGTTTAAAAGCAGATAGCTAATCTCAATTTTTTAAATAATATATATACATACTTGTGGCCATGGGATCAGTGTTGCAAACAAAGAAAAAGAACCTCCACACCTTTATTTTGCTAGTGATGTATGGTGGGAGGCACCTAGTTCTTCACGCTCAGGGGAAGGTGCTCATTAGAGACCAGTCTTCTGTGAATTCTGTGCTTCCAGCAGGCTCAAATCCACGGTCCAATATTTGGACAAATTCCTCTTTGTAGGCCTGGAAGACATGAAGCAGTGGGTTTAATTAATACAGAAACTCATTATCCTGTGATCTTTTTGACAACATGGTTTAGTGTTCTCTTCCTCTCATATGCACACACACACAGACACACACACACACATGCACACACAACACAACACACACAGCTGTTTCTTGATTCAAGATTAACAAACAATTGGAATTTATCTGAAACAATTTAGCTGAACAATTAGACAGTATTAAAAAACCACTGCTTTTCAGCACATCTTGTGAACTTGTGCACCACCCCATTTCCACTGCCCGCTCTTGCTCTCACATTTTTTCATTTGCTTGGATTGGCTAATAATTGTTGCTGTGTCACCTTCTTCATACTCATACTCTGATTCTAAACGCAAACAGTAGCTTTGGATGAGCAGCTTTTGTGAGCACCACATTAGAGTAGGAACAGGTGAACTCTTCCTCTCCACTTGCTGTAGCCTCAGTAATTATCAACCTCCCCCCATGACTGCTGCTTGCATGTTAAAAAAATAGGCATGCTAAATGTCACATCTAGTTTGATCCAGAGCCTGGACAGTTAGCAAGTTTGGCTGAGCCAATGGGAGTGTGAGGTTCTCCCCAGCACCACCATGAAAAATATTGCCCATGTTTCCTTTCTTTTTGTTATACTTTTCATGCATTCCAACCGACTGATGAATGCAACTCTCATTTCACAGGTATGCAGAGTAGTTTGGATCACTTCCAGGCATTTGATGGAAGTAATTGTGGAGGCAAGTATTTTGGCAACAGAGGATTTTATAAAGATGTGCACTACAAAGCTGAAAAGCCTCGGAGAGAGTGCTTTGATCTTAAGCAGTGTGTCCTGGGGTAACTGGCAGCCCTAATGATAGTGCATTATATATTACTGGATTTTTAAAGTGGGAAGAAATTTCTCTTTATGAAACAAGGATTTCCTCTAACGTTGTCCCAAAGACATGTACAACCTGAACTCGCATTCAGTCACTCAAGCTGCAGCTTATGCACGTACACAAAATAGAGTTTGTCCCAGTTTCTTTTTCTCCTTAGGATACTTCCCACATAGTAATGAAAGGCTGACAACTGTGCTGCAAATTATAATGAAATTTTAACACACTGAAACTTATTTTATTTTCATATTGTATCTTTTCTTTCTGCAAACTGCCCTGAAAACATTGCTGAATGAGATGCCACTTTTAAATGAACAGAGAAGCATGCAATCAATCTTCAGCCACCTATGGGCTTCAAAATGAAGAGAAGTGTCCTGCCCCAAGGACCTTACAATTCAAAATTTGATACTGTGGTTGGGGCAGAAGCAGGGAAGTAGAGGCAGAGGCAAATGTGTCTGTTTTTCCTCCCAGAACCAGAAATAAAGACAAGTATTTGGGCTGAAACAGGGCCGCATTGATTTAAACTTACAAACAAAATTACAGAGGTACCTGACTATGTGGAAAGCTAATTCTTGCCAGCTCTGGCAGGTACCGGTAAATAGCCGGGCTGGTTATCTGGGTAACCAGAGGCAGATTTAGGGGAGGACAATTGGCTGCCCTCTACAGGGCACAGGGACCAGTGGTCCCCTTCCCGCCTGCTTCACAAAGCTTCGGGGAAGGGGGTGTGAGGGCTTAGTGCTTGCCCAGTTTTGGGAAGGATGAATTGAAATGATGTGTATTGGCATACTGGTGTCAAATGTGCCCCACTGCCTTCTGACCTGGCACACCTCTCCTGCTTGATGCCCATGGAGTTGGACAGCAGAATGGTTCAGTTGCAGACAGTAGGACACAGGAACAACTAGGGGTTGAGCCAAAGGCTTCATAGAAAAGCTGGGTTTCAAAAGGGGATTGGAAAGACATGTTCTGGGGTGGAGGTCCAGGCATGAGAGGCAGCAAGAGAGACAAAATGGAGTCTTTTGAGGGAGTTTGAGAACTTTGGACAGCAGAGGCTGGTGGAGCTGGAGTCAGGTCATAGGCAGCGGTGTATCAGAATACAGTGGTACCTTGGGTTACAGACGCTTCAGGTTACAGACTCCACTAACCCAGAAATAGTACCTTGGGTTAAGAACTTTGCTTCAGGATGAGAACAGAAATTGTGCGGCAGCAGTGGGAGGCCCCATTAGCTAAAGTGGTACCTCAGGTTACGAACAGTTTCAGGTTAAGAACAGACCTCTGGAACGAATTAGGTTCTTAACCCAAGGTACCACTGTATAAGAGCATTTGAAGTCTCAGGCCTAGCCATTCTTGAACTAACGGCCATGCCACCTCCTGGGAAGATCCTGTTTCCTTTCCTAACTCTTGTTAGTAAATGGGCCACAAGACAGCCTCCTGCTCATGCTTGAGACTTTTAGTCTTGTTAGCCCCAGACCATATTAGCTCTCCCTGATTTTTGCTGGCTATTTGTTTTTAAGCTCAACTGGCTCCCCGTTCTTTCTCCAGAGGTTTGTACTGTTGATTTGGCAATTTGACCCCAGGTTCATTCCATGCCTGTCCATCTTATAGCCTATCTTGTACCTATTATGCTTCCTGCCCTGACAAAAGAGCTCTGTGCACTGAACACCCCAGCGTTGGCTTCAGCCTGCTCTGACCATAGCATCTGGTGTTTCCCTCCTTGCCAGCCCACCTGTTCAACACCATGGAATGGCTTCTTGGCTGTGAGTGGCTTACATTTGGTAGCTGGCATCCAGGAGAGCGGTGCCCTTTGGGACAGGACCTGCTGCTGCTGATCGAGATCAACATGGCCAGCCCTCCCACTGACCTACATATAGCATCGACTGCGGTGTGCGTCAAGAAGCAGGGGAAGTGGCAGGTGGGGGTGAGGAGAGAGAGAAAGGTACTTGTGGAAGATAAAGCTTCAGCTAATTGAAACTGATCAGCCTAAATGCTTCATTAATTTATTAGCCATTTTGGGCATTTGCAAAAGTCAGTCTAGGTCTGTAGGCAGGCACAGGAAAAAGCTTGGTGGGTGTTTATATAGGTTCACTGTTAAAAAAACAGGAACACATAAGGAAGCTGCCTTATACAGAGTCAGACCACTGGCCCATCTAGCTCAATATTGTCTACTCTTATTGGTAGCAGCTCTCCAGAGTTTCAGACAGGAGTCTCTGCCAGCCCCTCAAGGACATGACAGAATTTGAACTCGGAACCTCTGTATGCAAAGTAGATGTTCTGCCATTAAGCTATGGTCCTTTCCACATTTATGCAGGGTCCACATTTGGGTTCCTTGGGAGTAAAACATTCTTGAAAATTAAGGTGTGGGTTTTGTGTCGACATTTCTTTATTTACACAGCTGGCGGTGAGCATCAGACACAATCCTATTCAATGACAATATTGCTACCCCGCAAGCTGGAAGCATCTTGAAGGTGAGAAGCAGCAAAGCTCTTTTCATCTTCAAGATGCTTCAAGCTAACTCTCTGCCTCGTCCACACACACACCCATTCTGGAATGGTACATGCTTTGGTTATCTCCCACTTGGACTGCTGCAATGCACTCTACATGGGGTTACTTTTGAAGGTGACTCAGAAACTAAAACAGCAAATAAATTAATAATAATAATAATAATAATAATAATAATAATAATAATAATAATAATTTATTATTTATACCCCACCAATCTGGCTGGGTTTCCCCAGCCACTCTACCTCAACTAATCCAGAATGCTAGACTGGTGACTGGAAGCTGCTGCCGGGACCATATAACACAGGTCCTAAAGGTCCCACCTTGGCTCCCAGTACATTTCTGAGCACAATTCAAAGTGTTGGTGCCGACCTTTAAAGCCCTAAACGGCCTCGGCCCTATATACCTGAAGAAGTGACTCTGCCCGCATCATTCAGCCAGGACACTGAGGTCCAGCTCCGAGGGTCTTCTGGTGGTTCCCTCACTGCAAGAAGTGAGGTTACAGAGAACCAGGCAGAGGGCCTTCTCGGTAGTGGCGCCCATCCTGTGAAATGCCCTCCCATCAGATGTCAAACAGATAAACAGCTATTTGACTTTTAGATGACATCTGAAGGCAGCCCTTTACAGGGAAGTTTTTTATGTTTGAGATTTTACTGTGTTCTTAATATTTTGTTGGGAGCCAGTCAGATTGCCTGGGGCAACCAAGTCAGAGCGGCAGAATAATAATAATAATAATAATAATAATAATAATAATAATAATAATAATAATAATTTATTTTAATGTGCATGTTTCCTGATCACACAGCTTCCTAAATAATTCATTGCCCATTTTTCAGATTGGATGAATCAGAGGATCAGAGAAAGCTTGTGTCCGTTCACTCCCATTTTCTCAACTATTAGGTGGCACAGGTTTGAAAGTTTGATATTTGTGGAGGACATTGTGACAGATGTGGAAAGAAAACTATTGCAGATAAAATATAAAAAAAAATTGTGGAGGATGGATTCCTTCCAAAATCGGCACAAGGAGTTCTCAGTGTTATCTTTTGATATATATATATATATATATATATATGCAGGTTTTGGTGTCCTCGGGTGTCTTCCCGTGTAAAAGTTGGGGTGTCTAGGCGACGTTTCGACGAGGTCTCACTCGTCATCTTCAGGCTGGTGCTTTCGGCTTCTTGTTACTGGAACAGAGCAGGATCTCAGTGTTTGAGTTCCTATAAATACTGTTGAGAGGGTGTGGTGTATAGCCTCCAATGTTCTGGGCAGAGAGGAAGTTCCCAGGCTAGTGTGCCTTTTCTTCTTTTGTTCCTTAATTACTTGAGGGATATCTTGAGTGATTTCTTGAGTGATATCCTGAGTACCACTTAGGTGGGTCATTAGGTGTGGATTAGTTGCTAAAGTCTTTGTGTCTTGACCTCTTGAACTTTGTGAAGAGTTTTTCTGAGAAGATGGCTGTACTGCACTTAGTTGTGCTCTGGCTTGGCTTCGTGTATAGGGGCGAGCTGTGGTTTTGTGGCCTGTGTCAGCCAGATCTGTGTAGGGATTGCAGGGGGGTGCAGCATCCGGAGGTGCCACCATGGTTTGGCTACTGGATGGTGTCTGTAATTTATCTGTGGAGAGGGTCTGGGTTTGGGTCTGGTGTGGTTGATTGGTGATGGCGTTCTGTGTGCCTCTGGATCTGGTGTCAGTTTTTGTGGGGAGGGCTAATTTCCAGATGTCTGGCAAGCGGGATGTGTCGTCACGCTTGTTCATGTTGTGAGGGTGTTTCTCTATCTCGATGGCTTCCATGATTATTCTCTTGTGGTGATGTTCCATGTTAAAGAGCAATTTGGAATCTGCAAAATTAATTTCGTGTCCTGTTTCTTTCATGTGTTGGAAAAGAGAGGAAGTTTTTTCTTCTTTTTTGACGGCATTCTTGTGTTCTGCGATACGTGCATTTATTCGTCTGTTTGTTTGTCCAATGTACGTGGCTGGGCAGACTTTGCAGGGTATTTCATAGACCCCTTGGTTTTCCAACTGGATTTTATCCTTGGGGTTTCTGAGGATATTGGCTATTTTTTGGTTGGTGCAAAAGGCTGTTTTGATATTGTGTTTATGGAGGATTTTGCTAATTTTATCTGTAGTGCCCTTGATATAAGGAAGGAGGGCCATGCCATTGTTTTCTTCTGTGTCTTGGTTTTTGGGGGGTGTTTCTTTTTGGATTAGCTTCGTAACCCTGTTTTGCTGGTATCCATTGGCAATTAACACATTTGAGAGATTCTGTAACTCAGTTGTCAAGTGGTCTTTGTCAGCCAGGCGTTTGGTTCTGGAGATGAGAGTCTTGGCTACGGAGTTTATTTGTGCAGGGTGGTGGTGTGATTGTGCATGTAAGTAGCGGTTGGTGTGTGTTTTTTTCCGGTAGATAGTGTGTCCTAGGGAGCCATCAGGTTTTTTGTAGATTAGGACGTCAAGGAAGGGAAGTTGGTTGTTGGCTTCTATTTCCATAGTGAATTGTATTTTGGGGTGTAGGCTGTTGAGATGTGTGAGGAAGCTATCCAGTTTTTCCTTCCCGTGTGGCCAAATTACAAAGGTGTCGTCAACATATCTGAGCCAAAGTTTGGGTTTGTGTTCTGACTTGTCTAAAGCATTGGTTTCAAAGTGTTCCATGTACAGGTTTGCGATGACCGGTGAGAGGGGTGATCCCATTGGTGCTCCTTCTATCTGTTTGTATCTTTGTCCATTGTGGATGAAGTACGTGTTGGTTAGGCAGTGGTTGGTCAGGTCCAAGATGTATTCGGGGGGATTGTATTTGTTTTGAATGGCTGTCAAGGCTTCATTAACCAAACGCCTGGCTGACAAAGACCACTTGACAACTGAGTTACAGAATCTCTCAAATGTGTTAATTGCCAATGGATACCAGCAAAACAGGGTTACGAAGCTAATCCAAAAAGAAACACCCCCCAAAAACCAAGACACAGAAGAAAACAATGGCATGGCCCTCCTTCCTTATATCAAGGGCACTACAGATAAAATTAGCAAAATCCTCCATAAACACAATATCAAAACAGCCTTTTGCACCAACCAAAAAATAGCCAATATCCTCAGAAACCCCAAGGATAAAATCCAGTTGGAAAACCAAGGGGTCTATGAAATACCCTGCAAAGTCTGCCCAGCCACGTACATTGGACAAACAAACAGACGAATAAATGCACGTATCGCAGAACACAAGAATGCCGTCAAAAAAGAAGAAAAAACTTCCTCTCTTTTCCAACACATGAAAGAAACAGGACACGAAATTAATTTTGCAGATTCCAAATTGCTCTTTAACATGGAACATCACCACAAGAGAATAATCATGGAAGCCATCGAGATAGAGAAACACCCTCACAACATGAACAAGCGTGACGACACATCCCGCTTGCCAGACATCTGGAAATTAGCCCTCCCCACAAAAACTGACACCAGATCCAGAGGCACACAGAACGCCATCACTAATCAACCACACCAGACCCAAACCCAGACCCTCTCCACAGATAAATTACAGACACCATCCAGTAGCCAAACCATGGTGGCACCTCCGGATGCTGCACCCCCCTGCAATCCCTACACAGATCTGGCTGACACAGGCCACAAAACCACAGCTCGCCCCTATACACGAAGCCAAGCCAGAGCACAACTAAGTGCAGTACAGCCATCTTCTCAGAAAAACTCTTCACAAAGTTCAAGAGGTCAAGACACAAAGACTTTAGCAACTAATCCACACCTAATGACCCACCTAAGTGGTACTCAGGATATCACTCAAGAAATCACTCAAGATATCCCTCAAGTAATTAAGGAACAAAAGAAGAAAAGGCACACTAGCCTGGGAACTTCCTCTCTGCCCAGAACATTGGAGGCTATACACCACACCCCCTCAACAGTATTTATAGGAACTCAAACACTGAGATCCTGCTCTGTTCCAGTAACAAGAAGCCGAAAGCACCAGCCTGAAGATGACGAGTGAGACCTCGTCGAAACGTCGCCTAGACACCCCAACTTTTACACGGGAAGACACCCGAGGACACCAAAACCTGCATTCCTGTACCCGTGAAAATCTACGAAAGCATATATACCCTGTACCCGTGAAAATCTACGAAAGCATATATATATATATATATATATATATATATATATATATATATATATATATACCACAAATTTGCTTAATGGCAATATGTATAAATTGAAAATAATACTGAATGAAGAACTTGAGCCATAAATAAGAATGTATGGGAGTGTTTCACTATTATGATCATTCCAGCAGTGCAAATATTTGTGTTTCCCAGAAGGAATGATCTGCCTCTGAAGATGGTTTGGAAACTTCAGCTACTGCAAATTCAGCGGCCAGGTGGCTCACTGGGGCAAGATGGTTTGAGTATATAACACCAATCTTAGCTTGACTGCACTGGCTGCCAATTAGCTTCCAGGCCCAATTCAAAGTACAGACCTTGACCTATAAAGCCTCAGTCGAAAGCCCATTCACTCGCATAACACTGGGACCTCCAATTTTCACCATTTTTCATTGCGTCGTGCAGCTTGCTGAATCATATCCCATCCTGTAGGTCGGTGGGCCAGCAAAAATCAGATGCCCTGATTTGCATAGGTAGAAGTGATTTGCATAGGTAGAATGCAAAGCTATGATTGGATACAGCCCAAAGTTTTAAGCAAAGAACATAACTGGACTGCTCAATTTCATATAACACCAAAGCCAGTACAGTTGCCATGATGAGAAAGCAGTTTCAGGGCCTTTGCCATGTCAATACTGCTACTATCAAAAATGGTCGATTTTGTAATTGCGTAGTACTGAAGGTCCAAAACCACACGTTTAAAATTCCACTCAAATCTGATGGAAATGCATGGTTTTGGTGTGCAAAAATAATTCAAGAATAACTGATTGGGATTTCTGGATTTGCATTAGCCGTGGCCAGAATCTCCTTCAATGTCAAATTTAACAAGTCCTCATCCCTGCCTGTGCAGTTTCTGAACCACATATGTAGTTGGCAAAATGTCAAGACGCATCATGAGCGGTATATGTATTGCACGAAAGTAATGGCATTAGAAGGCATTTTTCCTCTTCAGAAGGATCAAATTATTATAAAAATAAATCATAAAAAACAAAAGCAATTGATGTGGGCTCCCTCGTTTGCCGTCTCTTGGCTCCACATTTCAGATTCCAAGTCAGACTTGAGTCAGTTGGAAGGCTTCCCAGGACAATCTTCTCTACCCACCCCTCCCGCTTAGTATACTTTGGAAGAAGACAGTCATTCTGAAGTGTGGTGTTAGTGGCTTCGACACACATTCAGTTCATTCCGAGACCTTTCTTTTTAAGGAAGTAAATGTGTGTTGAAATCACTCACACTACACTTTAGAAGGTCTATCTGTCTTCACTCTGAGTGTAGCAGTAAATCCCGTTTCCTCTAAAGCTGTTGTTAGCCAGTATTATTGACGACTTTAAAATCAGACTAACGTTTCTGCTAAGGAGAGGTAACAGGAGACATGCACAGATCCTGATCAGACCAGATGGAATGCAGAAAGAGATTCTCTGTGGCTGCAGAAGACATCACGCAGAGAAGCTTGTCCCCATTGCATATCAGGAGATACATTGCTTTAATGAATCTGCCTTAAGCTATTTAAAACATTTGAGAAAGCGGCGATGGCATTTATGATAATAATTCCTTTCTCTGCTTTTGAAAGCAAGGAGAGCTTGATGATCTGCTTCACTGCAATTTGTACTCAACTATTAAGCCTCAGATTATACACGTTTATATCACAAGGTGGCCACGGATTCCTGAGGGGCAACAATCAGAAAGTGGAAACGGTATCTTTAAAAAAATGATTAGTGTAACAGAATTCTGTGCAGGTTTTTTTTTTTTTAATGGCACAATTCTGATTTCAAATGCTAAAAAATCTGGTGTGTATATGTAAGGAAGACACACCCTTCCCTAATTGCATTGCAGGGCCCTGGGGCCCCCAGTTCCCCTTAGATAATAAACACACGGACACAAATATTTCAAGTTAATGGGATAAATTTTGACCAACTGCAGGAGGCAGTAGAAGACAGGAGTGCCTGGTGTGCTCTGTGCTCTGATCCATGGGGTCACGAAGAGTCGGACACGAATTAATGACTAAATAACAACAATGGGATAAATAAGGCCACAACTTTATTGGTTACAGATATGAGCGGTTTGGCTTAGGCATTGGGTGAAACCAGACTATATCCTCACTCCTGTATGCCTACAGGAAGTCTCTTAAGGGTCAACCACTGGTAGGGGGAGCCCTATGATATACATCAATTAAGAGCACCCCCAGGGTTCCCGATGGGGTCGTGCCATGGTCCTAGCCCACGCCCAGGGTTCGGACAGGAACCACGCCCCCGGATCCCTTTAACGGGATACCCTTAACGAGAAGGGGCAGGCAGAGGCAATAACCTCCCCTGTCATGATCAAGGCTTACCGCTTTCATAGCTCATGAAAGCTGAAATGCGATATGAAAACATTGGAGTGCCTTTCGAAGGACTAATGTCTTCCCACCCTATATTTCTATTTAAATGCCTGCTGTTGACCCCAGCGACTTTATTGGAAGAGATTTTGTTGTGCGAATTCTAAAGCTCCCATTTTGACTTCTCATTCTAGATCCAAATACACACACACACACACACACACACACACACACACACACAATGCTGGAGGCTTTGATCAGAGATAAATATTATATGAAACCTGTGTGTCTTTTAGCCTCACATTATTGGGATTTATAATGGAATAGGGTGATTTTGAATAAAAATGGCTTCCTATACCAGCATCTAGATGGTCGCTGTGAGAAGAAGATGCTGGAAATAGATGGACCCTTGGCCTGATCCATCAGTTCTTTTCTTCTGTTTTTCAATCCAATCCAAGCTTTTAACCATACCACCCCCTCGTATAAATCTAGCAGTCAAGGAACATACATTACAATGAAGCATGAGCTACTGTGACATCAGGAAGAAAGTTTTAAAACAGAATAAGCAAGGGACTAGTAAATACTTTTAGTCTTCAAGAACTCTCTCCATCTTATTGAAAGGAAGCTTGGGGGACAATTTGTTTTATCAGTCTACATATGCATGAGCAATACCTCTGAAGAGTAAAGTCAGCCAGACATAATAAAAAGGACACACAGTCCTGCTCATGTACTAATGAGGTTTTGAAACATCAAAAAGGGGTCTTGATTCACTAATTTGAGTATTTAAAGTGTGATTGGCTGTTCTATCCAAAATATGAATAATTAATTAAACTTGCATTCAAAAGTAGAGCATTTTACCTACTCTACAGATTCGGAAGAGAGAAAATTCTGACCATATGGACTATGAAAGCTTGCACAAAATGATCCCTCTGTGCTTTTGAACATGTAGTGTTTTGTGAACGATACCAAAAACAGCAAGCTAGTTAAGGTAAACCAAATAAAGGTCACACTGAAAAAGCAACAAAAATTTATCAGGCATGCTACTGCCACATGTTCTTGAAAACAAAACTAATTGACGTCGCATTAGAAATAATAGTTGTTGATTATAAAATCATTGTAACAGTGAATATCTGTTTGTTAGATTATTATTACTATGATGATGAATTGCTTCCTATAAGGCATCTTGAAGTGATTTACAATAGAATCATATATAAAATATTTATATATAAAAAGACAGTTGCAACATATTGCATATATTAAAAAAACCCAATTACATATAAAACAATTACATACATCAATCAATTTCAGAACTGTTACAGATACCAACTAGGATAACACCCACCACTTAGGTTTGCTGAAGGTCTGAGTCTCCAAAAGACCAAAAGAGTCTCCAAAAGATTGTGTTTGTCCGATATATAATGGGGGATAATTTGAAAGAGTAGGTGTTTCCTGATATGATAGTCTCTGTAGGGTGCTCTCCCCTGCAAAACACAGTGATTGGCTGGGTATATAAGGGATGAGTTTATCTTTTAGCCACGGCTTTTTTTCAGCTGGAACTTGGTGGAACTCAGTTCTGGCACTTCTTAGGTGAATTCTAGCACCTCTCAGGTGGGCGCCATTGCCATTCTAAGAGAACAAGGGCGGCGTTGGTGAATTTTGGCACCTCTTTTTCTAGAAAAATAACACTGCTTTTAGCTATCCTGATTCTAATAGGGCTTTGTACAACATTATCAGCACCTTGAACTTAGCCCCCATATGCACTATAAACCTACTACTACTACCACTACTACTACTACTACTATTACAGTATTATTATTATTATTAGTGTACTGCCCTTTATCCAAAGATCCCAGAGCAGTTCACAACAGAAAAATATAAAAGCTGAGACTGATGAGGAGACTAGAGACAGTAACAGATTTTGCAGGGAGGTACTGGCTAGTTTAAATTGGTGGTGTGTGAATCCATCCCTGGCCAACGTCAAATACGTTTATATCTTATTTCCCCACCACCACCTACTTAAAAGTCCTATATCAGCAATGGTCATATATTAAAGTTTTGGCATTTAAAGTTTTGCCAGCCAATTTGTAAGGAGAATTTTCTTTAAAAAATCCCATCCTCCCACACACAACAGAAAAATGCATTTGAGCTCCAGCTTTTTCTCCTGCGGGCTGCTTACAGAGGCATACATATCTGAAAACAAAACTCAACATGAGAGCATCCTGAGGTAGCATCATTCTAGCTATCTTGTTATCTGGTGAGCCCTATAAAAATCAATGCAAAGCTCTGGGAGGCAGTTTGGTGAGAAAAATCAACTCCAGAAAAAATCTTGTAATATTAATTATGCCTACACTGTCTTCAGGATTTTCAACAGTCCTTCTCCATGCAGAAATCTAGCTAGGAGTCTATGCAAGGAAAGGAAAACTGCATTCTGTTTAATATGTGATTATTACACTACACTGACTGTACATGAAATGACAGTTCCAGTCAGCGCACTTAATATATGAGTACATGTGCTTATTTAATGCTTACTGTAGTATGCATTACATTTGATGGGAAAAGACTTTTTCAGGGTAAAGATATGCCACAGTGAGTGTAGTGTGCAGACATCGTACTGATCCATTCTAGCTACCTTTCTCCACTCTGAAAGCAAGCACTATAGACAAGGATGCATTGTGATTTTCACTGAATACTTGGGGCTTTGCCAGTGGTAATATTAACTCTCCCAAAACACACACACACACGCGCACATGCACAGGCACACAGTCAGATGCACATACACATTCAGATTATTGTTCAAATAGTTCTAGCAGCAACAAACTCTAATTTTTGCAGTAACATAACAATGAGTTACAATCAGAGTTCGCTCCCGCTAGTGGCTGCTTTCCCTAAGGGGAGTTCTGCACAGGATGCTCCCACTGGCAAAAATAAGGGGTGATGTTTGGACTGCAGGAAGCATTCACAAAAATGGCCTCCTCCCTGTTCAGTCAGAGATTTTCCTTGGTACCAAATAATGCACTTATTCATATATGAAATAAAATGTTCCTTAGTACAGAAGGGTCCACCAACCGGCAGTCAGATGACTGGTCCTCCAATATTTCCATTGTGCCCAACATATTAAATATTCACTTTTTATTTTGGATGGCCAGAACAAAAGTTCACAGGCAAGTTGGAAATGTAGAGAGAACGAAGGCACATTTTTTCACCTCTGGTGGACCTGCCCTAAAGTGAAGGCTTTCTGGGAGATGATATATAATGAGCTGAAAAAGGTATTTAAGTATACCTTTCCTAAGAAACCAGAGGCCTTCCTTTTGGGTATTGTCGGCCAGAGGGTGTTAAAAGAGGACCGAATTTTCTTTTTGTACGCAACAACGGCAGCAAGGATACTCGTAGCTAAGCATTGGAAAACCCAAGATTTACCCACACTGGAAGAATGGCAGACACAACTGATAGAATATATGGAACTGGCTGAGATGACCGGCAGAATCCGAGACTTGGGAGAAGAGAAGGTTGAAGAAGAAATTTGGAAGAAATTGGAAGAAATTTAAGATTTATCTACAGAAACATTGTAATTTGGTTGAATGCTAAGAAGGATGCTAGATCACAAATAATTTGGCACCACTAAATTAGATGGAGTTATGAACACAAGTGAGATTTAGGGGGAAAAACCTCTCTTTTCTTTCAGACAATTATTGGATTATATTCAAAACCTTAGGGATCTGAAAATAGGGCATTTGAAATTAGAGAAGCAATAAGAGAAAGTTAGATATGAAGATTGGAAATAAGGCAATAAATTGCTGGGAAATATTATTGAGATGAAAGTGGGAGCGGGAGGCGTGAGGGAGTCCAAAGAAGTGATGAAACTATGTTAAAAAATATGTGATATTGTTTGTTTTTGTGTATTGTATTGTAAAAAATGCTAATAAAAAATATTATAAAAAAACACAAAAGTTCACAGGCAAGCACAGTCAGTGGACAGGACAGGCTAAACTAGACCCTGACCCATCTGGGGAGATTTCAGTGGCTGGGTCAGAATAACTAGATCAGCCTTTCTCAAACTTGAGTTCCTTGATGTTGTCCCATCATTCCCAGTGGCCAGGGATCATGGGCATTGTAGTTCCTG